>NC_072739.1:34486282-34804193 GCF_026930045.1 Uloborus diversus
CTCGCACCATAATAATGGAGATTCAATTTAAAGTTCGGGAGGCTGCCAATTTTTCCTTAGAAAATACTAAGCTTTTTTGGGGACAAATTGAACTAAAAAAAGAAATTTTCGACTTAGTTTCAATACATTTTTTCAACCCATACAATATTTTAAACATGCTTAAATCATCAACGTCAATCAATGTGTCAGAAATCAGCTATTTTTTACGGTTCTGAAGTTGAACTTTTCTTTGGTACTTTTGATGCATATTTATAATTACAATAGAACCTCGTTTATCTTGCCCCCGTTTATCCAGATCTCCGGCTTATCCAGATCAAATTTGTAAAGTTAAAAAATATATTCACTGAAATGATGATTCTAACCTATGATAGTCGGAACGAAACTGTAAATGTACCAAATACTTTCTCTTTATTTTGATTAAATACACAACTCCTGCATAGGACGTGCAATAAATTACAGTCATCTAACAAACAACATAGCATCAGTGGCGGATCACCGCATAGGCGCATGAGGCGATAGCTGGGGGCCTCCAAAAAAGCAGGGGGCCTCGGAGCTGCGAAGTGGACTATCCTCATCCTCAAAACCCAACTCATGAAAATTGATATTTAATCATGAATTTTAGGCGCGGGGTGATTGCTTTCAATAGGGCCCCCTAAGGCTTAGGGGGCCCCTGGCTTCAGGTGCCTTTGTTTGGATTTTCCTCTTTCTTCCCACAATTTCAGCATAAAATTGTGTTTGTAAATCCTCGACAAAATTATTCTGATAAAATGCACAGTTAGTCTTGCTAGCAGGCCCGGATCTGCGTACCCGCAAACCTCGCAGTGCAGGGGGGGGGGGACATGGCCTGAAAGGGCCCAACGTCCCAAGAAAATTTTTAAAAATATATAAAAACTAGCACTGAGTTCTTATTAACGGTGAGAATGTACACTGCTGGCCTCTGGGAGTGGCCCTACACAGTTTTTGTAGGGGGCCCCAAAAATTATAGATCCGGACCTCCTTCCTAGAAGAACTTTTCCCGTTCTAAGTAGTTCTTTGACCACTTACTGGTCGGCTTCGTCAGAATAAGGAGTATGCATCTTGTTTTAAAAAAGCACTATTGATATACACATGATTATATTGCTTTAATTGGAATAGTCATATAGTTAGGAAGTGTCGAGAGGGCTGAGGCACCCCCCCCCCTTCCCAAACAAATGATAACCAGTCGTCATTTTTGTGTCAGTATTATATCAGTCCCCCAAATATACCAGTCGTCATTTGTGCGATTTTATGCCGGAGTCGGTGTTTATCTAAATAAATAAGGGGAGCAGGCAGCAGGATTTACAACATGGGGTGTAAAACTCGACCTTGGAATGGTCACTTTTCTTGACGAACAATTATATTGCCTTTCCTTATCTAGAATGCTGAAGGGAGAAGAGACAGATCTGTGGGGGGGTCCAGATTGAAGTCTTTTTCACACACCGGGCCGTGGCCGTCGCTAGGACGACGGTCACTGCCGGGGCACAGCTGTGTTTTCTTTCCTTACTTTTGGCAAAGTTTCCCGCATTCCCACCAGTAACCAACCCGTAACAAGATAGTTTTATGACGTATCTAGTTAAATAAGTCATTTGGAAAAGGCGGGATTTTTTTTTTTTTTCTTTTTTTGGAGGAAGAACGAAGAACGTTCGTCATTCGCTGTTTTGATTCACTCGTGCTCGTGAACGCACTTTAGCTCTGTGTCTTCAATCAACGACAAGACCATTCCTTTTCAGATAAGTTTAATATGTTTTAATAACTATTTAATTTTTTGAATTATGCTGCAATCTTGGTGTTAAATGATAAATTTTGAAATATAATAGGCTACAATTAAAGTGGTACAAATGTATTGCTTTTGAAAAAAAGAATATACTGTTAATTCTTCTTTAAATTATATTTCCATTACAGAGAAAAGGACCCTTTGTCAATTCCTTACAAATACGCTTTATAAAATTAGTATAAAAATTTTAAATGCCTTTGTGCAGCGAAAGTAGTTGATTTTGAGTGTTCTCCTTCTTTTACTGGTGCCATTTGTTTGTAATATATTTTACAATTTCAACTTCATTAAGATTAATTTACTTATTAAAGACAAACGTTTTATATAAAAATTGTAGTTGGTACAAACCTAACCTGATTGTGTCGTAATGCAATAATTAAGATCTGCGTAGCTTTAATGCTCCCAGGTTAGGTACTCCCCAACTATTGAAGTGTTTCAGTTTTATTTTCAGAAGTGTACATTAACATTTTCCATGTACTAAAGAGCATATTTCACTGCTTCAAAAAAGAAAAAAAAAATGATGGTAATGATTATAGAAAAAAAACATAGGCTTTAAGATTTGCTTGAAAACTTCTGAAGAATCAGGATTTTCAAACATTAAAGGAAATTAAATTATGAATTTTGAATTTCAGAAGTACAGTCGACTCCTGCTACAACGCGATCAGACTTACGCGAAATGGCTATAACGCGAATTTTTCACGAGTAACGAATTTTAGAGCTAACGCGAATATTTCGCCCACAACATGAATTTTTTTTAGAAGGAAGTATCAGCTTCGTTATTGGCTACTAAATATTGATTTTGTGAATGTTATTACATCACTTTCAGCATCACTGACAGCCAATGTTCTCACGCCAAACTAGTCTAGTGCATCAAATAACCATAATGGCACCTTAATGTTACCTTCATCTAAAGTTTGAAAATGTGAAGAAAAAGAAAGTTTCTGATAAAAAAAAAATTTAAAAAGGCTAAGATCTCGATATGCTTGAACAATTACAAAGCTTCGAAGGTAGCGCGACAATAAGTATGAGTGAATCTTTCATATGTACAATTAAAAGTTAAAACAAAAAGATGTCCGTAAAAGTTTAGAACTTAGTTTCAATATTGAAGCTTGCAGAGCAGTCTAGCAAAGTAAAAATTATGAAAATGGAAGCTACGCGCGCTCTTGCATTGTTTATTAATAAAAAGATCAGGTAGAGGGGATGTAGCCACAAATTGAAACGTTTTAAATAAAAGGTGAAGCGTATTTAAAAATGTATTAGATAAGAATAACGATCTGATCTTGGAGCATAAATCATCACTTATCCTCATTTTTTAACTCGTAAATATTGCTACTGTATCTACTGCACAGTACTTTATTTGTGCATCTTAAGTATTTCCTATTGAATAATAGTTTTTTATTTTTTAAATACAGTAAAAGTTCAGTGTTTTATGGAAGAAACTGTAACGGTTAAGGAATGCTTTAGAGCAGTTTGAGGAGTGTTTATAAGTGCCTAAAAGTATTTGGTATGCTTTTAAAAAATTTGTATGCATATATTTTTCTACAACGCAAAATTTCAACTTACGCGAGGAGTCTTGGAACGCATCCCTTGCGTAAGTCAGGACTCTACTGTAAATAAATATTTCAGGTAAAGTAAAAATATGAGAGTAAGAATTTCATTTGGATTCATCATAGTTGCGCGCGTGAACTCATTATACTTTTCTCCTCATCACCCTATTTCTTAGCGTACGCCTTAGGATTACCATCCGGAGAGCTCCGAAGGCCGAAGAACTCTTTGAATTTCAGAAAATACTCGAGCAAGAGTCCCCGAACAGACTTTTTCTTTAATATCATAAAAAAATTAAGATTTAAAAAAAACAGTTAGAAAATATTTAAATGGTATAGCCCCTGAATGTAAAATATTACTGAAGTTTTTAAGATCATAGTTTTGAAAAAAAATTCACGGAAGAGCGCAGCACCTCTTTCCCGTAAAATTTTTTATCAAGTAAATTTTGTCTACAATTGCGTTTTTGAAATTGTGAAAGGGGGAGGGGCAGAAAATTGATTTCGATCTATTTTTTTTAAAAAAATGATTGGGGGCACTCTCTGGACTCCATCCCTTACCCTTAACGTTAAATGGCCTATAATCGTGTTTTTAAAGCCTCAATCTCTACTACTTTTCGCTGAGACAACTGCCCCCCCCCCCTCCCCACCAAACATCAGCAAAGAAAGTCTAAAATGGCGTTTTTAAACCTTCAAGTTTCAAAATTTTTCCGGGGGAGAAATTTTGAGGAGATTTTTCCCCGGACCCACCGTTCCTTAGCAGATCGGAAGTTTTCTCTCTCTCCCTCTCTCTCTCTTTTTTTTTTTTTTTTTTTGCTAAGTGCCTCACCCTTCTTGGACTTTTTTTCTGATAGCACCACTAAATTATACTTGCATTGAAAAACTGGAGAAAACTGGGACTTTGCTAAATACCCAGGGGTAGGAATTGTTCCTAAAATTTCAAGTTTTGTCCTAAAATATCTATAATGTTCACACCATATTCCCAACTTGTGCAAAAAAATGAAACTTTTCATGATGATATGCCTGTATTTTAGGACAAAATAAACTTCGTAGATCTTAAGAAATTATTTTTTAAGGAAAGAGAGAAAAACCTTTGCTGCTGCCACTTTTTTTCTAGAGAAAGGCGAGGGGGGGGATGCAGTTAACAAAAACAAATGCTCAATAAAAAACTGTTTTATCTATACTTTCTAAATCTTGCAGTCATTCCCCTTCTACAAAACAGTTTTAAAATAAAATAAGAACTCAAATGTAAGCACTTGGTTCAAAAAGTATATTTAAAACAAAGTTAAATGGTTTGTCCCCAGGTGTACTGGGAAGATTTATTTTTATAGTACTTACATTGCGTTGTAGTCTGAGCGTTAGCTTGTTCTTCCAATACAAAGAGTTTGGTGCTTTCTGTTTCTGTTCAGTGAAGTTGGATAATTTCTTGCATATATAATTTTTAAATTTAGTCGCTAACTTTTTGTTTTAAAAATGTGAATACTAATTTGTTTTATTAAAATGCCATGGGAAACGAAATTCTCTTCCTTGTGATTGAAAAAGCAGGCAGAAATAGATGCAAAATTAGTACATGGTGCCATGCAGAAAGGGATGAATTTTGAAGCATTTTATTTTCACAGGTATTGTCTCATGCTGATGCGGCGAGACATAAGAGGTTGACAAGTAGCTTGAAATATCAAACTGTATTTTAAATTCCCTGTTCTTTGTCTTTTACTGAAAACGAATTGGTTATGATGAAGCGATCCAAAGTTTTTATTTCGAATTCACTCCAAGATAAAATTTCGTAAGCGGAGGTTTTCTTATAGTTTTAGCTGTCGTAAAAAACAATTATTCATTTGCATCTTCAAATGGTTTATCTGGAATTTACAGGGATATTTTTGATGATTCTGAGATACTAAAAAGTATCAGATTATCTGATAAAAAGAAAAGTATGCAATAAATTTTGGACTTGCACCTTGCACTCTACTTTTAATCCCTCCTTATTAAGGACATTTTTTTTTTCAACAACAAGAAAAAAGTAAAGAAGCAATTGGACATATGTACATTTATTTTTACTTCATACAGGTCACTGTGCTAAAGAATAAAAGATTGAATGCATTGTATTGTAATTTTCAAGATTGAATTTGAAACGTTTTATCATCCAATGCGAAAATCAAGCTTATAAATTACGTTTAAGTTAAAAAAAAACTTGATATTTGTTGTCCTAAAAATTACTGAGCTTTTATCAAAATTGTGTCCTAGAATTTTTGAAATCACTACTTCGACCCCTGTAAATGCCATAAAGCGGGGCTCGGAGAATCTCCTCCTGTACTGACTAAATCACAAACAAATATAGGAGGCAAAATTTTTCACTATAATGTGTTTTTTTTTTCCTTTTAAATAAGAATGTAACTGTCCCCCCCCCCCCACAAAGTTTGTTCGTGTATAAAAAAATAAAAAAAGTTATGATTTCCTGTATTGTTAATATTAGTAAGACTCTATTGTTTTTGTTGTGAGGGCCTCGGGATCAGGCTGCGCCTGGGGCCTCACAATGCCATGATCCGCCACTGCATAGCATATATTTGGAGCGTCAGTTCTACACCACAGCACCTGAACTATAAATGATTGAGTGTTTGCGAGTAACAATCCTAAGTAATTTTGTTACAGCGTTTTTTGCTGTTATAAAAAACGCTGCAACAAGATAAGTCTGCTTATTTACGAATGTGTTTTACGAATTACCCGGATTTTTGTAATCCGGATTGCTTTGGTCTCCGTTAGTTCGGATAAATGAAGTTGTACTGTAAATGGAAATAACCTGAACGGAAGTGCACTGAAAACATATAATATTAACATTTTTAAGAATTGTGTTTAAAAAAAAAAGTTAACAGAAAGAGTTTTTATCTCAAGCACATTAGGTTTCAGTTTTTTGTTAACTGTTTCTCAGATGTATACTGTATACCAGAGTTGGGGGACGTGCGTCCTTTATAAAAATTAGCTGTAATAATTAATATTTAACTGTACAGATTGCGACAATTTAAAATGTATTGCACATAAAATTATTAAATAAAATTATTACTTAAAATGTTTAAATAAGATAATCAGTCCTTTCGAACTGTAGTAACAAGTCAGCTTAAAGTCAGGATAAGCCAAATGTAGTAATATTCAATTAATTTCAAGTAAGAAACAAAAACAAATAACCTACTAAATTTTTTATCGGATTTAAAATTATTTCACGCATTATTACGATATGTTGCTCTTTTGTAGTTGAATACTGTATTTTTTTTACGAATTTCTTCATAGTAGTATAATAAAATACTTAAAATAAATAATTGAAAATATTTCTGTTTTATTGAAGTTATAATTTTAAATTTATTTTTTAAAAGAAATAATGCAACAAGTTGTTAATTACTCTTATGGAAATACAAAAATAATTTTCCTTGAATAATTCGTATGTAAATAATGAATAAAATACTTAATGGTATTTACCCCCTATTGCTATTTTAAAAATGCAATACAGTGATAAGATAAAGCTATATAAAACATTATAATTACGTAAAAGTCGCATTTATAAGAGTTATGGCATTATATATATAGGCAGCGGACTCTCTTTTCACTGCTTAATTTAAATGTGGCTTCCGGTGGTGAAACGGTTCAAAAATGATACAAATGGAATGTTATTAATCATTTTGTTTTACTGGTTAAAGGGTACTCCGTCACGGTGTAACGAAAAGTTACATTACAAGATCTGTATAAGTTGCAAATGCATTTTGTGTAAAATTCGTCCTTGGCTCATATGTAACCGTCTCCTCCGTGATTGTGCTCCATTCGCTTTGAAATTTGGTAGTTAGAATAAAATTTAAGATTTATTTAAGATATTAATTTTAGATTAAAGTTCTTGTTTATTGTAAATAGTTTACCATGTGGTGCGTTTAGTCCAATATGTTTTTCTGTATTGCATATACTGGAGCTTAAACACTCTCTTTTTAGTTTGTAGTTTAATTTTTTGGTCTTTTGAAAATATTTATTGAATCCTCCACAGCTGATGAGCTATGGATTCAACCTTTCAACTTTGTCTATTAATTGCTGTTTGTATTTTTCTTTTTCTCATCATTATTATTCTTAAAATTTGTTTAAAACTTGTTATTTGGCTTGTATATTTTATATTTTACTTGGCTTTTTAATTTTGCTACGTTGCGCATCTATGTGCTTTTGGTTTGGTCTTTTCAATATTCTTCACTTTATTACAATAATTATTATTACTATAAGTTACATATAGAGAGAGCGTGTATTTTGTTGATTTTCTCTATAATGTACGTTGAGGTGCCCTGGTGTTGTCTCGGAGATTTTTTTTTTCTCGGGGGGGGGGGGGCGCCGAAACGAGGTCTTGCCCCTGTTCGAGAATGACCTAGTTACGTCCCTGACTTCGACTTATTCAAATGCAAAATGTTAGGAGGAATAGAATAACTTTTTAAAACTTTTTTTGATTTTTTTTTCTTCTCAGGTCTTTTTTTTTCTAATGGTTTTCAATTTTTGGTTACATTAGTTATGCATTACTTTCTGCGATTCAAAATAGTAACAATAACAATAATCAGAAATGCTTTCCTTTCTGCGGATACTATGGTGAGAAAAGCAACGGCTAAAAGCACAATTTTCAGAAAATTCATTCATGCTCGCATTTCGAAATTAAATGAAACCTCTTTATTACCACACAATGTTGACAGCTTCGTGCAAACGAAGCCCTAAACTTGATAGCTGCACTCAATCAAGCTTTCATTGATGCAAATTATTGCAATCAATCAAACAATCGTAACAATTACGTGGAATATTCCCTACTTACGTCAATTGTTTGCTCGTAAGAACGTGAACAATGTCTTACATACGTAATTTATATTCAGAAAAAAATATCAGAACTGAAAATATAATCCGACATTTGCAAATTACACACATTAGTATACTATCCTTTAAATTAAAAAAATATTTCAATTTAATTTTTTTCTTTTTGTATAAAAGTATTCATGAAGCAGAATTTATAAATTGTTGAGTGTACTAACATTTATTGCTCTAATTTTTCTTTTTTTGATCTCTTCTCGACTTCCCGGGGAAATTTTAAACTGTTAGGAAATTAGTGTAACTCAAATAACTCTAGAACGTGGAAGAGAAATCTGTCAGGCCCAATAAAAACTTTTTGAATGATGTAAAAGACAGAAACACATGTATCTATCTCTATTGATAAAGATGTTCTTAGTAACCCCGAAACAAGTGTAATTTAATTTGCACGTTTGTACATTAAAATAGTGTAATTTCTATGTTAATAAATGTTAACATTTGAAATCAACAAAAGTTGAGAGATGTGCGCAAAGTTGTGTGAGACTAATACCAATCATTCGCCCTCGAATACCTTATTATTGCTTGACCAAGACCAAATATATTCTTTTTTTGAGCGACCACAGTTGGTTATTGTTTTCACTTGTCCGTAGTTGATGTTCTTTCGACTTTATTTTTCTATGCTTGTAATGCAAACTCGTCTGTTCCACATGTCTTCGCGAGCATGTCCCTCCTCCTGGGCGGTGAAGTTCATGTCCCCCGCCATCGACTTTACTTATTCCCGACCCTCTCGATTTTCTACAATACTTTTCAGACAAAAACAGCATTCAGTCAACAACGTCCAGCATCCAGCCCCTGGAATTCATTTGAATGTAGACGTCTTGTATTCAAATCATGACTTTTACAAATATAATTCGGATAGGAACCATTTGTAGAAATAAGAAACCCAACGAGTAGGGTTCTACCACAATTCGTGATTGTGAAAAACATAATTTAAATTCAAGACCTCAAAATTCAAATGAAAGCTATGGGCTGGATGCTAAATGTTTCTTTCTTTTCTGTTTGGTTTTTTTTTTTTTTTTTGAATGTTTTCCCCCCATTTATGAATAATATTAAGTGATAATGTTTCAATGAAGCTTTAACACCATTTTAAATCGGGTGCTCCAAAATATCTTCAATTTTTAAATGTGTAAATTGTAAATAAAATATGCACAAAAGCATGAGCTTTGTGCAAGAAATAGATAAAAGTCAAAAACAACGTCTTAAAAGCACATGTAAAAGATGTTAATTATAAGTGTAGAAAATGCATTGCTTGATTGAAAACTTGTGGCTATGTATTTGTTTTTTTATCCAGGATATTAAAAAACTTTGACCTTTGACACTTTGAATTAAAATTCAACTAGAAATTTGGTTTTCCGTTTGGTTTTGGTATTCAAGCCGTATATATTGTATTTATGGTTCAGTTCCCTTCTTGTTGTTTACCTTTTTTATAGCGAAATTGAGGCTATAAACGAAATTGTTATTTGGTTCCTTAGACTTCACTATGAACAGGCGCGACTGCACAGTGCATACACACAAATATATATTGATAAAGACCGGCTAAAATTGAAAAACCTTAGGTTTCAGGGTAATGTTTTAGACGTCAGACAAATTATTTGTCTGAGCTTATGAAAATTTCAGTGTAACACGACTACCGAAAGATTCTTAGAACATTGTGTATTCATCCAGTTAAAAACAAAATGGTCAGTGTTCTCCCCCTTCCCCCATCAGTTCTCTAATTATCTGTAAATTTAAACCAGTGGTTCCCAATCTTTTGCACGTTGCGACCCTTTTTTTGTCTAAGTAAAGGACCTTTGATCCCGTAGCCTACATGTCAGTAAAGTATCGCTAGGTGTGGACCTAACCTGGCAACATTGTGAAAGCTACGTTAGATCCTACATTACAAAACTGCTATGTTAGATTTGATCCACCCCCAACTACACTGATAAAACTACAGGATGCATTAGGCACCTTTCAGGGGAGAAACGCTTGTTCACCAGCGGCACCCAATATGGAGCCGAAATCGCACCTCTAAATAGGGTGAAAAACAGGCACCTTTTAAAAACAAGACAGCCGGAGTGAAAAAAAGGAACCTTCGGAGAGAGAAATGGCACCCTTACTATAGATCCTCCTCCTCCCTCCCCCGTATTGTGTGCGTTTTTGAATACAGTTGTGTATTTATTTATTTATTTATTTATTTTTTAAGTTTTTTTTTTTGATTTATGATATTCTACGTTTTGGACATTTTTCACATTGAACTCGGTATTGGAAATGATCAAAACATGTAATTACAGCATTTGATCATATTTCAGAGTTTTCAACATAGTTAAGAAGTGCTCATAGCTTTAATTCATCTGATCGTGCTCTAACTCAGTGTTTCTCAACCTCTTTTGACCCACGGGCGCGGTAAAAGCAAATGAAAAACTTTGCGGAACGGTGAAATCTTTATCGTTTTCTTAAAAATTCATAAAATAAATAATATGAATAATAACTCTGGGGCCGTTAAAAAACATGTGAAAAAATTCAGGGTTCTGATGTTTTTTTTTAACAAAAAGTAATGTTAAAAATTAATAAAACAATAAATATCTACCCCTTCACTTGGTATCAAAGATCTGTCACAAATACGTTATAATTTAAAAACAAGTAATTATTTAAAACATGTGAGAAATTATACATTTACTAAAACATGACTTATTCTGAAATTGAAGCATAGGTGTACTTATGGATTATTTACATGATGAGCCAAAAATATTTAAGATTACAATTACGGAAATACAAAATCGTTTCATAAACGTTAATTAAGAGTAACAAAATAAAATGCACATACAGTTTTTAAACCAGTTAAATAAAAAACCAAAAGAAATTTCTATCGCTAACCGCTAACAGGAAATGATTCTAGCACTTGAATGAAAAAGCAAAAAAAAAAAAAAGAGCAAGACTGAGAGAGATTTTTTTTTTCGCTAAGGCTTTCTGTTATAATCTACGAAGCACAAGAAACATTTTTATTAAGGTTCTTTTGGTGATTAATAAAAGCTGCTTATCGACTATTCAAGAAAATAATGACAGATATCTTTAGTAGCGTTTTGAAGGATGGAAATTTCACGATAGTAACGGTAAACGGGAACTAGAAGACTAACGATTACTGAAAAGCAATAAATGCACTTTTAAACACTTAACTATGTTTGAAAGCCCCAAAAGCTACAAAGTGATCAAAAGCTGTACTTACTTGTAATTTCGGATAATTAATCCTAGAAAAGTTGTCTCTAGCCCCTCAGAAAAGTATTAATGTATAATATAACGATCCCTTCCCCTCCAAATAAAAATAATGGCTATGAAACAGTCAAAAACTGAAAAAAATTGCAGGCGACATTTCCAAAAAAGCGGGACGTTTGAATGGGAAAAGGTGGTGATATTTGGATTCAGGAGGTCATTTAGCACAAGAATTCACAAGAATTATCTCAGAAGCACTCTTTAAAAACTATATTCTTTCTAAACACAAATCAAATCGTGAAGATGTTTCCAAGCATGTAGATTCACTTTCAAAAGCACTCATTCATTCCTTCATTGAAAATTGCCTCCGGAAAAGAGGGGAGTAGTAAATGGAAACGGTCGTTTGCGCTAATGATTGTAAATCTTATACACCTCACCCGGTTTTTCCCCTCAAGAAAGGACGGACTGGTGGGAGGCGTGGCTTAGTAGAGAAATTGAGCTTTTTCGAAAATATTTCAGATGTTTGGAACTCCGATATTTTTTTAGAAATGGTCGCATCATTTCAAACTTAGTCTCAAAAGAGAGCTGGAAGTATTTTGCGTGTTAGGGGCGTTCTTAAAATTTCGATAGCACGATTTGCAGCTTTTTTACAGAGCGAAAGGTCGAACAGTACCTCGTTTTCGAAGAAATTCATTTTTTCTCGAATTTTAAAAAATCGAAGAGTGGACGTATCAAAAAAGTAAAAACTAAAATACACAGACATAGACTTGAAAAATACTCAGAAAAAAAATTGACCCGAAAACTTCAAAGGAATTTTGTAAAATAACATTCAACTTTCCCCGTAGGTTAACATTAGATCCGAATCTTTCAGACTCTCAGTGAAGAGCACCCTTAAGCCCCGAAGCAGGTTTGCAACATTCAACATTCTTACTCAAATTTTGAACATTTTATTTACAAGGTCAATGCCGATTAGGGCGTTATCTGATTGTGTAAATGAACTAAAAACACAGGTGATTCTTTCTCTGGACTATATTTATCATTTTTATTCTGGAAAAAAAATGTTGAAAACCAACATACAACATTTTTTTCGTCATCCGTTCAATTGTATTTAGTTTTGTGCTGTAAACATTGTGCTTGAAATGCCTCCACAGAAAAAAAAAGATTTGAAAAATCCAAATACCAATGAAAACGGCCAGGAATTTCCTGATTTTGTCGGTCAGTGTTAAAAGCTGTGCCTTGACCCATAATAGCTAACAATTTGAACTCTTTCATTTGATGAATGGTTGCAGTTGTAACATGTGCTCACTTTTCTAGCTGTGAAATTTTCCTTCATAAGATTAGTTTGCATTGTAGCCATTCAACATATTTTATTAGGACATTTACAAAAAGAAAAAGTATATATCATACTCAGTTTTTTTGTTAATGTCCCAAGAAAATGTGTACACTCTTTGAATGATGTGTGTATATAAAAAGTATTGTATACACTTTTACTTGAAATAAGAAGCAGCAGAGTTGACAAATTAGTTATATTAAGTAATTAAGCAAGTTACATTAAGATTAATATACATACTACACGAGAAAAAGTGCACACATCATAGTAAACACACCACACGCGATACAGATACAAAGTTGAGTAGTAGCTGAACTACTTACTTACAGTTAATATTGCTACAGTTAAAGTTATAGAATTGCAGATATATATTTTTACAATAACACTTCCCCTAAATTGATATCTGCAATACAAAAAAAAAGAGGGGGGGGGCTCTCTTTCAAGTCTATATCATAGATCAAGTCTCTATTTCACACATGCCAATCATTTGGCGGAGTCTCTGGAATGTAGCTTTTGGTAGAGGTTTAGTAAAAATGTCAGCAGCTTGAGAATTACTCTCGCAATGTTGAACATCTAACTGCCCATTCTGATACTTCTCACGAATAAATTTGTAGCGGACATCTATGTGCTTAGTACGACTGTGGAATTCAGGGTTCTTGACTAGTCGTATAGCACTTTCATTGTCCACCTGCAACACAGGAACACTTATCAAAGGACAAATATCCTGGAAAAGTCTCTGTAGCCACACTACTTCCTTTGAAGCCTCACTGGCTGAAATAAATTCTGCCTCTGTAGTTGAGAGCGATACACAAGTCTGTCTCTTGCTGGCCCAGGTAATGGCTCCTCCAGCAAACTTGAAGACCATCCCTGATGTAGATTTTCTGGTTGATGTATCACCAGCATAATCAGCATCACTATATGCTTCTAATTGCTTGCAGATATAATTTGGCTTATACAAGATACCATATTTTGAAGTTCCTCGAAGATACTTCAAAACTTTCTTCACTAAACACCAATGCATTTTGGAAGGTTTGTCTAAAACTTGAGATAGAACACTAACAGAATAAGCAATATCTGGTCTAGTTACCATACATAGATATATTAAACTGCCAACTGCTCTTCTGTATGGTACCTCTTCCTCAAGCTTTTCAAAAGGTTCAGATAACAAACTTTTGTCAATGGGGATACAAACAGGATTGGCTGAAGACATATTAAAACTATCCAAGATCTTTTTGCAATAATTTTCTTGGTGAATGAAAATAGAACCATCATCTAAATATTTAATTTGCATGCCCAAAAAGTATGTAGCTGGTTCAACTTTAACATTAAATTCTTTTGTAAGTTTTTTAAGAAATATTTCCAACTGATTTTTATTTTTCACAGCAACAATTCCATCATCCACATATAAGATCAAAAACAAAGTCTTATCTTTATTTACAAATAAGCCAGGATCACTGTCCATCTGCTTGAGATCACAATTCTGAAGAAAATCTTTAAACTTTTGATTCCAGCATCTGGGAGCTTGCTTTAAGCCATATAGGCTTTTTATTAATTTGCAAACACGCCCACTTCCATCATCAAATCCATGAGGTTGCTTCATATAGATCTCTTCATGCAGGTCTCCATATAGAAAGGCACTTTTCACGTCAAACTGAGCAAGCTTCAAACGTTCACTAGCAGCCACACTAATAATAGATCTGATAGTGTCCCAACGAACCACTGGACTGAATGTTTCCTGATAATCAATACCAGCTTTTTGGGAGAATCCTTTAACAACCAGTCTTGCTTTGAACCGCTCTATTTCGTCTTCAGAATTTCTTTTTTTTTTTTTTTTGTAAACCCAACGATTTTCTATAGCTTTTCTTCCTTTCGGTAAATCAACAAGTTCCTACGTTCCACTCTCAGTGAGAGAGTTCATTTCTTCTTCCATAGCAGCCTTCCAATTTTCAGCATTACTTGAGTTTACTGCCTCATGAAGAGATGTTGGTTCATCTTCAGCTAGCATAACATATCCATCAAATTTTGTTGGTTTTCGCAACTGGGATCTATCTCTTAGAGTAGTATATCTATTCTCATCTTCAGTTGTAGCAGCTTCCCCTACATCATTACTACCTCCATCTTCAGTAGGAACAGGAACATCTTCTGTAGATCGTAGAGGCGAAAGAGTTTCTTGGTAGATGTTGTCAGCCACTTTTTCTGTTTTAAAAACTACATCTCTGGACAAAACCACATCATTTTTCTCAGGAATCCAAACTCTGTACCCATCTCTATTACCACAATAACCAACTAAGTAGCCTTTCAATGCTTTCTTGTCAAATTTCTTCCTTCTGACTTTTGGAACATGAACAAAACATTCAGTACCAAATATTTTGAGATGGTCAACTGGTGGTACTTTCTTATACCATAGTTCAAAGGGAGATTTTCCTTCTTCTGATGAGGGACCTGTTCGATTGAGTACATAGGCTGCTGTATTCACTGCCTCACCCCAAAGTTTTTCTGGCAATTCTGTGGCATGGATCATTGATCGAGCTGCTTCAACTAGAATTCTATTTTCCCTCTCTATTGCTCCGTTTTGCTCGGGTGTATATGGCATAGACATTCGATGATGCAGCCCTGCTTTTTGCACAATTTGATGAACTTCAGAGTTATTAAATTCCCTTCCTCCCTCAGTTAACAATTCTTTCATCATATAACCTGCTGTCTTCATTTCTGCCATAAAGATGCCCAACATATCTTTGACTTGAGACTTTTCTTTCATTAAGTAAACAGTTCTGTACTTAGAATAATCATCTTTGAATGCTACATAGTACCTATTACCTCCAAGAGATTTTTCTGGCATTGGACCACAGACATCAGCATGAATAAGATGACCAGGACTAGTTGGGCGATCTTGACGAGAGCCAAAACTAAGTCTATGCATTTTACCATGCATGCAGGCATCACAAAATTCACCATCAAGCTTTACTTCAATACCCTTTCTCTTCAAAAATTTTTGAACATGGCGTTTGTTTTGATGGCCTAGGCGTTCATGCCACAGTTGAAGACTGTCATTGTCAACAACAACACATGCCAAATCAGGAACAACTCTCATAAGAAGTTTGTAAACACTGTTATATCTAATACCAACAGCAACAGTTTCACCAGTTAAAGTTCTAAACTCACGTACTTTGCTATTTGCATATTCATGAAGGCCATTATCCAAAGCAGCACCAGATGAAAAAAGATTTTGATCACATTCAGGTACATGCCAAACTTTAGTAAGAAGACCAGGTATCCATTTACCACGCATTAACATTTCAATTTTAATTTCACCAATACCTTTGGCAAACATGGATCTTCCATCTCCTAATCTTAATGGCTTTGGAGTATCAAACTGTTTGTATGAAGAAAGCCAGCCCAATTTCGAAGAAATATGGTGCGAGGCTCCTGAATCAATGAGCCAATAATCTTGATTGTTTTGATTTGCAACAGTCATAAAGACCTGTCCAGATTTTCAAGATTCCTTTTTCTCATTATTCTGCAATTTCCACTTGTTGCAGTTCTTTTTCATGTGACCAGCGAGACCACAGAAAAAACATTTTAATTTCTTGTTTTTGGCTTCATTCTGATTTGAATAAGTCTTATCAGGAGTTTTCTTGGCATGTGAGGGCTTTGCTACAAAGGCAACATTCTTGTTCTCAACAGGATGTAACTCTTCCAATCTTTGTTCGTGCAAACGAAGTCTTTCAGTAAGGCTCGAAATTGTTCTTTCATTGCCTGGAACAGATTCCCATGCATTCCTAAACTCCAAATATTCATTAGGTAAAGTATTTAAAATTCTATTTAACAGCATCGACTTGGGAAGTTCAACTTTCTCACCTTTTAACTCTTCCTGTAACTCCTGCCAGATTTTCTGCAACTTAGATACATGAGTTGCAATACTGTCACAAGGATCTTTGGAGTAGTTGAACAACTGAGAGTACAGAAGATCGAGTCGCCGTTCATTCTTTTGCTCATACACAGAGTGGAGAACATCCCACATGTCTTTTCCAGTTTTACATGTTAAAATATGTTGCTTTGGCTCAGATCTTAGACTGCAACCAATAATGTAGCGAGCAATCGCATCTGCCTCATTAAAGGATTTTAAAGAAGCTGCATGCGCTTTTCTTTCTGCTTCGGTAGCTTCCGTAGCTAGCGCTTCCGGTTTGACCATTTCACCTAAGACAATTGGCATTGCTTTCTGCACTGTTAAATGCAATTCTACATCGAATTTCCAGCTAGCCCAATTGCTTTCACCTTCTAACTTCTCAATTGAATTCATCTTATCCATACTGGAGATAATAAATCAATTTCAAAAAACACACGTGTGATTCACTGTAGAAGTTAGGCCTTACGAACGATCACCGGCGCTAAGTCAACAGTTTCTAAACTTGCATTAACAACTCTGCACGATGGATGCTTGCTGGGCCCATAACCACTTGAAATAAGAAGCAGCAGAGTTGACAAATTAGTTATATTAAGTAATTAAACAAGTTACATTAAGATTAATATACATACTACACGAGAAAAAGTGCACACATCATAGTAAACACACCACACGCGATACAGATACAAAGTTGAGTAGTAGCTGAACTACTTACTTACAGTTAATATTGCTACAGTTAAAGTTATAGAATTGCAGATATATATTTTTACAATAACACTTTTTATGGCATAAAGTAAAAAAATCATATGTTGGTTAGCAAATTGAGGTTCCTGGATTTTGTGCAATATTGCTTTCGTGACATCCAGGTTTGAGACTTCGTACTGTTTTTCAGTCACACATATAAAATAATAATAGCTTAAAATTTTGTTTGTTTGTTCATATTAAATTTATAATGCAATAATTGTTTTGAAATAAGAACTTATTTTTTGCTTTTTCCAAATATTAGTGTAGTATTTCAAAAATTATGTGATGACAAGGTAAAAAGAAAAGTCAAAGGTAATTTTTAAAAATGTTTGACAGTAAAATTTATTGTTTAAAATTTTTTTAGAATATCTTTATTAGTCACAGCTTGATTTCCAGTAGAAAACATTTACAAGAGCGCAATGCTATTCAGATCTTATGTTCATGCAAAAATAATTTAAAAAACTGCCTTATCTGTTCTCCAGAAAGTGCAGTAAGTCTGGATTTTTGTTAAAAATGAATAAATATTATTTATACTAAGTGATTTTACCCAGAGTGCATTTTTTCAATGATCCTGGTATGCTGTGCATATGCATCTATTTGTTTGAAACAGTTCAAATGCAAGATTTTAAAAACATTAGATTCTCTGAATTAGACGTTAAAAAGTAGAATACATTTTAAAATTATGTAGTTTGGATTATGAAGCAGCTGTGCAAAAGCAGTTTCCGCAACATTTGGAAAATGATGTTTCGTGTATTGAGTAATTGAGCTTCATTTGCGGATTAATTTCATTCATCAACTGATATACAAAGGTTTTGCATCTCTTTTAACATAGTACCTATTATCGTAATACCCCGCATTATCCGGCATGGTGGAAAAAAGTGAGGTTGACCAGCATGCCTCGAAATTCAAATTTTCCGGGATACCGGATAATTCAAGGTTTATTTTGCAGCACAATAAAACTAATTTTCCCCATTCAGTTCCAATCAGAAAGCAAACCACTGTAAGGAAAAAATAAATAAATCCAAAAGTAACTTTCTTTCAAAAAAAATTAAAAAATTGTGCATTGCATATAATCCGTGCTTGTTATTTATGGTAGGTCATTATTATAAAGTAAATTCATAAGCAATCATCGTTACTGCGATTTGTTCATGATCTTTCAAAATAAATTATTTTAGGTTCCTTTTAGAGAGGAAAGTTTAATTGTTAATTATTAAATAGCTATGATAAATTATTTAGCTCCGGTTTAGGGGCTGTAACTTACTGCTTAAATGTTTGCTTACTTTGTTTTTATTTCATTTTAATAAAATTATTTGTTATTAAATGATATTTTTCTAGTTAAAATAATAAATGACATTGTTATGAAATATTTTTACAAAATAAAACTGTTTATTAATGCTAATAAGATATGTATAGAACTTTTATTCATTTTAAAGCTGAACATATATTTTTTATAGCATTAATTTTTTTTCCTAACCTCGATTTTTCCGGCATGCCGGAAAAAACCAGGCAAGTTTTATTGAAAATCTGGTGACCTCCGAATTTAGCAGCATGCCAGATAATGCGGGGTAATACGGTAATATTTTCGAACAGCTAGTCCAGTTTCAAAATTATGGTTTGTTTCATTTCCATGATAAAATAGTAAAAAAAAAACAACCTATATGTGTATCACTTATACAAAATTGTTTTCTCTCATTGAATTTGTTTGAACCTTTTAATTGAAGCATTTACTTGACTTCTCTATTGAATTAATAAAAAGGCCGTTTCACAGTATATTTTTTTTCCAAATGTAGAGTCTACAACATGACACTTTACTTGCCATAACTATTTAGTTTACTGTTTAATCAACACTTAATTATTATTATTTTGGAGTTTCTCCTACCAACACTCACACTCAAACCAAAATAATATGCAAATTAAATTGTTATGGTAAATATTTTGTCAGGTTGCAGACTATACATTTGAACAAAATGCTGAGAAATGGCTCCAAAATTAAACTTGTGATTAATAGCCAAAAACAATTTGAAAAATAATTATTTTCTTAACACTTTTATATAACACTGAACAAATTAGAAATCTCAGCAAAGAAAATTATTCAGAATGTGGCAGTAACTTGCATCTTACTGACCAGGCATTTATCTTCACTTTCCATAGTGAGCAGTACCTGGTTTGTAGACCTTCATTGGTGTGCTAAATTATACAGCAAGATTCAACTCTGGTATTCATGCAAATTCAGCTCAGATGCACATACTGATTAGGCCTCTATAAATTTTGCCTCCCCCTGCAAAATATCAGCAGACCCCCTAACTGCCTACTGCATTTCTATGTCACTAAGGGTCACTGGCTTGTTTAATGGCATGGACTCCCGCACTGCAGGCATGGGTGCAAGACCTTCCGTCTCAGGACGGATTTCCGTCTTGACAAAATTTCCGAGACGGAGGTCGGGACGGAAAGAAATTCAATGACTTTCTTTTAATTTTGAATGAAAAAAGAAAAATTGAGTGTTTGAAAAATATGCTTTAATATTACTAGACCGTTCCATAACCACGAATTTACATCGACATTCTCTCGGTTTTCCGCCATGTGCTTGTTTTGTTTGCAATGTGCTTTTGGAGGAGTGGCTTTTCGGCTCGCGCCTTTGGACTTTTTTTAAGTATAGCTTTATTTCCAACTCGCTGCATTGCAGACCGATGAGTTGCTCGCTATTCTCCCTGATTTTTCGAAGCAATCGGCTGTAATTGAAAATTTAGCCTTTTCTCATGCTATTTTCGATCATCCTTTCGTTTTTTTTCCCCATTTGTGGTTTTTTTTTTTTTTTTTTTTTTTTTTTTTTTTTTTTTTTTTTTTGCAAACTTTACACGCATAGATGAAAATTATGTACGCTCTTAAAATGTCTTAAGAGTTGAATCTGCATCACCGATTGAGAGTGATTGCTGACAAGATGAAATATTTTCGCCACAGCAAAGGGCGTCCACATACCAGGTAAAACAGAAACTATCAAGGATTTTGAAGATTTTAATGAAAATGGGAATTTTGGAAATAATGCGGGGGGGGGGGGAGATTTCAAGCTGGTTGGAAACACCGATGGGCAAACCGTTCCTGCATTTTTGACAATGACTTGAGGAATCACTAAATTCTAATGTCATTGATTCGAACACTCGCTAGAATGGAAATATGGGTGGGGGGGGGGGGGGAGAGAAAGGAAAGGAGAAAAATAACGGCAGCACGAGTTTGCGAAAAAACGCTGCTCTTGCAAAGAGGGTAATCTGTCCGCAAATTAACCCACGATACTGAGGTCTTAAAACGTTGATATCTTGGACAATCTAGGGGGGGGGGGGGGACTCACGGGTTACAGTATAAAATATCGAAATACTGAATTGAAAATATTTTTGAAGCTAGGAGTGGTTCGATATTTCTCCAGTGCAAACTCTTAAAAATTTAAAAGTCAAAAAGTTTTAGGCTGTCTCTAATGATATAAAAGTGGGGTTTAAAAAGAATCGAAGACTGGAGTCTTAAAAACACTAATTTAGGCAATCTTTGGTGAATTTATGAGAGATGGTTTTGGTGTTCTAACATGAAAATGTTTTGTAGCTGATGTATTAAAAACTATTTGAGGCTATACCGACCCTCTCCCGAAAACTTTGTAATTGAAGTCTTAAAACTTTTATGCTGTCTTTGGCAATGTCAAGAGGGAGGGAGGGAGGGCTCTCTTTAGGCGAAATTCCGAAACTGGAGTCTTAAAAGCGCAACTTTGGACCGTCTTGGGGTTCGGGGTTCTCCTTTCCCAAAAAATATTCAAAGCTGAAATATTCAGAACTCAGCTTTAGGTTATCTTTGGAAGACTTAAGAAGAGGGAATTCGAAGGCTTTCTCTCAATACCGTTTCAGAATTTAAATTCTTAAATCTTCGGTGATGAAAAGGGGAAACCGCAAATTTTAGTAAAATTTAATGAACTTAGAGGAAAGAGTTCGGGGGGGGGGGGGCTCTCTCTCCGGAAGTATTGAAATGCTACTTTGGCTATTTTTGAGTGAGTTAAGAGTTAGGGAATTCAGGGGTCTTTCTCGAAACATTTTCGAAATTGAAGTCTTAAAACTTTGGGTTGTCTTTGGCGATGTTTGGAAGGGAGTTGCTCTCTCAATAGAAAAATAAATCTTAAACGAAAACTTACACTGCGTTTAGTAAACACAATGAGAGGGGGAGGGTATTCCGCACCCCCAGCCCGAAACATTTTAGTTTCTAAAATTTTAAGAGCTTTGTTTTGGGCTATCTTTGGATGACTTAAGGGGGAAGGGTGTAGGAAGATTTTTTCAAAAAGTTTCCAAAATTAAAGTATTAAAATTTTTAGGCGGTCATAAGTAATGCTTATAGGTAAGAGGGGTGCTATTCCCTACAAAACAATTTAGAAAGTGAAGCCTTAAAAATTGAAATTTAGGACATTTGTGGTGAACACAGAGGAAGGGGTTCGGGAGTTCTCTTCCGAAAATTCTTTGATGCTGAAATATTTAAAGCACCACTTCAGGCTGTATTTGAATGCCTTAAGAGGGATGCGATTCGGGAACCCTGCCTGGAGTTAGGATTCAGTTCCCCTATTTCTTTTTTAATTGATGAATGTTGGAAAGGGTACCTTATTTAAAAAATATATCTACTTCACTGAAGCGATTTTTTATTGCTAATTTCACCACCTGCTATCTTATAAAAGAATTTTTTTTCAAATGAAGACTGTGGGGGAATGGTGACAGTTCATTATCATTAGTCGGCCTTACCCTTCCCCCACCTTTCCTTCTTTTCTAGTTTGTTGAAGCTACCTTGGGTAGACTTTCGAATCAGAACTGACTTATGTTGCAAAAGTGAAAATCTTATGTCCTAAGCGATTTTATTGCTGCAACAAAGATATTTAGGATCGGCAAAAAAGTAATGATGGGGTGCTGCAAACGCTTTTACCCCTTACATTATCCAACATCGTCTAAAATTTGCGTTTTTGAAACTTCAATTTCGAAATATTGCCGAAGGAGGGTTCCTGAAATCCATCCCTTCAATAGTGCATTCAAAAAGCGTATAAACGTTATGAAATTTAAATTACAATTTCCTTTTTAAATCTTCGATTTCGGGAAAGCCCATAGCGTCCCCTCCACCCTCTTTCTTTAATATTTTTTGAAAGTTGCCCAATATCGTGATTTTGGGACTATCAGTTTGAAATAATTGATGTAAGAGTCCCTGAACCCCTCCTTTCCCTGAACTTTACCAAAATGGCCTACCACAGCGTTTTTTGGACTTCAATTTGAAAAAAGTTCTGGGGGAGAGCCCCCAGACCCCCCCCCCCCCTATTGCCGGATTTTAGATTTTTTGGAATTATGATGTCAAAACACTTAAATATTACAATTTTAAGGCTTAAAATTTAAATCAAATAGATTCCAAAACTTGCATTGTTAAAATCTGCAACATTTATACATACAAATTTTTCCTTAAGCCCACATGCGGGTGGGGGGGGGGGGGGGAGCTGAAAATATTTTCCGTCTTGAACACATCACCAAACTTGCACCCATGACTGCAGGGTCTGCAAGTACGGGGATCAGGGCCTGATACTGATGGAAATGATTAAAGGTAGACCCATCTTTTTGAAACAGTTAACAAAATAAAATTTAATAATACATAAAATTAAATTAATTATATATAAAGCAATTCTTCCTGTACATTCATGCCACAGAGCGTACTAATTATCAGTTAAAAAAAGGTTTTTGTTTTCAATTTTAAATATGAGTGTGATCCCATCATTTTTCAATGCACTGTTCAAATCATGAAAATGAAACATTTGTAAGTTATAAAGCAGACATGAAAAAGACTTTCACATGAAAGGAGGTTTAATGCATCATAAAAAACATGGTTAAAAATAAAAAAAAAAAAAGTCAAAATGGATGAAATAATTTTTAAAGTATTGAAAAATTAAAAATTGGAAAGTAGGATTTTGAGATGTCAAAAGATCAAAGCGAGGACAATTCCTTCCAATATTTTACTTTTAGATTTCAACAATTTTGGATCAACTTTGAACAGTTTAAAAAAACTTATCATTTGCGTCTACGGGTAATGTAAGGCAAATATAAGTACCTCACATAAAGACAGGTTTTCTTCTAACAAATGATGTTGGAAAGAATTCTTGATAAAGAATTTTTTAAAATTAGCTGTTTTAAGAGTATTTTTTGAATTATTCAAAAATTTAGATTATTTACGACCGCTCGAAAAAAGGCAAAAATTTGGCACATTCTGAATATATTCTTATTTTTGTTTTCAAAAAATAGGCAAAAAGTTATTTTAAAAAAATTGAAATACCATATTCTGTAGATTTAACATTGGCCCAAATCAGTGGTAAATATGACAATCAAAAGAAATGAATTCAATTTGCAAATGTATTTTCAGGGCTGCGGTGGGGAAATGAGGAAAACTCAGGAGTCCGAAGAAGGAAAATTCTAGGAGTCGGATGACTCAGACTCCTAGACTTTTAGGGCTGTTGACATTGACTCCTGTACCCAAAAATCAGTTTGACTCCTACCACATGACTTAGATTCGGACTCCATAACCTTGGCATTAATGCAGATTCTGAGGAAAAAGGAGTGACTCAGACACTTTGAATTTTTTTGAATTTTAAAGCCTTTGACTCCCAACTCTGACTCCGTTTCCTCAAAATCGGTCTGACTCCTCATCCTTGGCAGAAATAGACTCCAAGTGAAAAGGAGAAACCCCAATTCCTTAACCCGAAAATGAATCCAACTTCCACTCTACTACTCCAACTCAGATGCCCTGTTTTTTTACTTCCAAATACTGATTGTTGAGACAATTCATTTTTATTTTCATTTTAAAGTTTTATTTTATTTTTTCCAATAAATAAATGTGGGAAATAATACCGATGCTCATTACTTTTTCCTAGAAGTATTTATTTTATTGTGCTTTTTTATTTTTATTTATTTATTTATTATTATTTTTTTTTTGAAAACTATTGAAGAAATTGTTATAGGAAAAATTGTACTCAGTTAAACCGAATTAGTTAATTGCATTGTTTGAATGGTGCTACTACTTCATTTGTTTCTTTTATTTATTTTTTACATACCTATTTCATCAGATGAGAAAGGCGCATTTAGTTTTTAGAAATCAGTTATATTTATAAAAATGTATGTTTGACATAATTTGTAGTCTTAGCTAATTAAGAGAATTATGATCAGATGCTAGAAAGTCAATGTTGCAGAGCATTTTTTAACATAGGTACTACGCAGGGGCGGCTCGTCACTATGGGCCGGGTGGGCTTGGCCCACCCAGACAAACTGTGCACAGTTAAATAAATTATTCAAAAATAACGTTTTGTATTTCAGTTAAACAAAAAACAAAGAATTGGGGGCGTGAAACAGATTTTAAATCTCTAGCACTTTGCATATCGCTAATAAAATATTACAAGTTTTCCATGTGTTAGCGTTCGCGATTGCAAGCTTTGAGAATGATTCTTGGGCCATTTCAACTGTTGCCCCCTGCCACACCTCCGCTCCTAACCAATCACAACGATTCAACCAGGCTCCAAAACGGCAAGTCCGAGTCACCCCGACTCTTGCTGTATGGGCAGCAGCTCCCCTGCCCCTTGGAAAAATATCTTCACCCAATACCAGTTAGGGCAAAGAAGGAGGGAAATATTTTACGCTCATCACTTGTACGAAAAACAGTTCGGAGGGCAGAAAAAAGCGAGCCCATGTGAATAGAAAAAAGGTTTCACACGTGCTCCGACCCACTTTTGTCTTTAATCTTAAACGGCTGTTAATGTCTGGAAAAGGGATTTACAATTTTATGGATTTATCGCAACTCATGCATATTTTTATTTACTTAATTTTCTGCTTGGAATTAATATGAGCGGAATTTTCGAAATTTCTGAACAGAGATTTCATTTTCGAGTAGCACACAGCACAGATTAATTGGTTTTGAGTGTGATGCTAATAAAAGTTCTGAATTTGTCTGAAACTTACAAAACAGCTTCAATTGGGTGAGATCTATTCAATTTTATTTGTTCTGATAAAGTGGCTAAAGTACTAATAAGTATTAATCGTAAAACAGGCTTTATTTATTTATTTATTTTCAATGTTAAAGTATTCTGTCGAGAAAAAACTTGAATTATTTCAGTTTGACCCGGTACATCGCTTTAAGTCCTTAAAGGCATAGCGACTACATTACCTCAAAAATGTCCAAACTATTGATTCTTATTTATTTAAAAACTTCAGATTGTTTCAAAAATTATGGGAGTTTCAACACTATAACTTAGATATTAAAAAAAATATTGACTTTAGGTCACTCACGCAGTTGTGCGTTTTCTCGATGACCTTCTTTTTGAGCAATCACGAATCACGAATTGCTTATTGTTTTCACTTGACCGTTGAATGACATCCGTCCTTTGATTTTATTTTTCTATGCTTATAATGCAGGTGTCCATGCGCTTCGGAATCGAATTTTTTATTAACGACCCTTCTCGACTTCACACAATCACAATCCTTTTTACATGAAAATAGAATCCAGCACACAACATCCAGCGCATAACATCCAACCCCTGACATTCATTTGAATTTTGACATCTTGAATTCATATTATGATTGCGATAAAAGTCATTAGTAGAAACAAGAAACCGAACGAGTAGGGTCTTATCGCAATTCGCGATTGAGAAAAGCACAGTTTGAATTTAAGATGAATTTGTTTGAATTTGTTGTTGTGTGTGTTTCCATGTTATTTTATTAGCTAAGGAATTTTTTATATTAAAGATACAGCTTAAAAGTAATACGTTTTGCAGTCAGTACAATATATTTAACAACATTGTGCCATTGGGTAAGAACTTTATAAATTACTAAAATGTTGAAAGTTTTGTATATCCTTATAAACAAAATTTATTATGGAAGTTTCATGATTTTTTACATAATTAACGACAGAATATTTTTAACTAATAGGATAAGCAAACGAATGCACAGCTTTTTAGAAATGATTATCATTTAGCAAAAAGATTTCTGAAATATGTACAAAAACAAAAAAAAAGGCCTTATATTTTTTTTATAAAGTTGAAATATTCTTAAGTGTTTTGATTTTTTAAATGGCATTAAAAAAATATTGATTTATCAGTAAGAGCATACACAAAGATTTGAAAAAATTACATATTTTATTAAAATGCAAAAAAAAAAAAAAAAAGAATTGAATTCTAAATGAGATGTGACCAGTATGTATTTTGTGATGTACAACTGTGATGTACAATTGTAATATAAACACAATAAAACTTAAAGATAATTCTAAATTTGAAAAAGAAGAATATATAGGCAATTAAAGAAACTGTTTGTGTCTAGAAAAAAATACTGTTACGTTCGTAACTTGCACTAAGGAAGCATGGCTAAATCGAAATTAATGCTGCTGCGTGATCAACTGATCGTGTTGATATTAAGAGTGTAGCAGTAGTTTGATTAATGCTGTGTGTTATTTATTACTAGTTGCATGGGTTGGATGTCTTTAAATTTAGATTGTTCATCTTGAATTTTAAAAAAATAATCAAGTGGATTTTTTTCTAAAACCACCAATTTCAACTTTGAAGAGAAGCACGAAATAAAGAAACTGCAAAAGAACGTATTTTATTGCTAAGCATTACTAACTATAATTCTCTTCATTTTATCTGTATAAATATGATTGTGAAAACTTTATACAGCGGGCCCACCCGCTAAATTAAGGCACGAGCCGCCACTGGTACTACGCGACACCAATGTCGCGTAGTGAAAAAATTCTGTCGCCTAGAAGATGCAAAATCAAACTACTGGGCGACATTCGAAAATTCAACAATGATTCCACTCCTCATTTTTGTTAAACGGATTTCAAACCTTTCTTTTTTTTTCCTCTTGAGCAACAGACATCGGGCATTTTCCAGCGCTCAACCGAAAGCAGTTTTTCTCTTTTTTTCCTACTCGTTTAAAATCGCCCGACTGGGTACGAAAACATGTCATCCCCTGCGGGTTAAGGGGTGCTAATCGTTGTCGCCATCCAGTCATCATTCTACCTCGATCAGACTCTCAGTGGTGTAAATTCCAGACTAATCAGTGATTCACTCGGGGTGTGATGATTTTTAGCGGGAACTTGAGGGCTTCTATCTTCTAAACAAAATGGGCAGTTTAGAGTAAGAGTGTAAGAACGAAAGGCGTTTCTGTTGACAGAATTTTTTTTTTCTCGCCACCACTCAGCATGAAACGTTGTTCTTTCCTTCACCAAAAAGGTAAGGGAAATAAATGATTAGACTTTGATTTTAATTTGTTATTTAATTCAAATACATACGCTTTTTGTTTTAATATATGTCTGGATAAATAAGGAGAAGAATGTCGGGATATGGTTTAGAGCGGGGGTTTTCAACCTTTTTTACTCATGGGCCACATTGCAAATTTTTGGAGATGAGGCGGGCCAACAATACTTTAGTTCATATGGTTTAGTTCGCACTCCCCCCCCCCCCCTCCTAAACCTGCCACATTCATCCATAATTCTTTTTAGAATAAACGCTCAGTAGCATGGGGTAGGGGCGGATACAGAAAAATCTTTTGAAGGGGCCCGGTAAATTGAATGCCCCTCCCACCACACACACACATTCATTCGATGTTTCATAACAAAGTTTTCATGAATTTATTTTAAAATGTTTTATTTATTTGTTTATTTTTTAAATATTCCTTCTGGTCAATATGAATCTACTTCTATAAGTTCATGAATATTATTTACTAATTAGAAAATCACCCGTCAAGGTATGACGGGTGAAAATTGCTTCTACATTTGAACGAAGCCGATGCCTGTTTGGTGATATTTTGATACTTAAAATTGTAACCCTAACTCCAGTGGATTAACCCAAAACTCTAGTAGGTAGCGTTCATTGTTGACCATTTTTTCTTTTCTTTATCCCCTTGAAATGACAGTCTTAACAGTAAAACAGTTAAGTTGCCGGATCGAGTTCAGCCTTGTCACAATAAAGTCTTTCTCTGCATGTTAAACATTGCCAAAACATATTATCAAATTATCATGCCGTGGCGCAAGTTTCATTGTTGAAACACGCGGGTTACTCGATCATTTGCTATTATATATATGAGGATATGATCCCTCCGAAACTGAAAGCTGGATGCGACCATGCATTTATTTGATTTCTAGAAAGTGGTAAATGCTAGCCAAACGTTCGCTTGCATCACAACTCGACATATTTAAAAAATACTAATTGTTATATGTTCCTATTTGTAACAAGCACATCTGTTTCGTTTCAAATGTGCATATTTGATGCGTCTGTTCTTGGTTATGCAGAAATAAATCACCAGGGGCATTTTCCAAACTTTTGCCTAAACAACATTTGAAAAATTTCAAACATAAATATCATCAACTGTTTTATTTCTTTCGGGAAAAATTTCTTGTAACAGTTTATTTTTAAGGGTACAATCATATTTGAGGCAGTGAGAAACGAAGGGATGCAAGTGGCAAAATTAAAAATTTGGAGATAACCAGTGCAAATGGTAGGTGAACCCCTTCTGTGTCTTCTGGCAAGAGATGGTACTAGTAGAGTACCGTGGTAGGTGCTGCTGTATAGCATGATTTAGAAAAAAAATCCAATGAAAGCCTACCTAGGACGTAATCTTTATACGAGCTTTACTCGAAACTTGAAAATGTCCACGTGCATCCCTTTGCTTCTCACTGCCTCATTTGAGCTTAGTATTTCATACAACTAGAGATATTTTACTTTACAAGTAAATTTTTCACCTTCAATGTCATGAGTGCTACTGGACAACATGACAGTATTTCTACGAAGTATTTAAGTGTTTATTTTTACAAAAATCATATATTTTATGAATAAATTTGTCCCTTGAATCGCATTAAAAAAAATAATATTTTTTAAATAAAAATGCACAATATTCATCATCATGAGTGTTACCAAGTATCATATTTTCACTACCTGTCAAAATAATAAATGAAAAGAAAAAAATATTTTAAAATAATATTGTTAGGAAGATAACATTGCTTTTAAGTAAGCTACAAATTTTAATAGAGTTATTATGCATTTCTTTTGTTTTTTTGAATTGAATTTTAGAACTTGTTTACTAGGTAACACTCACGACACATATGGTTAGACTTTGTTAAGATGTGCCGTTTCCGTTAATAATTGTGGTTTCTCCAAGAAACTGCCATATGATTTCTTTCATTTTAACTACACATTAAAAAAAAATATATATATATATATTATTGATTCTATCAAAGAAAAATTAGTGAACGAACCGCGATAATACGTTCCTTTGAGTTCGAAACCAGCGAGTTAAATGTATTCTGCCACTCTGGGCATCTGACTCCAGCATTACTTCTTTAGCAAACAAAATTGCTTTTGTTCAAAATATGCAGTGTGTTTTGTGTTCTTTTTAATTATCTATATCCCTAACCTTACCAAAGGTAGTCTAGAATGCGATTTTATGTTTAAAAATTAGAAAATTTTCCCGAGATGGGAAATCTTCTGGGATGGGAGGCCTTTCAATCTCCTTTCCTCTTAAATCACCATAGATCGTTTAAAACAGCATTTACAGAGTTACAATTTCAAACAATCTCTGAGGGGGCTCTCCAAACATTTCTCCCCTACCGTCACCAAAGATAATTAGAATGCATTTTTAAGGCAGCAAGTTAGAAAAAAAAATTTCCTAGTGAGGGGCTTCGAGTCTTTCCTTCACGTAACATATGAAAATATGGTATTAACCTGCGTTTTTAGCACTACAATTGCAAAAAAATTCCGCCGGAGAACCCCCGAACCTCACTCTTCTTTACATAATTGGAGATAATATTTGCGTTTTTAAAAGGTTTCAATTTTGAAAAATGAGCGAGAGAAGGGGGTGGGGTCCTCCGACCTCTTAATATTACGAAAGACAGTTAGAATGCATTTCTAAGATTACAAATGAGAAAAATTTCCTGGGAAGAGCCTTGAAATCTCCCCATAGATAGGGGAGCGCCACCAAGCCACTTCTCTCCTAACATTACCAAAGATCGTCTAAAATGGGTTTTTAAGACTACAAATTTGAAAATTTGGACCCCCTTATTTCGGAGTTAATATTATAACGCAACATATTCTCTTTTCCTGGTAATCTAATAAGCGAGCTCGACTACTTACAATTAGGATCTTTTTGTCAATATTTAGATCTATTAAAGGTTTACTCATAAACCAGAAGCTGAACCTATTATCTTTGTATGTATTTAAGATACGCTTGAAATAATTAAAGAGCCGCTAGTTTCATACGTTCCCTACGTTTTTGATCTCACGACGGATATAAAAAGATATTATAGCAACAGTTAGACATTTAATTATTTTCAACTTATTATGTCGCCTAGTGAAAATTCCTTAAAAAATGCTCTGCAATGTTGGTATACAAAAAGGTAGGCTCGGTTAGTTCTGGATGGAACTTCTTGTCAATACCTAACCACTCCTTGACAATAGTATTTTTAAATGATCAAATAACTAGTAGCTGCTTTTGGAGGAGTGTTGATCTGATGAAAGTTGACTGTATCTTAACGCATTGCATCTACTGATATTGAAAACGCGGATATACACAGTCAAATGCCCATACTTGGGATAGTACTATAATTGGGACATTTTTCCGAATTTAGTTTAGAGGGCTGGTACACTTGTCAAATTTCACCAGTGAGAAATAAATGGTGTTATAGAATAAACGAGTAGTTATCTTTCGAGGCTATGAGAGCTAAACTTTGATGTTTTAGCTTAATGGGGTTAGTTTAATACTTTTGAAAATTTCGAAAAAATATGCGATTATTAAGTATGGAAATAACTTTGGTTACCTAGTCTGACTGAGCAGCATTAGTTTTAATTTGTTTCACATTTCATCTCGGCTATGTACCTGTGTCTCATTCGGATAAATTCATTTCCACTTAACTAATTCGGTTTAACTAATTTATTCATAAATTTGAGAAATTACAAATGCGCTCCTAACTTGGGACACTCTTCTAAGTCTGAATACTAAGACATAAAAAGTGTCTAAAAAAATATTGTGGAAATAAAGTGTATAATTTTAATAAGAAAAAAATATAGATACAAAATTTTTAAAAATAAATGACAATTCTGATGACAATAAATGCCACACAGTAACAGGACAGAAAAGTTGTCATTGTTGAAAAAAAACTGGCATTTATTGAGAGAGATGAGCAAAAGACGGTTCGCCAAAATATTACATATGTTAGTTCTACTAATGAAAATAAGTGTCAAAATATAGATGAGACATTTATTTTTTGTGAAGTTCATGTTTTGTGAAGGAATGAAAATGAATGTGAAAAGATGTGAAATGAGGAACATGGAGAGCTGAAAATCAGCCTCATTAAGAATTATTTGGGTTCACAATTGCTTTTATGCTTCCAAATGTAGAGGGAAAATTACATTCAAAAGAATTAAGATGGCTAGAGAGACATTCAATATTTTCAGGGGCAAGTATACATTCTGAAATCTTTAAACGTTTACTATATTATATTATTTTTATCTAATGATGTTTTTTGTCTTTATTGAGTTGTAAAATGATAGTTGAAATCCTTAACGATTATCTATTACTGCATACATGAAAGAAAGATTACAATGTTATGTGTCCCAAATTAGGGAGGGGGATCCCTAATTTGGGACAATGAACATTTTTTTGTTTAATTTTTAAAGGGACATATCTACACATGTATATTTTGTCCTGAGGGAAACTTTTGTACTAAGGCACATCCAAAAAATAGAATACTTCGTTCAAATGGAAAACATATGATTAATGTGCTACTAAAGATAAAAGTTCAAAACTGTCGAAACATGGGCCCTTGACTGTAGTGGAAAATTTTTTTTCACTGAAATTGTACAGACCTTTTATTGAAATATGTCCCAATGATGTGAACTGAGGGACATAATTACATTCATAATATGCTTGATTACCGTAAACAAGCACATATCTAGACATTTATTTTGGAGTTGGGTTGGGGCGGGGGTTGTACTATTCTAATTAAAAACTCTCGATAACTCGAAGTCCCAAGGGATTGGTAAAAACCTTCGAATTGTAAGTAGTTTGAGCTATCGGAAGTTCCCACAGCCTTTTCAAGAATTTGGAACACAATGAAAATTTCGAGATGAAGGAATATTCAAATTATAAGGCTTTGAGTTATAGAGAGTTTACTGTAAATACAAGTTCTGCAAATTGATGCATTTGTTGCTTTTTCCTATGACTTTTACCCGTCAGCACATCCTCTGAATAAATGTATGAAATTTGTTGATATAAAATACCCATGTCATCAGTATTTTTCAATAATCAAACAACTAGTACGTAGCTGCTTTTAAGTCTTTTCTCCATAGTAGTGCTGACCTGAAGAAAGTTGACTGTATCTTAACGTATTACATCTACTGATACTGAAAACAACGCGGATATGCATTGGAGTTTTTTACTACACTGAAAGAGTACAGACCTTTTATTGAAATATGTCCCAATGATGTGAACTGAGGGACATAATATACTGTAGTTCAATTACATTCATAATATGCTTGATTACTGTAAGCAAGCACATATCTAGACATTTATTTTGGAGTTAGGAGGGGGGGGGGGTGTTACTATTCTAATTTATTATCAACTCTCGAAAACGTACCAAGGGAAAACTTTCCTCAAAGTTCCAAGGGATCGGTAAAAACCTTTGAATTATTACTAGTTCGAGCTATCAGAAGTTCGCACAGCATTCTCAAGAGTTTAGGACCCAATGAAAACTTCGAGGCAGCCCGCCTTTCCCCATCACTGATTAGACTGCAGGGTTGTGCTTTTATTATAATACACCATTTTATGGCATGTTTCTCCCACATTTTTTCTGTAAAGAGATTGTGGATTTGGGACCTTAATTCGCCAAAGCACATTTTCACTTCCTTGGCATTTTCTTTGAAAAACTTAACTTCGGGGCGTCTTTTTCTGGGAATAATTCAGCTTACCTTTAGTATACAATTTTGAAAACATGTAATAAAATGAAAAAAAAAAAAAAAAAAGAGAAAACTTTAAAAATAAATTCAAAGGCATCCAAAGTTTTAATTTACTTTTTAAGTTAAGTAAAATGAAAAAAAAAATTGAATTTTGACATCTTGAATCCAAATTATGTTTTTCGCAATCACGAGTGTGTATGCAGGCGTGTGTGTTTGTGTGTGGGGAGTATGTGTGTTTCTGTGTATGTGAGTGTAGGCATGTGTGGTTGTGTCTGTGTGCTGGCATAAGTGTGTGGGTAGTTGTGTGTGTAGAGGCGGGGTATGTGTATGTGTGCAGGCATGAACGTGTGAGTAATTGTGTGTATGTTTGTGTGTGTGTAGTTGTGTATGTATGCGCGTGTGTGTAGGACATGGATGCAACCTGGGGACTGCTTTCACTATAGGAGCAGCATCGCGAGGAGCCGGTCGACGGTGGTGCGGAGGGTGGCGGTGGGAAAATAAAATGATAGCACGCCAAAAACAGTCAAATGAAAGCAATAAGCAATCGTGATTGCTCAAAAAAATCATATTTCTATATCATTTCACTCTTAGTTCGTTTCTGACGAAATTTTTGAAAGCAAGCAACACCTTTTTGAAGCATGCACAAACCAACATTACAGCTTTCACACATTCACCGACTTTGTGTTTTTCGGTGGTGCTGCAAAATGCACGCCACCGCATTTTACATTGTTTTTATTGGAACATGCTCTACATTTTGACAGTTTTTATCGCCAGGAAAGCTTTGTTAGTGCTTTTTTATAGTTACAGTACTGGAACTTTTGATTGCACGTTTTCTTGATTCATTCGCATTTCCTAACGATACCCAGGGGCGTGCAGAGAAATTTTGGGGTCCGTTACAAATGACTTTTCCGGGCCCCCTCCTTATTCTTTACCCCTATATTTCACGCCTAGTTTTAAAAATATTAGGCCCCCTTACGGCTCAGGCCCGGGCAACAGGTGTCCTTTCTTCCCCCCTCCCCTGTGCACGCCCCTGGCGATACCAAACATCTGATGATTTCCATTCTAGAATCTTAAATATCGCTAAATACAAGTTCTAAGCTGGGATGCAGTGCGTATAAAATAAATGCATTTTCAATGACAGCATCTAAAAAGTGGAAGAAAATCCATTGGCACCGTTTTTTTGATTTTGCGATCAATATCATAGATGCTTTTGAGATCATCAAAATGATCAACGTAGCCCATATGTTTGTTAAAATTGCGTACACCGTTAGGATTTGGCACCTTAAATTTTTCCAATGTTTGCAGTTATTTCCGTGAAAATATTGTTTGTTGGGTTTTCTTGATCAGATAGCATTGCTACTCATCGTTATTATTTCTACTTCACACATTATATTTTAACACATTGTATTTTTAATTGCTGCTAACTGCCCAGTCGAAACTAGCTACCAGTGTCTCTCTCTACCACACTTTTTCCTAATTTCTTATCCACTTTTAATTATTCCACTACAAATCTGGAACTGGTAAGTAAATCCACTTTGATCGAAGCGAATCCATACCTTATGTTCTCGCTTTATAGGTTTTTTGGGCATATATTGTTCAAAAGTGCTTCGCTCTCTGAATTTTATCATTGATTCAGAGATTTATTGATATTTTGCTGGTTGGAACACGCTTGCAATTTTTTCTGATTAATGCAATTACACGGGTTGCACCTTGTACATTTGGTCAAAATTTTCTTCACCGCGCTGGAGCTGTAAACTAGTATTGTCAGTGAGGTAAAATTGTGACAATATCCGTAAGACATTTGTCTTGCAACGCTGTTGACGTGAAGAAACTCATTTGTGCACCAAAAATTTCTGTATCAGGGAAGCTTGTGAACTGTCATGAGCAGGTTTATGGCCAAAAGTGTCAACTTTTCTGCCAAGCTAATTAGAGCAGAACCCTTTCCATTCTTGGTTGCGTGCAAATTGGGTTGGAAAATTAAATCTTACCCCATTAAAGGAAAGTGACACAACTCAAAGTTTGAAAAAAACGTACTTGCTATTGAATTAAGATTTTTTTTAATGATCTTTTTTTCCACAAAACTCGAACAAAGTTAGCTTACATGACTGGTACGTGGTAGCGTAAAAAAGATATAATCATTAATCAATAATGACACATCATTAAAATTTCACAATTATGAAGAAGAATTTTTGAACGTCAGGCAGCGGTACTGGAGTGGAGAAACGCAAAATAAATTGCACACCACCAGCCTTCAACGATAGGTTTCAAGTCTTCAATGATCACCAGAAGAGAACAAGTTATAATAGCCCTTAACCGCACAAGATTTGCTCACCAACATGTCTTTCGCCGCGGACCATTTCCAATATGCAATACATGCAATGTCAATCAGTGTTGCATATCCTCTCTGATTGTTCAAATTTCAATCAGAAATACCACTGTTCAAAAAAGTTATTTTGCACTGGTTATAGTGTCGTCTTAAAACCCTAATGACATTAAAAAAAAAAAAAAAATTCTTGAAAATCGATTACATTTATTCATCCGTTTCGCTATGTGTTGAGAGGTGATGGGATTTGAATGCGTTATAAATGTGATATTTTCAAGTGAAACGATACCTCTGGGGGTGCTAGCACCAGGTAGCTATTAGCTCTTGGACTAGTTCTAAATTCTCATTAACTGTTCGATCCGGTGATGGTGCTGCCATCTATTGGTATATAAAATAATGGAGGCAAGGCACTTAGTATGCAGTCCTCGACATAAATACAGGAAGTCAGTTGTGACTCTTAATAAATGTGATATTTTATCTCTAAATTATAATGGATCATTAACTAAGATTTAAACATTTTTAACTACCTGGGTGAAAAAAAATTTAGATGTTATTTTGTAAAACAACAAACCAATAAATCAGTTTCAGTCCCATAATCATTTATTAAGAAGTATGATATTCATAGAATTAGTCACATAAATATACATCACATTTCACATATATAAATCGGGATTTTCCATTACATCCTTCCATTCTACACCGAGATTGGTTTACATTTAAATCGGGGCACGGGGATTACACACATTTAAATCGGGATTTTCTATTACATCCTTTCATTCTACACCGAGATTGGTTTACACCCTTCATTGCTTTTGGCACTGCTCACAACAGTTAAAGGATATTGCGGTTTTAGGTGGATCTTGTGGCTGGGAAACTTTTTAGCTGATTGATACATGTTCGACAAACGTAGTAGGTTATATGAGAATAAATTACACACGTTTTGCAGAAAAAAAATGCATTTTATTGCGCATTTGTGTACAAAAGGGGGGAAAAAACAATTTGTGCATATGAGGAAAAAAAAAAGAATAAGACAAGGTGTTTTCTTCAAAAGGAAATAATTTTCAGTAGGGGGTATGGTTTCCACGGTCGGCCAGCAACGTTGAGCACCTTTGAGGCATGGAGTCAATGAGGATATTAATCACGAGTTGGGGTATTCTGTTCCACTCTTCCAGAAGAGCTCTTTCCAGTTCTTGGAGAGTTTGTGGGGGTGGTTGACGGCCAGCAACTCGTCTTCCTAAAGCGTCCCAAAGTGCTGTATTGGATTCGTGTCTGGAGAACATGCTGGCCATTCCATTCGTACGATTCCTTCCTTGAAAAGGAAATCCTCCACCACTTTAGCACAATGTGGCCTGCAGTTATCGTCCATTAAAATGAAGTCGTCTTCGATTGCTGCAGCGTAAGGGACTACAATAGGTCTGAGGATCTCATCCCTATATCGGCGAGCAGTCAGAGGTCCATCTCGAATGATGTAGAGGTCTGTGCGCCCGTCAATGGAAATGCCACCATACACCAACACTCCCCCACCGCCAAATCTGACACTTTTGTGCACGAACACAGGATTATTCCTACTGCCACGGTCCCTCCAGATGAAAATACGCCTATTATACGGATGAACAGAAAAACGGGACTCGTCAGTAAAAAGAACATTACTCCATTCATTTCTCCTCCAGTTCACATCCTCCAGTTCTGTTGCCCACTCCCTGCGGTCGCGACGATGTCTTGATGTTAGTCTTAACACATACCATCGTCCGGCGAGCATACAGACCTACACCATGGATAGTCTGAGTTGAAACTGTGGTGCTAGTAGCCGAGCGAATGTGTTGTTGAAGAGTAGCGTTCATATTTCGGTGTCTCCGAGCCGTTAGCACTAAATAACCATCTTCATTTGGTGTTGTTGCTCGAATACGACCTTGCCCTGGTCTTCGGCCTGCACTTCCAGTCTCCAAAAAACGTTTCCAGATCCTGGAAATCACACTTTGTGACATTCCAATGGCTTGCGCTACTTCGACTTCAGTTTGGCCCCCTTCTAACCTACCAACTCAACAAGCTTCTGAATCGGTCAAATGACTTCGCTGAGACATCGTGCTCATAGAAACAAAGCAGTCACTGAATGCCGATCATCCTTGTCTTCATTGTCTTTCTTTCAGTTGAAAGTCAAATTTCATTCGCTATCGCTGAAGCGAAGTTTTTAACGTCAAACTTAAAATTAACATACATTTTCCTGCGTTGAAATGGTTACCAATTTGGTTTTTATTGATTTTAATATCTTCCTGATACATGATTTTACTTTGCCGTTGAAGTAAAACCTATTGCTTTTCCTCCTCTTGGCGCTAATTATTGTGTTCAGTATATCCAACAGCTCAACGGCTGTGTGTTGCGATGAGGGGTACTCCTGTTCCTGTAGTATTTCACAATCTGATAGTACCGAAAGTGGCTTAGAAGAAAAGTTCGAATCATTGCCAGGGGCTAACTCCGCCTTTTTAAGTGAATTTAATTCTAGATTTGTGAAGAGCTCCTCCTTTTCGGGGATTGATATGTCATCATCGTCACTAGATGATGAACTGGAAATAGCTGAATTTTCGAACAGAGGTGGATTTCCAATTTCTTTTATAGTAACTAAAGGGGCCCATACACACAAGGGCGCAGTTAGAGGCTCCCTGCCCCCGAAATAAGGGATTCTATGAAAGACGAAATAAGCTGACAAGTAACATTGACCTAGTGTCGCATGCCGATTTGAATTAAAACTTTGCACATCGACAGAACACTTAAGAATATTAAACACGTACTTTTTTATCGTCAATAAATACTTTTAATGGGGTGAAATTAATTTCTAAATACTGTCAGCTCCACTTAATCGGGAAACGGATAAACGAATACCCCGCTTTTCGAATAAAACCTTCCGGAATCGAATATTTCCCCATAGACGCAATGTTAAAGATCCCCACTTAATCGAATATTTTCCCCGGATTATCGAATAATATTGATCAGCTTTCGAAAATATTCTTGTTGACATTTCTTAAAAATAAATTAGAAATAAATTAAGTAAGGACAGTTATTGACTTAAAAATATGAAGCAATAGTTTTCGCCGACAAAACGGACGAGAAAAACAACTTGCATATTACATCGAAACATGTCCACTATTCTATCAAATTTCTTTTGTCTTTGTCATTAAAGAGAAATGAAAAAGAAAAAAAAAAAAGAAGCGCATTCGAGAATTAAATTGAATAATAATAAAAAAAAAAATACACATTTTCAACAATTAAGATTAATGAAAATTAAATGCAAAGCACGGTACACGACGAGGAGGGGAAAAAGAGTCAGAAAATGCGTTCCCAAAAGACCTTGAACAAGCTATCCACTATTATGGACTTAATTCAAAAAATAATGAAGTGAGAAAAGATGGCAAAATTTTCATAACCCAAGTTGTTAGTTACTTTTTTTTTCTCGTACGGACTTGAGATTAATTATGAAACTTTTTTGTCCTTTATTTATCTTATTTCAAAAACGTTTTACCAAAAACATTAATTATTCCCTTTATATAGCTATTGATTTATTATTGTTACGTTTAAGACAAATGTTGTCAATTTAGAAAGGTAAAGAACATTTCCTCCCTTAATCGAATAAAATTTCTTAGAACCGAAGATATTCGACAGCGGGACCGACAGTACTGAATAATTGGGATATTAGAGAGTACAATATATTCTTCTTCTTCTTTTTTTTTTTTTTTTTTTCCAAATTTTAACTACAAAAATTCAAATCATGATTGAAAATTGGTTGGAAGACACATATAGAAATATAAAAATTATTAAAGTTCAAAAAAGGAGGGAGGGGCAAGCTCAGGTTCAAACAAAAACTAGTATGTTGTGGCCATCACGAAACTTTCTTCCATATTTTTCTTTTTTTTTTTTTTTTCTGATCCCTCCCCATGTTTGACGAGGAAGCAATATTCCCAACAAAAACAAAATTACACATGAAAAAACTTGACGATCATCCCAATTCGCAACTCCAACGAACTATAGGGGGCACTGAAGTCACTGTCTAATGGCGGAATTGAAAACTAAAACAAACGCACATGGTAACGAAGAAAATGCTAAAAGTGTTGTGATTTTTGTTCGTACGTATGATTGTTTCGCTTTATTCTTTTTAAATTAATTTTCAAAGTCTTGTTGATATTCTGACCCACGTAGAAAGAAATGAGAATTCAAGAAGCATTACTAAACGTCAAACATTAATGCAAAGTACGTAGTTCGTAGTTCTAAGCAGCCATTTTCACGATGTTGAATTCGATATTTATCAATTCTTGATAAAACTAAATAATAATTGTGGCCTGACAAGAATAACAATTAATGCTAGAAAATTTAATATGACATTACAAATTATTACCAAAAGAAGATGATACTTCTTTGCTTTGCTTTGGCTAGCGCTTGTTTTCCATTTGTAGCTGAGTTATTTCTCTCGAATTCCCGAATCGGTTAATTCAAAAATTTTCTGTTTCGATTTTTCTAATTTCTGAGTTACGATTTAATTGTGTCATGTTATGCAAATCATCAACAAAATTCTCACGGATATATGGTGGTAGTTTTCTTTTCAGTTGATTGACAATTATTTCTTTTTACTTATCGAATTCGGTAATCTTACTACCATTTTATTCCACTCATGATAAAAATTGAAAATGGTTTAACTAAAAACGCGAAATCTCGCCAAGGCTACTTTGCTCGCACAATGCCAAAATTATAACCCTAAACAAATTTGGCGATACCTTTCAGCTGAGAATAAAAGGAATAAAGTAAATTCTTTCTCGGTTATTCATTTTGTTCTACGATAATATATTCAAGAAAATATTTTGCATACTGTCCATTCCAACTAAATGCTGCTGTAAAATATGATTAGTTAAATTAATTTAAGATAAAAAAAAACTCATATTCTTACAAATTCATACAAAACAATAAAAAAATATTACCTGGTATAACGTTATCCAAGTTTGTTAATCCAGAATTTTCGCTTTCACCTATTATTAAGGAAATAATGAAAACTAACATTATTTTGAGGAGCTCGAGAATACTACTAAGGGACGAATTAATTTCTGTAGCTGAAAGCAAACTAAGACACATCGATTGCGTTAATAAATACTCAGAACAAACTGCCTGTGTTTACGTCAACAGAAACACATGGAACGCAACGTGGCAAAGTTTTAGTTGCATTCGCAGTTTTATAAATCACCGCAAGGTAGCGTATTCGCGCGCTGGAGTTCCGAATGTCTGCATTATTGCAAAAGCAAAGCAAAGAGCGAAAATTGAAAGTTATTTTAAAAGCCTTGCTTGAATTAATTACAAATATTTTATTTGTTAACAAACATAAGATGGCAACAGTTAAAAATTTTAAATCATTGAAATAATATTTCCGATCATTTCCATACAATTAAAATCACGAGAAATACGCAGACGACAATCTATTACGATTTATCTTTCTTATTGTTGCACTAATAAAGGCATTTTTATTCGCTAAAAAATAATGATAATAAAAATAAATCAGCACCTCTTGGCGCGATTGGCGCCAAAATTGAACCAAAGCCTGTTTACATATGGATTCACATATATTCCAAATTTCAACCAGAACGTAGCATTACTTCTTGAGATAGGGCACTCACAATGGAAAAAAGAACGGGCGATTGCGCTACCCCCCTTTTTAGCTGTTGACACCAAAATAAAATCAGCTCTTATACCTACTAAGGGCTACTTGCCGATAAATTTTTCTTTCATTCCGTTCATTATTTCTTGAGATACAGCAGTCACAATTGACGACAAAAAACGTTCTATAGCTCAACCCCCGTTTGAGTTATTGACACCAAAATTGAATCAGCACCTGTTCCTGTTAATGGCAACATATGGACCAAATTTTGTTTGATTCCGCCAGTTACTTCCTGAGGAATAGCAATCACGCGTAACTCAAAAAACGTCCCATTGCTCCACCCCCCCGTGGAGGAATTCGCGCCAAAAACCAATGGGCACAAGTTCACATAGGGGCACATATGTGTACCAAGTTTCGTTCGATTTCATGCGGTAGTTTTTGCTGTAGAGCGGCCACAAAAAACTGGTCACACACAGACGTGACACACATACACACACACATACAGACATTTTCCAAAAATAGTCGAAATGGACTCAGCACACCTCAAAACGTTCAAATCCTTCGAAATTCGAAAATTTGCACGAATCCAATACTTTCTTCTATATATTACATATAGAAGAAAGTAAAAATGGGTAACGCTGTTCATCCTCGACTACACTAACTGTCTAATTTTAATTTAAAGCAAATTTGTGGAATGTACTGGAAAAAAATTAGTAGCGATTGCTAATAATTCCTTCAATTCTATATTATTAGTTTTAGAAAACGACGGTCATGGAGGGGGCGGTCGCCCCCACCGTCCCCCTAGTAAATCCGCCACTAGTCAAGAAGGCGATTTTTCTGACATGGAATTGTTCATAAGCAACAAGAAAAATCCAAAAACACGTCAATTTTAGTTTGTTTAGTTTTTTTCAAACTGCCAATCATTATTTGAATTTTAGTATTCAAAATTATAAGTGAAGGAATATATTGTACCCTCTTATATCCCAACTATCCAATATTTAGGGGTAAATTTCATCCCGTTAAAGCTGTTTGTTGCCGATAAAAAAAACACGTGTTCAATATATTTAAGTGTTGTACCGAAGGATATGCAAAGTTTTATTCCAATCGGTAATTCACACTTTTGAAAGATTACTTGTGAATATGAAGTAACGTAATTTTCAATCGATATTTTAAAATTGTGTACTGACTGATTAAATAAAACTAACCAAACATATCGAAAAACATTCAAACTCTCATGAGATGCAATCTTCAAAGACATTTCAGTTGTTAAAAGACAACACATGTTTCTCCAACTGCAAACCTCTTTGTTTTCCTTTCTCCTTTCTGAAGGTTAAGTGTTTGCTTTGACGCCGGGGGAGGAACCCCTAGTAGAGTACAAAGCGATTGCCAATGGGGTTTTCGGGGAAATTCTTTCAATGACACACCACCCAATGAACGACAAGAAGGTTGTGGGGAAGACACTTGTTATCAACTTTTCTTTTATTCGAGTACTCGATTGACCAATTTCGAAGGGATACAAGAAAGCAGTTTGTATTTCCTTAACCTCCATTCAGCTCAGAAATCTAATTAAAAAAAAAAAAAAACACCGATTGTATTAAATTTGGCTTTCGACAGTCATTCATCGCTTTCTACGGTCGAAGATTACGAGGACATACAAAACAGTGAATACACTATAATTCATAATTTAAGTAGCATTTTTGAGTTTCAGATATTTTTAACCATATTCTATACCAACTAGAGCCTGATTACCGCAGGGGCACGCGGGCACAGGCCCCTCCTCTTAGATTTCAGGGGGCCCAAAGTTCCCTTAATTTATCATGCTAAATAAAAATAAATATTGATTTCACTCAGAATCTAGAGTACAATAATATCATTGATATTTTTGCAAATGACAAGACAAAAAAAAAATATCTTATAAAAATTCCTCTTAAAAATTTGATCTCTTTGCAAATTCCAGAACCATTCCCAACTTGATCTGTATTTACTATTAAAAGTTATATCGTAGATAACTTTCATATTTACGGTAAACTGTAACAAGCAAAGTTTAACACATCTTGTCGAATTATCGTATACTATATCTCTTCTACGTTTTAAATGTTGTGATATGAGGTACCACCAAATTTAGAATGGTTGTGTTAATACGCAAGTATTGAAATATTTAGTAACTTCAGAATCAGTGGAAATAGGGGGAGGGGGCACGAAATGACTTTCATACCCCATTCAAAAATCTTAGTCGGGATCTAGGGGGCCCTGAAATAGAAATGTGCCCCATGTCCAATATCAGAATGCTCGGGCTCTGATACCAGCGGTCCCCAACCTTTTTATACCAAAGGGCACATGCCTACATGCCGGTCGCACGTAGAGCCTGATTACTGAATAGACTGACTAACCAGTGGCGGATCCAGCTGATTGTTTTGGGAGGGGGCCATCCGAAATTTTTGAACAAACTCCCCAGGGCCGAATTTAGCTCCATGCCGCCCCTAGGCAAATTTGAAATCTGCCCCCCCCCCCCCCCAAAGAAGCAAAATACCCTTGACTCGATCACCCAAAACATTTTTGATTCGGCAAATTTTGCTGAGGATTCGGCAAATACCATGATTGAAAAACATTTGACTTTTATAAGATGTGTGTAAGAGATAAGTAATCATTATTAATTTACAAGAAAAAAATGTCTGTGGAAAATGAAAGAATTCTAATATTTTACTTTCAAGAATAACAATTTAATTCAAAAAATGTCTAATATAATAGCAAATTTGCCGCCCTAGGCAGCTGCCTACTCTGCCTATTGGGAAATTGGGCCCTGATTGGCCCCAGAAATTTTATTAAAATGAAGTTTTAAAAACGTCCAAAATTTGGATTTTTCATTTTTTCCCTTACATTAATCTTTGAACTGTGGCACTAGCGCAGCCAGAAATACCTTCTGGAGGGTTGTTTTTTTTTTTTTTTTTTGATCAAAATGCTTTCTGGAGGGTTTTTTTTTTTTTTTTTTTTAATGACTATCTGAAAAGGCATAAGCAAGTGCTTGTATTTTATGGCTCTGATAAAAAGACTCATGACCTTGAGAGAGTTCATTTCTGTGTGGAAAGAAAATAGGAGTCGTGGAGAATGGAGACTCCTGGCAGAGACTGCGCCATTGGTATAAAAAGGGGGAGGGGATTTTAGGAGATTTTAAAATCGTATTTGGGGGGGGGGGGCGAGTCTCGTTAACGGGGCGTGCTTTTTGCATTTGAAGGTGTGTGCCTTCCTCCTAAGGGGGGGGGATATTTCTCGTTTGGGTGCAAACGGGGGTAAAAGGGTAGTCTTTTTCACTTAAATTAATAGGGGGTAATTTTAGAGTTTTTAATCCGGGTTAAGACAGTTAATCATTAAATCATGTGCCATGACGTCAAATAAAATTCTTAAACTACCTCCTAAAAATTTCAGCACTGTCTGCACCAGGACCCCCCTCTCGCCTGTTTCTTTCAGAGCCGTGTCCAAGGAGAGGGTTTTAGGGGTTAAACCCCTCCCATTGGGGGGAAAAAGAATAAGAAAATAAATGAAGAATTGTGCATATTTGACTTAAAATTAGCTTTTATGTTGAAATTTGTGTACAGAACTTTTTTTAAAAAGCATTCTCTTTGAAGTTGCCCGGCAACTTGTGACTGTCTTCTCTTATTCAAATAAAATCATATTTTGGAAAAACAGAGATGGAGGAACGGTTGAATGGGCTGTCAATACTTTGTTTAATATTGCTTCTCATAAGGGGTTTTGATCTGCGGCGTTTCACAAAAAGCGATGAGTGTTGCCGCTCTGTAGATGCATAGTAATTGCATTTGTTAATGTAATTTACAGCTGCATCGAAGCTCTTCCTATTTAGTTTGCTAAGCGTTATCTTAGAATATTAAAACCTGAAAACATATGTCGTAAAAGAATTTGTGAAATTTTCTCAGTACTTGTTGCAATATACTGCACAGTTAACAGATAATAGGTTTGAATCTAAACAAGCAGTAAAAGAGATAAATACTGAGGTTTTCTTGCACAACCAGAAATTTTCTTCTGGGAGGTGGGGTTCATAACGATCCTTACATGTACAATACAACCTCATTTATCCAGACTAGATAGGACCAAAGGCAATCCTAATAAACGGAAATCCTAATAATAATCAATAATATTCTTAAATATGCAGACTTATCTTTTATTGCACCAAAAAACAATGTTTTCTAACAAAACTATATCATGCCGTTTTTTCTCAAGTACTTCATCAGTTATAATTCAGCTGCAATAGTATCGGGCTGAAATCCAAAGTATATCATATTGTTTGCTAAATTAGTACTATACTTTATTGTATGTCCTATGCTGGAGTAGTATGCTTAATCGAAATAAAACCGAGTATTTGGCGTATTAAAACTTCCGTTCTTGAAATCATAATTTTAAATGATTATTTATGCAAATATATTTTTTCTACAAATTTGATCCGGATAAATGGGGGCTGGATAAACGAGGTTCTGCTGTGTGTAAAATACATTAATAGAATAGGTCGTATATTACTTAAAACCTAATCTTCTGCGAATTTGAATTCCCCCCCCCCCCTCCGAACCACCAAGCCCCCTCATTGTGACCATTAAATAGTGAAGAATTATTTGCACACTGTCATATTTTCCTGACAATGCAGCTAAGAATGAAAATAATGGAAGCCAAAAGCAAGCCCGTCCTTTTCGAGATCAGGGAGGTCAATTGCTACCCCTCTCCCTGGATTTTACAAACACGGATGTGCCGTCCAAAATTCGTTTTTGGAGCAATCTTGGGAGCAGGAAAATGGTGCATTTGGAGCAGTAAAACGGTGAATTTAGAGCAGCCTTTAGCAGTAAAATTGCAAATTTAGAGCAGCTTGCAGCAGCAAAAAGTTAAATTTTGCATCAATTTGGATCAACTATGTATATTTCACACACAGAAACATGTGCGACATGGTAAAATGATAAAAAAGCAGATTAAGGATGCAAAAAAAACCATGAAGCTCTCTTAATTACATTTATTTATTTTATTTTATTTTCATTTTTATTCTTTTTTTTTCCTGATGTTTTTCACAAAAAACAAGTCATGTCCTGCTCTACTTTTTTCTTACACTGATTTAAATTTAGTTCACATATTTACTTTGCTTTATACATCACTGCTTTTGTTCACATTAAGTTTTGGTGCTTTGATATCTATTTTTAAATTTTGTTTGCTTTTATGTAGTTCATTCCAAGATCATCATCAAGACATATATATATATATATATATATATATATATATATATATATATATATATATATATATATATATATATATATATATATATATATATATATATATATATATATATATATATATACACATAAAACACAAAAAGGCTTAAAAAAAGAATAGTTAAATTTAAAAATTTTACCTCAACAAGTTACAAGTGAGTTTTAAAGAGCTATTAATTATTATTATTATTTTTTTTTTTTTTTTTTTTGATATCTGTAAGTTATTTAGTTACATTTGACCTTATACACATAGGCATATATGTTATGTACTGAGCTACTTGATTAACAAATCTGAAGATCAAGCAAAGGCAACTATTAAAACCTTTTATTTTTAACTGTTTGATATTTAATCACAAAATTAATAATAAAATTACAATGGAAAAAAATGTTTTTGAGAAATGATGTCATAATGAAAGGAATTTTAAAATACATGAGAAAAAAAATATGAAAAAATGGCTTACTCAGAATATGGAAAGTAATGCTTGAATATCGGAGACTTTAAATGTCTGTATATTCATTGCCAGAGCAGTAGAATTCCACAATTTTTGCTATCTTATGTGTCTCCAACCAAAATTAGGGATCAATTTTCTGTCCTAAAATCTTAAGAAACCCAAGATTAAAAACTGGTGAAAAATATTAATTTTTACAGGTGGCATTTGCTTAGATCAATTTGGCTGCAACTGGATTGACATTTTTTTGTGGGCATGGCAAGAAGACGAACTTACAAGTCCTCTTCTTCTGAAAACAAAAGATAAGAATGGTTGAAAATAATGGTCAATACAAAATTTTTCAACTCAAAGGAACCAAATTACATAATAAATTAAAACAATCGAATTTTCCAAAAGCGGATGTAATCGGATTTTGAAGTACACAAAAAATCGGGGACTATATGAAAAAAAAACCGTAAAAACAAGCTCCAAATGCATAAACTTGATGATAATGTGCAAAAACTACCAAATATGCTGAAGGAACTGCAATATTAACTGCAAAATCGCATTTTTGGCTCAAGTTTGTCTGATTTTGGAGCAGAAAAATTCATTTAACAGTCTTTTGGAGCAGTTTGGCGCAGCTGGCACATCCCTGCAAACGTGATGAATTTAAGCAATTTTGTGCGTATTTTGTTGTTTTTCCGGATAAAATGTATCGAGCAAATGCTTTGCCCCCCCCCCCCCCAAAAAAAAAAAATATTTTGAAACGACAGGCCTGCAAAAACCCCTCCCTTTATGAAATCCTGCACACGGGCCTGGTTTCTTTTCACATTGAAATCAATTCTCTAAAAGGTCATACATATTTTTTATCAATCTTACAATTATGCTTCTTCGGATTGCTATATACGTCAGGAGTGACCACTGGGGGGGGGGGGGGCATAACGTAGCCTGTACCATCAACAATTTCTGGGGGGGGGGGGGGGTAAAAAAGGTTTTTGATCTTATTTTGTTGAATCTCACAATTGTAAGAAAATGCCATCTAAATGGGGGCGGGGGGAATCAAAAGTTTTAAAAAGTTTTTTGTTTTAATTTATTTATTTTTGAATTAAATTCTTTTTTGAAAACTGTTTATACTTTTTTTATTTAGTTAGTTTGTGTGTCTGTGTACGTCATTTGCGTAGCACATAACTTTTCTAAAAAAAAAAAAAATAATTAAAAATAAATAATCATAATATATTTTTTTAAACAAATTTATTTAAAAAAAAGCGAAAATACGAAAGGAAAAAGGGTCGAGAACTTTTTTTTGGGGGGGAGGGGGTGATTTTTGTTAGTAAGCTTGGGGGAGGGACGCCCCTGGATTTCATATGTTTAAAGAAAACTACTTACAGAAAGTTAGGTTTTAGCATCTAATGAAACAAAAAAAAAAAAAAAAACGTATTAAAAGTAAAAAAAAAAAAAAAATACATTTGGCAAAAACAAAATGTTATCTGGTAAATGCACCAGAAGAGTAAAAGAAATTTTTAACGATAATTTACGAAAAACAAGGACATTCTTTGTGTTTGAAACTATTACTTTAATTCTCTGACCGGAATTTATCTCATTTTCGATGCTTGTTTTCCTCGCGCCAGGGGCGTAGCTAAGGGGGGGGGACAACCCCCCCCCCCCCCGAAAAGTTAGTCTCAAAAAAAAGAGAAAAAGAAGAGAGAAGTGAAAGAAAAAAAAAAGAAGAAAAGGAAAAAATTCCAAGCGATTATACATATATATATATATATATATATATATATATATATATATATAAAAGAAGTAACCCCCCCCCCCGAAAGTCGGGTCTAGCTACGCCACTGCCTCGCGCTATTGTGACTCAAAGGATAATATTTTTCATTTCCAGGTGTTAAGGGAGATTATCTTGGGTTGCCTTAGATGCTTGAAAGTTGAAAATTTGAAAAAGTATGCATATTATAGCAAGATATCTAATAAGTTTGACAGTCCAAAACACATTGTGTTTGCCTGTCAGAGAGCTTTGTTGGCCTCGCTACAGGCCGCCGCTGGGAGCGTGCTCCTTTCTATTTTCATCTTAATATATAAAAATCTTCTGTGCGGACGTTTGTCACCATAAGGCTTTTAAACGGCAGAACCGACTTTGAATCGGAAACGTTTGTGTTAATTAATTTAAACATTGGATGGTTATATCTCCCAAATGACTAATATTTATTTTAACCAATTGTTGAGCGAGAACTGAAGTAAATATTTAACCCGTTGCTAAAGGACAAGGACAATAAGAAAGCCAGCTCTGCTTTTTGTAATAAAATTTCTTACTGTGATAATTGAGAATAGATAAAACGTAGAGAGAGAGAGAGTGAAGCCTTCATTTCTTGAAAGCAACGATTTTAGGTCCTGAGATATATTTTAAAGTAAAGTACTGGAAGGTTCACACAAAACGTGTGCTAAAAATTTAAAGAAAATCCGTTGAATTAAAGAAAAACAAATTACATCAAAATTACATTTGCAGTAACTTTCAAATGTAAAAAACTCCATAATTCATCGCCAAATTCGCCAAGTGACTTTCTAATTAAAAAGAAAATCAGTTAACATACGCACAATGAATTTAAAATCAAGTACTTACAGTAATATATTCATAAAGCAACAAAGTCAACTTCCTCCAAAATGTTTAAAAAAAAGTACTGTGCCCAACTCAGTCTACCTGACCAAGGGTTCTGGGGTGCAAGGCAAATGTTCCGGTTAGGTGGTCAGCCTAACGCAGAACCCCCAGTGTTTGGTTCCCAAGTACGTGTGGTACTCATTTTATCGACCCACGGGGCTGTGGCGTGGGAGCGCGAAGTTTTACCAATGAACCACTGGGCTTCAACCTAACCCATGTTGATATTAAAAAGTGTATTGAAAGTTTCTTATTGTAAACAAACAGTGACCCACCCCCCTTTCGCCGACACTTAAAATTTCCTCCCCCTGTTTTCCAGTTTTAATCTTGTCTTTTGATTAGGGAGGAGAAATTTTAAGTGTCGACGAAACAGGGCGGGGGGGGGGGAACCAAACAAGCAACTACACTTCATGAAAAAAAAAAACTGCTACTTGCACATTTAACCAAGAGATGAGCAGTTTCGTTCTTTTCAATGGTTCGCTCTTCAGAGGATCGATCATTCTTTTAACCCTGTAACTCGTTCATTTAAAAAAGTTGTAGACAGGTGAAATATTTTCCAGAGCTACTCGCGTACATTGAAATGTTTCATTGCTTTACTATTTTATTATTATTATTTTGTATTTTTATTTATTTTTTTTAAAGTAAAAACAGCTAAAATTTTTTACGAATACGAAAACAGGCCAGTAAAAATTTAATCAAAAAAGTTTATCTATGTTTGGATGTATAAAGCAATTATACACTTCATTTTGTAAGCGATCTATTGGTAACTGAGAGAATTGTTTTCCATTCCAAAAGTGGCATGTTTGATTCCAGCAAGGCACAAAAGGAAAAAAAAAAGATCACCCAATACCGTCCTAACATTTTGAAGGTGAAAATAAAACAAAAATTGATTTTGAATGTGTAAAATGAAAGTAATATCAAAAGACGAAAAATTTTTAATTGATAATAGCAGTCCATGTTTGCTTTTCCTGTACCCCCTTTTAAAGTTGACAGATCCAAGGAAGAATGCCAACAATCCGGGGGTGAACTGTAATATTTGTCAGCGATGTTGTCGAGGAGGGACGAAATCCTCTTATTGCAATGTTTTGACTCAAGCGCGCCCATAATTTTTTAATCAATGTTTCTTTATTTTCAAGGGATCTTACCCCTCTCACCCTTCCCCTCTTTTTCATCTTTTTTTTTTTTTTTTTTTTTTTTCAAAATTGCCCAAAGTGGGTGTGTGTTTCATACTTTCATAGTTGTGACCACCAGTGTTTTATCTACAGAATCAAGATATGCTTAAAAGAGTCCTGTACTTGAACAAAAGAAATTCTGCAATTATTTTTCTTTTGTAGATAAAGATATCGTTTTTGTAGATAAGGGTGGTTCTTCAAAAGCAATCTTATAATAACCCTTTGTTTACCACATTATCAGTTACGTGCAAAATCTACTTCATGTCTTTTTTTTTCTTTTTTTTCGAGCAATCACGAATTGCATATTATCCTCACTTGACCAAAGTTGATGTTGCTCTGATTTTTCAGGTTACCATGACGACAATTGTTTTTAGTGTTTATTTAGCGAGTGAAATTTTCGTCGTCATAGTTAAAAATCGTCTGCGGTTCGATTTTATTCTTTTTTTTTTTTTTTTTTCAGGGTTTAATTCCAGCGGACTTTACATTAAAAAACAGGTTTTTTTTTTTTTCCGCAAAACTTCCCTTTCATTGAAAAAAAAAACACCTACACAGATGAACTAAAACAGAAAGACTGCATCTAAATACAAAATTTCCAGATCACTTATTCCCATCCTTTTAAGATTGATAAGAAATAAAAATACATAAAAATATACTCAGTGTTATAAGTGTACTGGTGGATATTGGCCATAAAGATCTTTATCTTTATTACCGCATTTTTTTAAATGGATATGCCTCACATTACCTATTCTAGAAAATTACCACTCATAATATGACGGGTGCAAATTTCTTGGCCATTTCCATTCCGAACCATTTGTGGAAACAAGAAACCGAATGCCGGACCCAAGAAACCAAACACGTAGGGTCCTATCGAAATTCGTGAATGCGAAAAACATTCATTTGGATTCAAGACGTCAAAATTCAAATGATTTTATATTTATTCAATTACCTATTTATTTATTATTATATTACTAGGGAGCTCCACCCCCTGCTCGCTGACGTCACCAACCCCGCAATCTATTTGATTCGCAAAGATTTAAATCGTCAATTAAAAAGAAACAGATTAAAAAAGGATAATGAGTAGTTCCCATTGGACCAAAAAGCACCCCTTCCCTGGGTTTCAAATTAACTTGTACCAACTTGCAGAGCCGTAAGGGCTAAAGGGGCTCCTGAGAATTTCAAAACTGTAATTCTGTACGTTTGAAACGTCGCTTTTATATTCGTGGTCTCTAGCAATATACTTTGCTCTTTAGCTCGGGCTAGAATTGAGTTGAGCCTAAGATTTTCCGTTAAAATCGAAACCCTTAAAGTTTGTGAATAAGGAAGAAGGAACAAGCGAATCTAAGAGATGTAACTTTGGCAACGACAAATAAAACATCAAAAATTTGAATGGAGATGAGATTTCTCGAATTTGATTAAAACGGCTTGTAACTTTTTTTCTTTGGATATAGAAGCATAGTTTTTCGACCATAGGTCGGGTTAGATCTGAAGTAAAAAAGCCGAACTTTCCAGTGCTGTCAAAAAGAAAACTGTGGGACAATTCCTTCACTTTTTATTGATACATTTAAAGAAGAAAGTACCATCTAAATTTCAGCTAAGCCTAAAACAATTCGAGCTAAAAATTATTACCTTATCCGCGTAATTAATGACGATTAAATAAAATGGTACTTTTAAGCAATGGTACTTCAGTGCACAAAAGTCGAAACGATATCAGGACTTTAAAAAAGTTAAAATGGTTGGCATAGAAATTGAGGCGATAACGAAGCTATTTCTATATCCTCGAGATGGTACAGAAATAAGTTCAGACACCCGTAATGAGCTCATACAATGTAATTTCTAAACAGAGACAAGATTTAACAGGAAATAGTAAGCAATCTTTGATTACCTTTTTCACGGGACGCGGGAGCTTCCCACCCCGCCAAGGAAACCAAACGTCAGCAGCCAACAGAAGCAAATCCACCGCCAAAGACGAAAGAAAACAAAGCGACCAAGAACAAGATTACGCGACAGAACGAAATGGAGTTTTTTGGGTTTTTCACCCCTCTGTATCTCAGCCCCATGAAGACCCCCCGGAGTTGATTTTTGGTACACTCAATCTCTAGTAGCCCCTAACGCCGTAAACCAAAATACAATCCCCAGGACCATCAGGGGGAGGAAGTATTAAAGTTATAAAATCGCTGTTCAAAAAAGTTTTCGCTTTCTTTGACAGGGCTACATCCCAGACGAAAAAAGGAATCAAGCTGAAATTTCGCCCACACATTCCTTGTGCCCTACTGATGTGCCTTTTGTGTCATTTGACCCCCTCCCCTTCCCCCCTCGTTTTTACCCCCCCAAATTGTACCTTCCCGGGGTTCTATCACAGCCCCCCGAGGGGCTACGGTAATGATTTTTTGTATACATATTCTTGGGGGGGGGGCATTGAGTACATATACACAAATTCAACCCCCAGGGACATCATGGGACGGAGTGATTGAAGTTTGAAAATCACTAATTTTCCCTAAATTCTTATGTACTTACTCTCAGCTCAGTGGCGTAGCCAGGGGGGGTCCACCGGGCCCGCCCCCCCCCCCGAAATTTTCGTTATCGACATAGTAATATTTCATGTAAAAATTATTTTTTTAACCAACTTTTTCGTGGCGAAAAAGTTGGTTTAAAAAAAATTGTATGACAGCAGTGGGGTAGACGGAGGGGGGGGGGAGGAGGATGCAAAAAAAAAAAAAAAATCTAATACCAGACACGAACAATGTACATTATGTTTTAAGTCAAGGAGAGAGGAGGCAATTATTCCCACCTAAAATCCTCTCTTCCGAATCTCCGAGAAACCAAGGCTAGGATGGGGCAAAATTTAAGTGTTATTACGCCTTTGATATCACCGCTTCAAGTCGCCTGAGCTATCCGTACTGGATCTTGTCGGATGACTCGTTGACATCCCGTGTCTAATGATGGGGATTCTTAATCGGTCTGGTCTGGCGTACTACCAGTCGAGTTTAGAAGGGCCCCCCCTAAAGCGGATTCTTCAGTCTTCTATTGTAAACAACGGGGCCCTTTATGCAATGTATGCTCCAGGAATGACGGCGTCTAAATTGATAATGGCCCAGTTTTACTGCCCAGTTATCTGTCAGATAGATTGTCTGCGCCACCCGCACTCTGTCCTCGAGCTGGACAATACTAAACAGATTGCACTAATCACCAGACCACAACACGGACCCTGCCCCTGCCACGGAAGTGCTTTCGGCTCTTATGAAAGCGCAAATTACCCAAATCGACAACAAAGTGTCACAGAAATTCATTGACACTTTCCCTTGAAGATTGATGCCTAATGAAACTTCCAAATTGTTCCTTCTTGGCTGGGTCTTTTTGTCCTGAAGCACCTAAAAAAAGTATACAGTGGAGGGGGATCGTTTTTCAGAAAACGGAAGGGAGAAATTTATTTGGATGCAGTGGGATAAGAATCAGGCCGTTTTCGGTTCTCTACCCAAACATAAGTTTTATTTTTGATTCCGCTGTACGTTAAAGTTCTCTTTCAGTTCAGAAGGAAAAAGCGTGTACAAAGAGAAATTTTTAATGGATTCTACAAATAAATGAGGTAAATTATCCTGCAATATTTTGTGAACTGCTAACTTTTTATTTCATATTTCATTGCTGTTATTCTTTAAAAAGAAGGGGTTAGGGGGGATTTGGGTTCAAGAAAAAATCATATGTTAAATTTCGAGAGGAGATTTATTGTTTTAGCGACTTTTACATTGAAAAATGCATATCCCATCAAGATTGTCACGAATAAAACATTTTGTACTTATGCTTGAGGATAAGGAAAAAGATTCTTTAATTTAAAAAAAAACGACTGTTTATAATTATTGAGCTTTTTATTTATTTATTTATTTTGAATTTAATTATTTTATGATATTTCATTCTTAAGAATGAGCGTTTGGTTTTTTTCCCTCTAAGTTCACAATTTTTGCACTCCTTATTTGCAAATAGTCGACGAAATGACTTCTTTTTTTTTTAAGTATCGTTTTAACAAGTAACTAATTTTGCTACTGCCGATACCGCATTATTCGAAATTTATATAAACTAAAAAAAAATAGAATAAGTTAAAAAAAATTGGTTGATTGACACAAAATTTATTTTCTGGCAGATGTGAAGTCATACAATAGTTTAACGTACCAAAAATGAAAATTAGGTTTAGCTAATAATTCTAGTTAGCTTTACTATTCAATAATTAAATTACCTTTCAGATTTAAAAAGAAAGAGATTTTTTTTTTTTTTAACAAACCATACGACAATTCAAATAAAAATGAATAGAGCTGCACATTTGACCAAACAGTTATTTTTTTTACAGGGGAAGTGGAGTGAGAAAACTTCAGACAAAACAATGTAGTGACGAACAAAAAAAATTCATTAACGTATTACATAATATTTATAATTCAGTTTAATGTGAGTTTCTTTTCCCTAAATTTTATTTAAATACGTCTAAATATTTTTCTTAAGCATCATAAAATTCAGAATGGAAACTTCGAAATATATTTTACCAATTCTACACTAACAGCGAAGTAATTAATGGTACATAATAGCTCCTGTTCTGTTCATTTTAGTTTTTAAACAAATATTATTTTACCGTTGCTTCCTTCTTCATCAGCTCTCTTCTAACTAATGAGATAATTAAAAGGATTAGTTTCTTTAGATTTCAATTTAGATATCAAATCTAAAGTTTTCTTTAGATCTCTTACGGGATTCTAAGAATAGTTATAAAAAAAAATTGAACTGCTGAAGAAGCCTTCTCGATATTTCCTTAGTAAACTAAACTATTTAATTTTGATCCGAATCTTGTTTCAACTGATGAAGGATACATACTAATCTATACATATAATAAAATAAGATGTTTGTATGTGTGTGTGTGGCGCGCTTCCCGGGAAAACGGTAAGGCCTAGAAAGATGAAATTTGGTATACAGGTGCAGTTTTTGCAGAAAATATGCACCTCGGGCTTCGATTTTTGATATTTTAATTAGAAAAAAGTTATTTAATGTTTTAAGTGTTTTTTTTGCACTTTTTAGTACTTTTTAACTCACAGACCCCGAACCAATCGCACCACACAAATATTTTTTGTACTAAAGTGTAGGAAATTTAATTTTAAATATGATGAATTAAAAAAGTTTGAAGATAGAGCAATTTTTGTATTTTCTATGAATTTTTGAAAAAACCTTTAATTTGCATTTTTTCCTGGGTTTTATTTTTTTCTATATCATCCTGCGAGAAGTATCAAAGCCTCATCTCTAAAATTCTTCGTGTTTTTCCCGCAGCGCTTGCTTTTTTTTCTTTCCTTTTTTTTGTTTTATTTAGGGATTGCATTTATTCCCCCCCCCTCCAAGCTGGACACATTTTGCTGTATCTATCTTACGTTACATTTCATAGTTGTGCGCATTTAATTCAAAAAAAACAGCGAGAATTTTTTTTTCTTTGTCAAACGCTACTTTTTGCACACTACGGGGAATTTGAGCTTTTTTTTTTTTGCTCTACTTAAATAAAAAAAAAAGTGGTTTTTTGAGTGATCTTTGTTTTTATTAGGAAATGGACGGGGAGGTTAAAATAAATAGAGATGGATAAGAAATTTTAGAGATAGATCGTAAAGGTAGATAGCTGCCGAAGGCGGCAATCTTGGCGTAAAAATGTGAATGGCAAAAAAAAAAAAAAGGTAGAGATGGATTGATTAATATTGCTGCCAAATTTATTTAAACAGCCGCCGAAGGCGGCAAACTTGAAGTAAAAAGGTAAATGACAAGTTAGCCAAACAGCCGCCGTAGTGGCTGCTTGCACAGAAAGGCGATTGGCGTAAGAAGGCGAACCAGCTGGTCGCCGCAGGCGGCTAGTCATGAATATAGTTTTTATTTAATACTTGATGAAAATGATTTTAAACAATTTTATGGAACACACACACATTATATATTTTCCCAAACGTCCATATTCTTCTTTTAATACTGGCCACTCTTCCCGTCTCTACGGCAGCAGTAGAAAGGACATTTTCGACCCTTAAAAGAGTAAAAACCTATCTAAGGAGCGCTATTGGCGAAGAACATCTAAATGGACTTGCTCTGATGTCAATACACAGAGAACTCAAAATTTCAGATGAAGAAATAGCGGAAGAATTTTTAAAAAATAAGAGACGACTAAATTTTAATGCAAGATAATTTTTATGTACTTTTAAATAGCTAATTAACATTATGGTAAATACATTTCATTATTTTTGATTACAAATTAAAAACATTTACATTTTTTAGCATATTACTGGTGCATTAATCATGATGTTATTTATCATCGAAAATATCCAGCACCACAAATATGGGTGCAATTAATTTTTATTGATTTTTCATGAATTATTAGTAATAATTTATAATGCGCATAATGCATGATGAAATCTATTTTTAATAACGTAATTCGCGATTTAATGAAAAATAGTTAATTTGGTAGTACATTGATAAAATCGCCTGCCCCCCCCCCCCCCCCCCCCCCGAATCAAAATCCTGGCTACGCCACTGTCTCAGCTCATAGGGTTTGTTTACCTCGGACTGCAATTGCAAGGTTAGAACAGATCTAACAGTTATTCCAAAGTTGTCTTAGGAAATGAAATTCAATCAAGACTAAAACATATCCAACAGTTGCAACTAGAGATCCTAGTTGCAACTAGACGTTAAATCGCGGATACCACAAATTTGCCACAACGACTGCGCATGCGCGCAGACTTAGCTCATTGGGCTTTCTGTTTTCAGATTCTATGTTGTTTGTTTATGCTTAAGCAGAGAAACAAATCAATGAATGAGATTAGAATGCTGTCCTCCCCCCCCCCCCCCCAAGTTTTGCCGATACGAAATTTCCTTCCCCCTGTTTTTCAGTTTTGATATATTTATGGAGGGAAGAAATTTTAAATGTCGGTGCGGAAATTGGGCTTAAACCATTACAATATTTTACGTGACAAATTATATGAAACTGTACGCATATGAATACGGCACATATAACTTTTTAATTGAAAGCGAAAAATAGCACTTTTTTATTGGTTTGCTTATTTTCTAAATTAATGGATTTTTCACAAACTACACATAATGAATTGAAAATATATGAAATACGTGTGTGGATATCCGTACTTTGCAGTAGTTTGTTAGCTGAAAAAATTTTTGCAATTAATTTAAACAAGACTTTTAATGAGCTTAGTCCGCGCGCAACATGCGCATTCGCTATGGCAAATTTGGGATATCCGCGATTTGACATCGAATAAAGTTGTATAGATCTTCTGACACATTCAAATTTAAAATATTGAATGGCTTAGTTTTTTTTTTGCTTGGTGATAACATGCGTTATTTCGTTTTTTAAATGAACTTTTAAACAAAACTAGGTATTAAACAAGACAAAGACTTCTATAAAGAAAAAGATAAATCACCAAACAATGAAAATTATCCCATAAAACGTAAATTAATCCACGATTTAAGAAAAAATTTAATTAAACAAAAAGTGAAAAGCTAGATTAAAATAGCCCTCAAGCTGTGAAACATTTAAAGAAACCTTCATGAAAATGTTGAATAATCTGTCAAATAAAGAAACTGTAATAGAATTTATTGCGAAGTTGTAAAATACTCGAAAACAATATAATTTAAAATATAGTATTTTATTATCTAAGAAATTTTCTTTGCATCAGAGGGAAAACAAGGATTGCAATAAAATTTAAACCGCCCAATTCTCGCAAAATGAACATAGAATCTTAATAGTCAGAAAATAACTTGACGTAAAATTAGGCTAGCCATTATTATTCCTTAAAAACACAAAACAGCGTTGTTTCAATTGAAAATTTTCTGACTTGAAGTTCTCAATTCTAAAAATACAGATAAAGTAATATTATCAATGCAAAAAGATGTGATATCTCATCAAAAACAACCCTGTTGTAAAAATTTCCCCGCCAAGAAAACCTTTAACTTTTCAGCACAAAAAAGAAAACCTGCATCCTAAACCCAAAAACCCTCAGCCATAAAAAGTTATGATATCTAGTTTGCCCGCCAAGTATCTGCCAAACTATCATCCTCCCTCTTCTCCTTTTTCATCACAGCTACTTCTATTAGAACCTCCTCCCACCTTCAACTCCTCAGAAATATGGATAGATCTTTTAAATTGTTTATCTTGTTTGGCGGGAAGCTTTTTGCTCACCAAGCAACCATTTCACTTTAAAAAGCTTCCCGCCAAACAAGATAAACAATTATGGCGGGTAAACTAGATATCATAACTTTTTATGGCTGAGGGTTTTTGGGTTTAGGATGCAGGTTTTCTTTTTTGTGCGGAAAAGTTAAAGGTTTTCTTGGCGGGGAAATTTTTACAACAGGGTTGTTTTTGATGAGATAGAATACATACATGAAAAATTACTAGAACTTTACTTACCAGGGAACCGCACGAAAATAAATAATGAATTTAATAATGAAAAAAGAAGAAGTAGCAATTGGAAGAGCATAGTGAATCATGTTTTTTGGTGCATAAACCACTTGCCCTCGTCTCCCCATCATCGAAATATAAAAAGACCTTACATTTCGATGAGGGGGGAACGAGAGTGAAAAAAACATGTTTCACTATACTCTTTTGATTCTTACTATTATCTTTATTATTACACTACTGTCTTGTTTACTGGCTAGCACCAGCTTAAAACTACTAAAAATCAGGATCCCCCCCCCCCCATAATCAATTTACTTATTTTTAAATTTTTGTTACCAGTTGGATTCTTTTTGTTGCGGGGATCTAAAAAGTAATAAATGTCAAGAAACTAACCAAAACTTCCAAAACGATTAAACTCTTTTAATACACAAAAAGGAAAAGAAAAGAAAAAAAAAACAATATGATAAATAAATAAATAAACAAAATACAATTACAAATACATAAATACTTTTTTCTCTATGCTACATAACTTAAGCTCATTCAAAACATTCATCATTCATACGATGTTCTTTAAGAATATCAAAAACAGATGCATACACATTACACACCATTGTGAGTACTGTACAAGACAAAAACTCCCTTCTTCTGCGTCTTTTACCACATGCATTTTTGCAGCTTATACACTCTCCTTTCTATTTAAAAATGAGGTCTTTCCAATGCTTATAACTTAGAAATGTTGTAAAAAAATGAAGAACGTTTCATTTGGTACGAAATGCTCTCTTTATAATGGGGTTGTTTCCAAAATTTCAAAAGTATTTTTTTTCTGAAAGAGCATGCTTAAAAACATAGGATCTGACCATTTTTTAAAAAAATTGTTTAAGTTTAATATTTTTAAAAAATAACTTTAATCGGTGCTTGTTTACACCTCTGCCGATGACATCAAAAATGATGAAATGCCATTCACTGTTGCAATTCACAGAGCAAAATATTTAATTTGCATATTTACTCACGTGTATTGGTAACGACATGGTTGATAGAAAGCGTAGAGCGCAATATTTAATTTGTTTCTTGATTATCATAACGTGGAAACGGCATCAAAGTGCATCATTTGTGACGTCATCAAGACCACGCCTTGTTTGAAAAATCAGACATTTTAAAAAATTAATTAAAAAAAAAAAAACTGTTGGGAAAATGAAAGTATTTTCTGGGTCCGAGTTATTTTTTTTTTTTTTTTTTTTTTTTTTTTTGCTCATTTTATCCATTTTAATGACTAAAAGTAGAAATTTGACTGAAGGGAACCACCCCATTGCGAATTCTATCTTTTAAGAGCTAGTAATTTCTTTAAATATTCAATTTTTTGCAGTTAGTAAGTTCTAAGTCACTATAAATAGCAGCTAAAGTAACAATATGACTATAACAATAAACCTTTCTTTCGCAATTCATACCTTATATTATATCTTCTCTTTTTATTTATCACTTTTCTCAGCATTTTTCAAACAGTATAAAATACGAAGTTAACGTATGTTTTAGCGCTACGTATGTTCACAATATGCATAAAGTCCAGTGATAGGTAAAGATTGATCACTGATAGATGGCGGATGACTTTGAAGCGAAACATCATTTGTATCATTCGTAATAGGTAGACTCTGCCAGAAAGTACCGAATAATAAGAGGCCCAGTCTCGCTAATTCTATATTCTATCTATTCCAAAATAATACCAGAAAACCTAACAAATGATACAAATGATGTTTTTGCTTCAAGGTCATCTGCCTTCGTTTCGTGGTCAAGCTATAAGTAAAATGTGTTATACACTGAATCAAAATACCCGCAGATGAAAAGGTAAAGGGACCATTGCCGAACTGCGAATAGGGTCCAATGTAAATCGATAAAGCATTTTTAAAAAGAAAATAATAATTCAAATTTCCTTTTTTTCCTTTTAATCAAAAATTAATATTTAGAAAGCTCCATTATATCAGTGTGCAACCAGGGTTGAGTTTATTAAAGCCCAAAATCCCTCTTTCTCATTAATTCTTTCGTTGTTAAAAGAAACAACAAAAACGTAGCTTATTTTTCCTGGAAAATAAGATGTCACAAAACATTTAATTGGACAAAATTGCAGATTACTGCCGACATCCGTATGCTCACTTCTTTTGCTTTGAAAAGGGCGTTCTTTAGTTAGTTTTGGTTAGGTTTTTTGGCGGAAAAGCCTTAGTAGGTTATACTGCGCCAAACTATTGTTGAACAGGGAAAGAAGCGCCAAAAAAAAAAAAAAAAAAAGATTTTTATAAAGGAGCAAAGGATATAAAACTTTTAGAATTTTGAAAAAATTGCCGGAATAAAAACACAAGCGAAGTTTTAAACTTTGAGTGACAAGCCGAAAGGAAAAACTGAGAAACAATTTAGAGCAATATAAAAAATGTTAAAAATTAAACAATGACAAGACAAAAACAAGGACATAAGAAAAGAATTAACACTAAACGAGGTTCCTTGTAAAGCCGAAACATGTGTCTGCAGCAATCTGCAATTTTGTAGAATTAAACGTTGCTATATTTTATTTTACTTTTCGAGCACTGAAATATAAATTAAATACTAATATTCCCTGTGTTAAGTAATCTCTACATTTTTCTCCAGAAGCTATATTATCTATATACTTCTATCAAACTGAGAAAAAAAGATATCAAGTTTGAATTACTGGTTATACTATTTCGATGTGTAATGGATTTATTTTATTTAAGTGGTCGTGGTTTTTTGAGCAATCACGATTGCTTATTGTTCTCATTTGACTGTCCTTGATGTTACGCTGATTTTATTTCCCCCCCCCCCCCCCCGCCCACCGTCCTCTGCAAGCACTCCTCCGGTCCTGAGCAATGTCCCCCAAAATCCGCTTCTCCTGGTCGATGGCGTCCATGTCCTACACACACGCACGCTCACACACACACACACACGCCTACGTGCATACTGCATACACAAGTCTATGCACACACAAGCCTACGCATGCACGCGCGCCTACACACACAGAGACACACGCGCCTACGTGCATGCGCAGGTCTACGCACCACATACACGCGCGCCTACACACACACAACTATACACCGCCCAGCAGGAGAAGGGGTAGGTTTTGGTAAGGCCCCTACAGTGGAGGAGCCGACGCATCCGCCATTTTGGAGCAAACTTGATCCAGTGCTTCGTAGCGATAGCATTGCTGCTCATGTTTACATTTCTTTAGTATGTGTTAAATTGAGTCAAATAGGTGGTTGTTCGGCTGTTAATTGTGTAAACAGCTCCATAAAAGGATTTCAGCTCTTCAGATTTCCAGCAGATGCAGAAAGAAAAAAGAAATGGATAAATAATAGCCCGCGAAGTGACTGGCAGCCTGGAAACGACGCCAACTGTTTCCAAAATTTCGCCAATGCTCACGTTCACTCTCCGACTCTCTCGTTCCCTGTTTGGCGAATGATTGCCAAAAAAGGTAGCTTTCCCTGCTGTACGCTTGCTCCAAAATGGCGGATGCGTCGGCCTCTCCAGTTATAGGGGCTCTAGGTTTTGGAGGACAGAGAAACGATAATTCCAATGAGTAGGGTACTGTCGCAACTCGTGATTGCGAAAAACATAATTTGAATTTAAAATATCAGAATTCAGATTATTATTATTATTTATTTATTTATTTTTTTTGTTCACAACTCAAATAGCAACATTATGTAAAGACTTCTACATAAGCGGAAAAGGATTCCAAAAAATTAGATGAAAAATGCATATTAATTAAATAAGCACGTTGTAATGATAATTACAAATTGCAAAAATTGTGTATTAATTAAATAAGCATATTGTAATGTTAACTACAAATTGCAAGATATGCGTATAGTTAAATAAGCATGTTGTAATGAAAACGAAAAATTCTTGGTCAGTAATATTCTTTCCTTTTGCGCGTTTTCCATGTTATCTTGAGAAAAAAAAATAACCTTTAAATTTTATATGTGTTCTGGCTTTGCCTCATGAGATTCATCTTAATACGAGGTGCGGCTTCCGCGTAAAAAGGTTGAGTACAACACGAATATCATCATAATCCGCCTTACTATTGTTGGCACTCACAAACTGCAAAAAAAATAATAAATAAATAAATAAATTTAACTCGTTGTTTGACAAGGTGTAAACAAACAAAAATGCTAAAAGGAGAAAACATGTTTCATCAATACTTGATTTTTACAAACTTGGCTGCTGTTGTTTTCAATTTGTTTTGAAGTAGACTCGTCCAAAAACGAATGCCAACAATCGTGAAGTAGACTATATAGCAACCAAACCACCACACATGTAAGAGCATCTGCACATTTAAGACTACAAGCTAGAAGTTTATCATGTGTATTTTGCACGGGAAATCGCTCACTGATCGTTTATGAGATAGAAAAGTTGGGCAGTTTTAAGACACGTAATTGCACAACTACATTCCCAGTTGAGAATTATGAATATTACCAACCTTCACTTTTGGAGGATGACTCACTGGGGATAACATTGTCCTAAACTTAGCAAATGTTCATTTGTTTTGGGGTAATAAATCATTTATTATTGCCTTTATAATTTCCACTACTAAATGTAGGTGTTCTTTTAACAAAATGGCATAAGATGGAGACGACCGTAACTGTTGAAAATGCTTCGATATAAAATCAGTCGAAGATGTTTTAAGTTCACTGTCACTGTAAACGTTTGCTAAAGCAAAAACATCCACCACATTGTCCACACTGAGCTTATTTTCTAGGAAACTGCGGCAGATATTTCCGAGCTCTTGCAGGTCGTATTGATCAGCTGCGACATACAAATCGCTAATGACATCGAGATTCGAATCTTCAACAACACCGCTGTAAATGTAATGAACCATTTTTGTAAACACGACTTCGTCCATATCTGTAATCTCAACGCGATTTTGGAGGTTTTCCTTCATTTGATGTGAAAACATTCTAGCAAATACTGGCGAACGGACGGACAGGATCGACTTGTGGACTTTTACCTCTTTTGTACCACACGCAATGATGACATCGGAATGATCACCAGTCTCCAGCAATGAATGAATATTTTGTGACAAACTCATAAATTTCATCACTCTATCCATTTTTGGTTTTATGGTTTTATGGATGCTTGACGAACAGTTAGTCTGACGAACAGTTTTTGTAACAGGAGCAGGTAAAACAGGAAGAACATTGAATTCGAACACTGAATACACAGTCAATACGCACTGTACTTTCACATATCGACCTGCACCAATTGCCGGAAGCCTTAAATCTGCCATTGTTAAATTTGTATTACGTTCCCGCAAACCAGGAGTAAAAGACAAACATCGTTTTATTTTGATGTCAGACAGAATAAATTTCATCTTCACGTATAAATTTTTTTCGACGTTATTATCCCTACGTAGTGTTGGTACCTGGAAGAAATTGCTAGAAAGTCGACCAAACGACCATTTTGTATCACAACCAGCCGTAAAATCAAACCTTTCAGCTTCTGGTTTATTTGCTATCCATTGGAACATAACAGAATCAGCCATGGTCTTATTCGCTGTCCACTGAAACATAACAGAATCAGCCATCAACGGCGCGCGTTGTGAGCAATTCAAATCTCGTAGTGCCAAGATAGGAAAAGAACTTTTCTTTCTCTCGAGTGACGTCATTCGATCCGCGCTATCTACGAACCTCCCGGTTTGAAATGTCATCAGTGACAACGTGTTTCGATTCAGGTCGATTTTATTCGTGCGTGTATTCATTCTTTGATAGCGTATTTTATCGTTTTGAATACATAATAGTCTTTGTTGTAAGCAGAGATATAACTAGGACTTTTTGCGTCAAAAAACTCCCTGTTATATGTCAGAAGATTGAAATTTATTTTGAAGGAGTAAAATAAACGAAAGCTGATAATATCAGAAAAAATGTTCCCTTTTTTTAAGGCACGAAAACACGTCTAGACATTTTTTGGACGAGTGAAATTCATTTTGAAGGAGTGAAATTAGTTCGAACTTTCGACGTAACCGAACTCTCTAAGGATGAAATGGAAGATGGCAGAGAAAGGAAAGATTATTTTGAATTTTAACATTTTTGTTATCAGAATGACATGTTGCATAAGAAAGAAAAAAATAATAACAGAACGCTGAAATATATTATTATAAAAAAAAATCCTTCCCCCCCCCCCCTTTTCTTTTCATTTTCCACGATGCTAAATGTTTACTTGAAATGCAAAGCATGAAAATGCGCTTGACTATACTCTTGCGATGTATTTCCAATTCTCAATGCGAGAAATACGCTTACCTTAAAAATATCTCTGGTGTAGACCATTATAAGAAATTCCTTTCTAATGATAAAATGGAAAACGGCATGGAAAGAAAAAAAAAAGCGTACTACAGTAGACCTTCGTTTTACGCGGGGGTTATGTTTTACAGAAATGCCGCGTAAATCAAAACCGTGTAAATTAAGACTTAATATTAGTGTTAAAATTGGGGTTAGTTTGGTTCGTTAGATGAAAAACAAAACTTCATTCTAGTGATAGATAAACATATATACTAAGTTTAATGTGTACTTATTCCAATACAGATGCACAATGTGTATAAAGAAAACATAAATTAACTTAGTGTTTATAAAAAAAAAGAGCTGTTTATGTTATTCTTTTGGCATTCAATAAAAAAAAAACCTCTGTAATTCTTTGTGGGGCATTAACGTTTCTATAATCAGTCGCTGAATTTCCATGACAGGATCTTAAGTCCCCCCCCCCAAAAAAAAAAATAAATAAATAAATAAAAAATATTATTTGTCACTGACAATGAATGGCTCAAAATTTTCAATGTGAAAACTTTTGGTTGTGTGTCATCGTGTCGATATCCTCGTTGGTTTCGTTCTCCTTTGTCACTTCTAAAAGCTTTTCTTCCAGAGAGCTCTGAATTTTGAGGGTTGAATAACTTTACTTCTGGTAAGAGCTCTGGAATTAATCGCAAAAATGTCTCCAGTGGCCCAAGCCCTCTTGTTAGCACGCCAAAATGCAGTTCATTGCGTGTTATCTGCAATCTAAGGAGTTCGGATTTTGAAAAAAGGAAAATAAATTATCTGTTTGCACAGCCGCATTCGTGTAAAACAAAACTCATCCGCGTAAAATGAAATTAAAGCGTCAAATCTTTAACCTCGTATAATGGAATCCGTGTAAAACGAGGGTCTACTTTATTTCGATTTTTAATATTTAGAACTTTTGTGGCACTTTGCATGAAAAATTAACAAGACATTGAAATGTTATATTTTTATAAATCCAACTTCTTTTCCCAATTTTGCACGATGCTAAATTTTTATTTAAAATAAAAAGCGGGAAGATACGATAGACTAAATTTTCGGGGAATATTTTCCATTTTAAACAAGTGAAATGCGCTTGAAAAGGCATTAAAAAATCTCTGGTTTCGAGTTCATAACCTGACCAAGAAAAAGGCCCACAAAGCAGTCATCCTGGGACCTGTAAAAATGGGCTTTAATCAGTAGTACTAACAATAAATGATAATTAATATTTCAATGGAAAAAATTGAACTGAGCTAACCACATTAAAGCAAATAATTTATTGCTTTCCCATCGGAAAGAACATTTGTTCAAAAATCTTTATTATATTCAGAAAACGCCTTGATATCTACATCAGTTCCGTAATCAGACTTATGTTTCGCGGAGGTTCTTACCAAACACATTACTAGAACTACGCCATTGATCGTAGTTTGGCAGTATTTCCCCTCAAATATCAGTCAGTTCGTTTAGAAAAAAAATTTTTTTTATTTGTTTATTTATTTTATTTTATTTATTTATTTATTTTTATTTATTTATTTATTTATTTATTTATTTATTTATTTATTTTTTTGAGAGTGATAGGATAAAATTGCCTTATGAAAAGCATTTTACTTCAAATTAATATTAGGCATTTAACTATTCAATAATATCGATGTACACTAACGCAAAACTTATTGTTTTTTTCAAGGAAGATGAAAGGGGGGGGGGCTATAGGTGGCGGTAAAATTCTAGAAGGGGCGTTGGTGGGCCCAAAATGGATGGGGAACCAATGGATTAGGTTCTTCCCATGCTGGAGCTAAATCTCTGGTTATTGGATTCAACATACGGGTCCTAACCACTAAAACAGAAGACCGTTTATACGTTTTTTGAAGGGACTGCATGAAAAAAGCGTATAAATGAAAAAAAAAAACGTATAATAGGTATCCGTTAATATGTATTCGACTCTGAAGGGATTGATTTAAAAAACGTATAAATGATCAAAAGGTATAAAAGAGAAACGCATAAACGGTGTTCCAGAGTTATTCTTTCGTTGAGGCTTTTTTAAGGTTCTTAACGGTTACAAATGCCGCCAAACAGTCAAGGGTGACTACTTTTACAACAAGCCCCTCGCATGGAAATTCTCCTATGAATGAACTCTCTACAACTTGTTTCACCTCCAGCGTACTAACAATGTAAAGAAAACAACCTAACCCACTTTTTGCGATATATCCACTAACCTGTGATAGCGGCGTTTCTTAGCTGCCGCTAGTTGCTTCTTACTTACTTTTTAACATGTAATCTAGAAATAACCTTCATTTTTTCCGATTGTCCAAAGGAGTTTTTGCAAGAGGAAAAAAAAGGAAACCTTCTAATAAATGTAAAATGCGTTTTCTTCGAACATTTTTTAATATTATTTTTTAAATCTTACTCTATTCATTATTAACAAGTGAGAAGTTTTTATAAAAAGATTGCAGTGTGTGTATGGGGGGGGGGGGCACTTTGCACCGAAAAACTCATTAGGGGCTGTCTATAAATTATGTCATACTTTTTTTCAATATTTTCGAACTCCAACCCCCCCCCCCTCTTGCCACAAAGTGCTACACTTGACCTTACACTTCCCTTGTTCTTTTGTCACATGTCAGATTTTGTTTCTTCAAGACCCCCCCCCCCCCTCTCACAAAAACAACTACAACAATAAAATTGATGCTCTCTAGAAAAGCAGCATTCTTCAATAAAAACCGATATTGAAGCGCTCGAACCATTAAGCAGCAAACATTTGACGCATCATTAATTCTGCTTTACTTGGAGAAAAAGATTTAAAATAAAATTTTATTTTTGTCTTACAACTTACGAAAACAAGACAACTTTTAAAATTAATTTCAGATGCTACTATTTCTATTCTACTGTTTCAATCTATTTTACTTTTCTACTTTAATATTTATTTATTTCGCAATGTTAATTTAAATACAGTATAAAGCTTCGTGATTTTCTTTCTTTCTTTTTTTTTTTCTTTCTTTTGTTTATTTTCGCTTAATATGTTCCCGCGTGTTTATTGAAGAAATTGTTTGGATATACCTAAACACAACGAAAATTGTTTTTCGCGGAAGATTAATATTACGTTACATGAAGTTTTTATCTTGAAAACGTTTAAAAGGAAAAGTAAAAACTCTTATCCCCATTACAATCACTATTATATTTTTCATTCCCAAACGTATTTGTTATATTTTCGAGCGGCCAAAACTCATATGTGAGTTTAAATAAAAAATATATAATGGAAATAGTACACAAAAGCGCTTTTTATTTGTTAAAAATGCTAGCGTGAGAATGCCGCACTTTTTAAAACCTATATAAAACGAAGAGTTTTCAAAATAACAATGAAAAGATGAGTTGAAATACGTGACGTCACTTTGTTCGAGTGGAACTTCTTACGTGGAACGAGTTACGTCACTGATAGAAGAATAAAATTTTCCCCCCGAAGATCGCAGAGACGGAAAACTACCAGTTGTGTGAACGAAGAGCTCTCAGAAGCGCAAGGCTCAAAAATGACCGATAATGTTGTGTTTTATTGGACCGCAAATAAGTTAGAAGTCGAAAGGTATTTTTTTACCACCGGGAATACAACATGGTCTTTTGGAAGACCTTCGCTCGTTTTATCCCAGCCGCCGACGCTTCGCAGAGAATCGAATACAGATAAAGATCAATGTGTGAAATTAAAATTTGCTAATACCGACATGAGGGTGAAGAAGTATTTATCGTTTAGCCCGGGAAGATTGGAAAAAAGTACAAACTTGACGCTGAAGGATCTGGTGTTGCCGGAAGAAATTTCAGAACGACCGGTGAAGATTCAGTGTGAATTTACTGTTTATTCCGTGTTCGATTTTAGTGTAGCTCCTGTACCAATCGGTCCAGTCGGTCCCATTGGAGATGTCGAATTGTCGTCGTTAATGGGACGAGTAGAAAAATTCGATTGCTTGTCGAAAAATCTTCTTTCGTTGTTGACAAGTGGCGACTTTTCTGATCTCGTCCTTAGCTGCCAATCAAGAGAAATCAAAGTCCATAAAGCCATTTTGTCTTCTCGTTCGTCAGTATTCGCTGGAATGTTTTTGCACCAAATGAGGGAAAACATTAACAATCGGGTTGAGGTTGCAGACATTGAAGCAGACGTGCTGGTGGAATTGATGTCGTATATTTACACCGGTGTGGCTCACGATTCGGATTTGGACATCATTAGTGGCTTGTTCGCAGCAGCTGAGAAATACGATCTGCAAGAGCTCAAGAAGGTTTGTCGTTGTTTTTTGCAAAATAAACTTTCGTTGGATACAGTTACGGATATTATTGTTTTAGCAGACATTTATAGTGACTCAGAACTCAAAAATACTGCAAGAAAGTATATTCTAGAACATTTCGAGCAATTACGAACACTTGAATCTTGGAATAAATTTTTGAAAGAGCATCAAAACTTAGGCGTGGAAATTCTCAGCAGCGTGATGGACGCTTTGTTGCTACAAAAATAATCGACGAAATGTTAATATTTAATATGTGGGTTCATAGCACGAAAATCTGTGATATAATATAAGGTATGAATTGCGAAAGAAAAGTTTATTGTTATAGTCATATTGTTATTTTAGCTGCTATTTATAGTGACTTAGAGCTTACTGACTGCAAAAAATTGAATATTTAAACAAATTACTAACTCTTAAAAGATGGAATTCTTTGGATGGATTCAATTCAATGGGGTGGTTTCCAGTGGTGGCGCTAGGAAATCCCCGACAGGGTGGCAAACTTGCCCGACAGGGGGGCATAGCCAAATTTTACCTTTGCAAGATTCCCCCCCCCCCCAGAGCCTGATCATCCTGACATTGGACATGGGGCACATTTCTATTTCAGGAAATTCATTTTGTGCCCCCCCCCCCCATTCCAGCTTTTTTTTTATATGTTGAAGCAATAAAATATTTATTTCGTTACTTGCATTTTTACACAACCGTAATAAATTTGGTGGTACCTCATATCACAATGTAATATATACATTTAAAAAGTAGAAGATATGTAGTAGTATACGATAAATATATAAATGTGGTTAAACTTTGCAATAAACCGTAAATACCAAAATGATCTATCATATAACTTTTAATAGTAAATACAGACTAAATTTGGAGTGGTTTTCTGATTTGCAAAGAGATCACACTTTTAAGGCGAATTTTTAACAACAAATAGATTTTTTCCTTGTTTTGGCATTTGCAAAACTATCAATGATATCATTGTACTCTAGATTCTGAGTGAAATCATTATTTATTTTTAATTAACATGATAAATTAAGGTTATTTTGGGCCCCCCTGAAATCTAAGAGGAAGGGCCTGTGCCCCACATGCCCCTGCGGTAATCAGGCTCTGCCCCCCTCCAATTCAAGTGATAAAGAAACTAATCATTTTTTGCTTCTAAGGACACGAATTCCCTATAAAAATTAAAAGCAAAAAATAAAAAATTTAAAATAGATAAAATGAAATATGTAGGGAAAAAAATCAAATTTTAAATGAAAAACATGAAACTAGGCTTTTGTGAGCAGGGTCATGCGAGATCAATAAACTAGAACTGTATGAGAATTAGATATTGACGAAAAGTCTGACTATGATGTAAAATCATTATAAATGTGTGCCCAACAGAATTTTATGCAGAGAAAGAAACTTAACAACAGGAATTTAGTTGTGCTTGTAGAAATTAGGGGGGGGTCCGGGGGTTCCCCCCCCGGAAATTTTTCGAAATTGTAGCTCTGAAAACGCAATTTTAGATGATCTTCGGTAATTTCATGGAGAGAAGGATTTGGGTGCTCACCCCCAAAGAATTTTAAGAAATTGAAGTCCAATAAACGAACTTTTAGTCGATCTGTAATGGTATTTTATAGGGAGTGAGAGTCGAGGTGCACCCCCGAAAAAGTTTTAAAATTAAAGAATCGAAAACGCAATTGTAGGTCATGTTTGGTAACGTTAGAGTGATGGGGTTATTGACCGATTAAGATACTGAGGGTCCCTCCCCCCCCCCCCTTCCGTAATCAAACCTTATAAACACACAAATTTACGGAGGGAAATTCCCATGGCTCAAGGTTATAGCAGTGCTCATCCACTAGCTCAAAATATTTATTGGGGAGCAGAGAAACCCACATCTTAAGTAAACAAAAAAAAAAAGAGCAACTAATATTAAGTTAAAAAATTCAAAAGAAACTTGAGCCCGATGCCTAGCTTTATATTAAGATGAACCTCGCGAGTCAGAACACGTATAAAATTAAATTTATTTATATTTTCTTTCATTATATTATTTTTCCGGGATAACTTGGGAAAGCATGGAAAAGGGAAGATGATTACAACTACTAAGTTTTGCTAGCGCAAAGCAGAATCAAGACAAAAAATTGAAAATATTTTGAAGAGCCTAGTTTGCTAAAACCCATTACAAGTATTTTATTTGATAACAAATAGAAACTGGGAACGGGTAAAAATTTTGCGCTAAAAAAATTAGAAAAGGTGCAAATTTTTACGATTTTTAATTAATTTGTATGGTAATAAAAGGTCTACATCGATTAGGCCTAGCTGGTGGTGGATGGAGCTGACGGGCAACCGGGCTAATCAGATAAATAATCATGATAGTTTCATAGGAGCTGCACACATATTTCATTCCTAGATTTTTACAAATATCATCGTACAAATCACAGCTATTTGGAGGAAAATGTGTGGGCCGCCGAAGCATGTTTGAAATAGAAAATAAAAGTTAAAATGTAGTGAGCGAGATTTAAATTATTGAAATGAATAGTCACACCAGCAGTTCTAAGCAAGAAAAATGACAGACTCCGACTTCGGGAATTTTAGAGCTTTCGACTCTGATTCCACAAGAACTGGCAGGGGATTTTAAGGGAAAATGATCGACTCCGACTGCTGAATTTTTAAACCTTCGGCTCCTGACTCCGACTTCTTTACCTCAAAATCAGTCCGACTTCAACTCCTCACCCGTTGGTTCTAAGTTTTTGAATGTACTAAACGAAAGTAATGTGTGTGTTTTGTGTAATCCAAAAAAAAAAAAAAACGAAACTTGATAATATGATCGGCACTATGCTAAACTCGGTAACAAACGAAGGTGAAAAATCGCGAATCTCGTTTTTCAAATTCAATGGTTTGCCGTAGTACTCAAAAAGGGCTATTACCAAAGAATATAGATAAGGGAGAAGAACTTTCACTTCGAGACCGGTTTGTAAGCTCCGCAGAGAAAATAAATTACTAACGAAAACATGTTTTGGGACAAAAGCCGACATTTAGGAACAAATTCGTCGCCAACGGTGAACTGGCTTGGCGGAGGGTTGCCATTTCCTCGCGGGAGTCGGGGAGACACACCCCTTATGGAGATTCTAAAGCCTTTTGTATCTGAAGATTTGAAGAGTTCCAGATGTTCAATCGTTCCTCTCTTTTAACTAATGTACTCATTTGCTACTGTTGAAAAACCGCAACTGATACCGCGATTTTTCTCTTTGAGTGGGCCTGGAAGAAGTGTCATCGCGCCGTTCGACCCCTGAGCGTTGTGCGAACTAATGCATCTACTAATCAGAATGAATTCGCCCTAAATTTCCCCTTTTACTGATCATTGAGGGAAGAAACATTATTATTTATTTCCACTTTTGCTGATTTATATCATTGAGGTTGTAAAAACAAAATAACCTTTTTGGTCTGCTACGGGAGTTGTTTTAGGGGAGTATTCTTCTTTTTTTTTAATTTAAAGAAATGGTTTAAACGAAGAAATAAATTTAAAAGTTTCTCTAGCAGCTCTAGTTTTCAGATAATTTCAGCTGCTTTACCCAAATTATGCAGTTTTAACTCCATTTTATGCATTTCTAAATCAAAGTGTAGGCTTCTGAAAGAAGGACTGCCTCCAGCATGTTTGCTCTGCTATAATCAGTTGGCAGTCTAGTTACATTCAGAAAAACTCACTACATGAAGTAAATATCTAGTAAGTTTAGTAACAAGGCTTCACCGAATTGCGGTCAACTTGTAAGTTCTTGCAATGCATATATTCGCTTTGCGTGATGTGTGACGAATTGGATCTTTGTATGTAATATTTTCAGGGTCCGGCTAATGTAGACAATAAACAAAATTTTTTGGGTGTCCTCTACAGTCAAACCTTATAAACAAAAGCATTAATAAAGAATCAGGGGTGGTAGTTTCAGGGGTGTTCAGGTGTTAAATCACTTATTCAAAGCAACCCACACTTGTACACATGAAAAACTAGATAAATTCAGGAGAGTACCTTAATTTTCTTACATAGAAACTGCAGCAATTTTAGTATTTTTGGGGCTCTTAAAAATTGGGGACCCATGGCCAACAGCCTAATTGGTCTGGTTGGTAAAATTTGATTCTTTTGTATAATACACTTTGAATAAAAATTCCATTATTTGTTTTTCATTTGATCTATGGATGTAACTTAAACCCATGTCACAAATATTTCAATTTATTTATCATTGCATCTGAGCATATTTCTAGTGAAATGTAGTGTTGTAATTAATTTGTTACCCTGACAACAATAAGAAATGTAGTGATATGGAAGCAAACTAATGAACTAATCATGTAAATATTCTTATTTTATGTAATAAAGTGTTTCAGTGTATTATGAATTTTATTGACTCAAATTTTTAATGCAATCTTTATTTTTGATGCAAACAATACAATTGGGAAAATGAGAATACATACCAAACTGATTGAAGTCAAGGTAAATTTAATATAAAAGGAAATAACTAATGAAATTGCCTATTGATCATTAGAATATTAGCTCTATATAGGCTGTAGTACACATTACGTAGCATAAAAAACATTGTTTTACGAAAAACATTGAATCATTTCACCAGAAATGAATTGAATTTGTGGGATCAAAGCTATTTTTTAAATTAGACATCTTTCATTACTTTTCATCATTGAAAGACTATCACTCATTATCATGTTACCGACCTTTGTAAAAAATTATTATTATTATTATTTTTTTTTTTTTTTTTTTTTTTTGCACAATCTAAAACATTTTCACTTTTATTAGATTCTGTTGAATTTGTCAAAGTGAAGTTTCAGTACGAGTTCTCTCGAGTACATTTCGGGACGAAAATAGTTTTAAACATGAGTTTTTAATTGTTTCCATCCAGGTATAACTATTTTGAATAGTTTCGTACGGCGAAATGGATCAAGCTTATTCTCTTCCTACTTAATCATGGAAAATTATCGAACTTTATCGAATATCGGAGCAACTTGCTCGCTTAATAAGGGGACCCACTAATGATTTTTGGAAAACTGCTGAATGATCCTAGTCGTTGTTACTTTTTAGGAAACTCTGTAAAGATACATTTACCGGGCTTTCCCCCTTCCCCATCTCTCTTATTAGTTCTGTCTTCTCTTCCTTTCCTCCGAAAACACCAATCACTACCCATCACCCCCAGAGGCACGGAAGAAAAAGCTATGTCCGTAAGGTTAGTTCCCCCTCCCCCCCCCCCCCCGGAGATCATCAGTGAAATTGTTAATGAGGTCTAAGGATATCAATGGTGCAATACTGTACTGCCGTGTGCAGGGGAAAAGCAGTAACTGCAAATTTTTCATTTTTGATTTTTTTGCATTTTTGTCATCTATTGTGCGTTATCTTTACTGTACAAGCTCGCTTATTTGGTTTCCGCTGAAAATAACGCGCGAAAAAGACGTCTCTAATTCCAACACTTTCCTATTGTTAGCATTAAATCCAAAACGCGTTTCTTCAAATATCTTGAAAAATCATTTCTGCAGTTACTGCTGTTTACCTGCACAGGGCAGTATGATAAGGTTTAAGGCGAGCTGAACGATGGTTTTTCTTGATCGTAGGAGGTCTGTGATGAATTTCCCTACTGAATGGAAAACTGGTAGTCGGCCCCGCTTAAACGAATACCGTGAGTTCCAAGAAATATTATTCGAATCAGCGGGGAAATTTTATTTATTTTTCCTGATTAACAACGTTTGTCTTAAAACGTTATAATAAATCAATATCTAAGTAATAGAAGAAACATGTTTTTTATTAAAAAGCGTTTTAAATAAGCTAAGTAAATAAAAGTACGTATGAAAATCATATGTCACTTACAACTATGGGTGGTGAATCTTTGTTCCGACACCTTTTTTCAGTTAATATTTTTTGGAGACAGTCCATAATAGTGAATTCCTTGCTCAAGGTATTTTGGGAGCACCTTTCAAACTTCAATTACCGTGTTTTACGCAATTAATATCTATCAATTTCTTATCTTCTGCAATGTTTATATTTCGTTGCGTTTTTTAATTTAATTATCAACTGTCTGTTGGTAATGGCAACGATAAAAAAAAATAAATCGAATAGTGGATATGCTTTGATGGATTATGAATGTTTTTTCCCCCGCCGGTTGTTTGCCGAAAAATACAATTTTTAATTTTTGCTTCAGTAATTGCTCTTAATTAATTTTTTATGTATTCAAAAATTTTCTCAGCTAAAACATATGCGAAAGCTGATCACTATTATTCGATTAACCGGGGAAATCGTTCGATTAAGCGGGATCCCTAACATTGCGAAATGTCTAACATTGGGAAATATTCGGTTCCTGGAGATTTTATTCGTATAAGCGGGGTTTTCGTTTATCCGTTACGAGATAAGGCGGGGCTGACAACATTGTGTTTCCATTACGATCCAAGTGCGCAGAACAAAAATTGACTTATTTTGTAAACAAACAAATAACAGAATTTTTTAAAAAATACCAAGAACTTTTCATAATGAACTCAAAAAGTACAAAATAATTTTTCTGGGTCACAAAGGACAATTTAAGAATTCCTGTAGTTTTTGAAAATGACACCACAAACGAAGAAAAGTGCGGCTCATGTCATGAAGAGGATTTATTATTATCTAGCTTTCAATCATAACTTTGAGTGTTGAAACATGCATATTTTTGTTATTGGGAAAGTTTGGTTTGAAATGACTAGAACCGCACTTTTCTTCATTTGTGGTGTAATTTTCGTAGAATTTTCGAAAAATACAAGAATTCTGATCTAGAAAAGCTATTTTGTCCTTTTGAGTGCATTATGAAAAGTGCTTGGTATTTTTAAAAATATTCTGTTCTTTTATTCTTTTTAGTGTAAATGTATTTCAGAAATAGAATAATTTTACCCTCACGTTTTTCATATAAATGCTCCCGACAAAAAGGGAGAAAACCTATGTACGTGTCTAAAACTTTAAGCAGTAGGCACTAAAATTTAATCCTTGTTCCTCTGTAGGATTTATGTTTGCTAATTTCATGATTGCTTCAGAGGAGCCTTGATTTAAAATTTTCATTATGATTGCTTTTAACATTAGTGTTGAAAGGCAACAAAATTTGTAACAATGGGTTTTATATTTAAACATTTAATGAGGAAATTACATGAAACTTGCGGTTTTCCATCTTAACTTAAATAATTATTTTATTTTAGAATTTTATTTTTTCAGCGCTAAGTTGTACCTTAAGATTAAGCAAATCATTTAGTGAAATCCCGAAGTCTCTAAGTAGTCTAATAGCAGAGATATAAGAGAAACCAGGCCTCAGATTTCTCCGAGACAATCAGGCCAAGTATAATAAAAGTGCTTAAATAACAGAATTAAAAAAAAAAAAATACTAAGCACTTTTCATAACGCACTCAAAAGGACAAAATAACCTTTCTGGGTCAGAAAGGACAATTTAAGCATTCCTGTAGTTTTCGAAAATTCCAAGAAAATGACACCACAAACGAAGAAAAGTGCGGCTCAAATCATGAAGAGAATTTCTTATCATTATATAGCTTTCAATCATAGCTTTGAGTGTTCAAACATGCATATTTTTCTTATTGGGGAAACGCTTTTTGTGTTCTCAAGAAGCATTATGATATTGAATGCAAAATAAACCTAATATTTACTCTTTGTTAAGCTTTAGTAGTTCAAAATAAAAAAAAAAAACTCTTAAAAGTGTTACATGACGTTGTGTATTTATCTCTGTACTTTTTTGAAAAACCTTCTTCATATAAAAACGCTGTCCGAAAAGGTGATTTTCAGGAAAAAGTTATAAAGGTCACTATATATGTGTCGTGGAAAAGGTCTGCGGACTGATTTCTAGTTGATAAGGATACAATGCGAACATTTATCGCTTGAAATCTGAAGACTTTTATTGTCTTAAAGTTAAAATTGCGGAATAAAACGCAAATGCATATATTCACAAGGAACGATAAAATTAAAAATTTTAAAAACCTCCGATTGAGTCGCAACTGCAGAATCAAGAGGGAAAATTGAAAATCCTTTTAAAAGTCTTATATTATTTAAAATCAAAGTCAAGTATTTTTTTTTTTTTTTTTTGCTATTAAATTGAAACTGGCAACAAATAAAAACTTTAAATCACTGCTTTTAATTCCCTTGTTGGTCAACAATGAATGGGGTCGTTTCCAAAATTTTAAAAGTATTTTTTTCTGAAAGAGCATGCTTAAAAACACAGGATCTGACAATTTTTTAAATAATTTGTTTAAGTTTAATATTAAAAAAAAATGCTAAAATCTGCGCGCTTTCATTGTTTACATTTCTTGTCTATGACATCACAAATGATGAAATGCCATTCTGTGTTGCCATTCACAGAGCAAAATATTTAATTCGCATCTTTACTCACGTGTATTGGCAACGATATGGTTAATAGCAAGCGTAGAGCTCAATTTTAATTGGCTTCTTGATTATCATAACATGGAAACGCGGTACAAAGATGCGTCAAAGAGCATCATTTGTGACGTCACCAAGACCACGCTTTGTTTGAAAAATCGGACATATTAAAAAATTAATTAAAAAATAACTGTTGGAAAAATGAAAGAATTTTTTGGGTTATGTCATTTATTTATTTATTTATTTATTTTTGCTTATTCAATCAATTTTAGTGACTAAAAGTATTACTTTTGACTGAAGGAAACAACCCCATTCGGTTTTCAATCGCGTGAATAAATGCTTAGCGGTTATTAAAATCTGCATTAAAAAAGTCATAATTCGAATTTTATGAAAGATAGAAGCTCCAAACACATTTTATCAGAAGGCGGAAAAAATTTCTCTTTATTTTGGTATTAAATTTTAAAATTTTTAACTATGTTCTCACTGCAAAAATCGCGAAAAACATTTCAGAGGTTTTTAACTAATATCTTCGTTAATTAATGTCATCCAAAAACACAACCTAGCTAAAAACACTCCCGATCAACTCCCCTTTCGATTTTTTTTTTAAATTTTTTTTTAAATAAAGCTGTCCGTCCATTTTGGCCCTAGAGTGCGACAGACAGATACACACACATAACGGGAGCTCAGATTTTAAGAAAATGCATATATCTTGAATAATTGCAAATTGCTTATCTCTACTATATCAGTGATATAATTGATTCACGTGCTTTAAGAAGTACTGCGGAACTTAGAATTGGATATGGAGAATGTCCATCCGTCTCAATTTTTCAGGCTGGCCAAATTGATTGAGAAGGTAATTCAATAAATGATGAATTCCTTTTTTTCGAAGATCTTCTAACAATTGTTTTACAACAACATGAGGGGTATTTAGCACGTTTGGGAACAAATAACAGACGTGTTTAGCGTTTATCAAAAGTCTAGAACATTTTGACTGCAAAAATCCACAGTGAAAAACACACGAACACAATGAAAAAGTATGTTTTGGTTTTTCCAGTAACTGAAATAAAATATTTAGATTTCGGATGTTTAGTTCTGATGTAAATTAGTATGCTAATTAATTAATATGTTGAAGTTTGCTGATCGTTTATTTAGTACTTTTGATATAAAGTTATCTTACCAACCCACTAGTACTCTCATTTTAGAATTAAGAGAGGGGGGGGGGATATGTAAGAGGTAAAAATGTCGCGTAAAAATGAATAAGTGAAAGGGAGGGGGGGGTTCACAAGCGGTTTCTTTATAATATCTGATACCAGGGTCCACCGACTGATGACAGGCCCTGGTGTTAAGCAAATTGTGATTTAAAAAAAGGACAAAAAGAAAAAAAAATCGAAGTGAAAAACAACGCATGTTTTTTTTTTCCGGCAAAATTAATTTATTTTAAGGATTCAAAATTTTTACTCGTTTCATACTTTTGCGCCATTCTAATTTCGCCCCAATTCTTTTAAATCACGTATCGCTAACGTAATAACTTACGCTTGACGATTCTACAATGACTTTTTTACTACCCTTTAGCAATGAACCATCGTACAAATGAGACTTAATTACCTCCCTTTCAGCGCTTCCGCAGAGGGGAGAGAAGAGAGAAAACATCTTCACCTCCGGATTCGCATTGCAAATGCAGCGACATCAGCATTGGCGATTTAGTGCCTTTTCGATCATTCAAGCACGCTTTTTCCCAAACTTGTCTCGCCAACCTGTTCCTTAATGTCGGCTTCTTGGTCGAACCACTTTCTCGTCAGGGGTCGAAAGGAAGGTTACATACGTTTCTACCGGAGTGGAACATCTTTGCGTGTGAACTATCTTTGCTATTACTACTGTACACTCCCGATTATCCCCTGAATTGAGTGGCTCAGGTACCGCGGATAATCCGAAAAAGGTTTAAAACCAGAGGTAAAGAAGACAGAAATTATCTTTTGCTTGAGAATGATTGTATTGTAAATAAAACGTGAAACGTTTAAAAGAGATGCGGCATTAAAAAATATGTGTATTTCAAGTTCTACAGAATTAAAATAAACTAAAATTTAAATCAGGAACTTTCCGTCAACCTAAAACATTCAACAGCCCAGAAGTGAAAACAGTGTGTGACCACAACAAAAAAGACCCCATCAGAGAATTCCCAGAAGACCTGTAGGCGTTTTCTTAACCTTTCTCAATCGGAACAGATGATAAAGATAATGTCTTATGCTCTTTTAAACTAGGGGTCTTCAGTAAACACATGTGTTTTACCGAAATTAGCTGAACGCTTTCCCTTGAGGCACGTGTCGTCAAAGAGAAGTTGATGACAATGCATACCGACTTTCACGTTTTTTGAGAAGGAGCACTTGTCGTGGGAAAGGGAAAAAAAATCTGGAACGAATTGATTTCAGATCCGCGTTTTTGAAGAACAAAAATTTTCAACTATTTTTTTTTCTTTTTCCGAGACTTTCGCAGATAATCCACTCGTGGATAATCGAGAGTTTACTGTACTTCAAACAATAAGATTTACACTTAATGTTATTTATAAAAATCAAAAAATTGAAAATAACTAAAGCGTCTGGTGGACAAAAATATTGTTTCGGCTCTCCTGAAAAGAGCCAATTTTTACATTCGGTAGTTTTGCATAGTGCCGACGATATTACGTCATAAACAAACTTATTAAGTATCAAAGTGATTAACATTAATTGCACCAGTTTCTTTTGTGTAAGGTTTTTCTCTTTTCTTTTTTTTTAAATTAACTATATACCTAACTTTTTTCAAGTTTTTTGAAGCATTCATAATTCGAAAATGCATAACCATTAGTTTCAAACTTTTTATTGAACATGCCAGTTGAAATGGTCATAATTTCAAATTTCAAGTTTTAATTCTCTTTCCAGACTAAAGGGGGAAAATGTAAATTCAAAGCCTTACCCCAAAATTTATCTACATAGATCATTTTTGCAGATCTACGGAGTCGGAGGGCCGGATTTAGACTTAACGGGGCCCTAAGCCATTTTAGGTGTGGGGCCCCTTTTGCAGTTTTAACAACGTTTCTCTCGGTGGTGTAAGAGAGGTACTTTTTTTTTATAATTTTTTTCTCCTTGACAATGTCGGTCTCTTTCATCTGATACATACAGCAATACTTTAATTTTTGATGATCGTGTTTTAATGTGTTTTCCCTGATGTGCTGTGTTGGATTGACCTTAAGAGGGGAAATGTTATCAAGAAAGTCACACATGACTCCCCTTTAAGTGGAGTATAAAATATTCCCAATTGTAGGGGGCCCGGGGATTTCTTCCCCGGAGGAAATTTTGAAAAATAGATATAAAATTCTGCATTTTGAAGCCTTATAAGATGTAGTTGCAACTACAAAAATATCAGGACAGAAATAGGCAAAAAAAACTTTTTTTGAGTTATAAACTCTTTCAAAAATTAAGATAATACACAGTAAAAATTGTTTTTGATTCGAAAAACCAATGACAGCAGTCGACAGAGAGAAACAGCGCGGGAAACGAAAAGACAACGCATTGCTTCGTGCTCATGCTCACATTGGCTTTCGATACAATTAATTTTTAATCACCCCTCTAACTCACCGAAAAACAATTCAACTCCGACTCCTTTACCTTAAAATCAGTTCGACTCCAACTCTCACTCCGACCCCGCAATCACTGGCAGTGTTACAGGCATTGAGGGAAAATGACTCCGACTATTGGAATTTTTAACCTACAAATGCCGACTCAGACTCCTTGTCTCCAAAATCTGTCCGACTCCGACTGCGCAGCACTGCTTTTGTACACTATTTTAGTACTTGAAAAAAAAGTATATTAAAAAAAAAGAATATAGCTTGCAAAAAAAAAAAAAATTAAACAAGATTGAGTCTGGTATCAGTCTGTAAGTTGGTTTGATCGATCTCGAAGGAGCAATGTTGACTTTTGAATTGGACTTGGTCCGATCAAATGATTACAGCGGTCTGGGCTAAGCGCAGCTTTTACTTTAAGTTAGAAACATGAGTTTCGACTACATGATAACATCTGAAAAAAAAAAAAAAAAAAAAAAAAAGGAAGCAAAATGTATGTTTTCAATTGCTTTTAACACATGATTTATTTATTTATTTAATTTTGCCTTTTCCAAAAGGTTTGCCCCTCCCCCTCCCCCAAGCATTTTTCTCAAAAAGAACCCAAACCCGATGCATTATCAACCCGACGTTTAATAATCTAATGATTGTTTAGTTGTGCCAAGCCTGAATGTTTAGTAAATCATTCTTCATTCCCAACAAAACTATTATGCAGCCTACAAACAAGATCAATATAAGTTTTTGAGAAAAATGTATTTAAAATGTTAAACATCTATTTGCTTTTATTATATTAGTCCAAAGAATTTTTTTCCTGCATTTAGCATTTGAAGACAAGACATCATTGCACTAAAAAATTAAAACATTAAATCTACTTTAGTACACTTCCTTGTATGAGGTAAAAAAATCGTTTACTCATCGATATGTTTTGTTGCAGAATAATCAACAATAATCAGAAAAGTTGTAAATAACTATAGTAATAACTTACTTGTAACTTCTGAGTGAAAATAAAGTACTAAGTGCGGTCTGCGTCTGCGGGATCCTGCACACTTGACGTGCTGATGAAGAGCTGTTTAGCGAATGTAATAGGAAAGCAAAAATCTCCGAAGCATGTTTTTTCTTCCCCGATGACAACCCCCCCCCCCCCCATATCCCCTCTCGTCTCGTCCTGGCTATTGTCATTCAGTACGTATTTCTCTTGTAACCCGATGACGACGCCTTAGGTCTGACCGTTAATCACCACTGCATTCTGCAGGGACGGGGATGGTACTCTTTTAGTCTAAGTGGACACCCTGAGGTCAAAACCAGCTCATCGACACCCTGCATCGACAAACAGAAATTTCAAGGATCAAAACACACCATTTCCCCCGTAATAGCTATATTTTGTCACCATCTGGACGACGTTATACGGACTCGGGCTAAACTTGCCTCAAAGGGGATTGATTTTTGTTTCCATTTATATATATATATATAAGATACTTCTACTTTTTTCTACTAATTTTTTTTTCTAGTTCATATATGAGAAAATTTTATTATTTACGATAAACGCCAAAGCAAACAGATTCCCCGACGAAATACTAAATTTTCCCCGACGGGGGGGCAAGACGCTTCCGACGAGGGGGCAATTGCCCCCCCTGCCCCTCCCTTGGAGCCACGTCTGGTGGTTTCCTTCAGTTAAAAGTACTACTTTTAGTCATTGAAATGGGTAGAATGAGCAAAAAAAAAAAAAATAAAAATAACATGGACCCAGAAAATACTTTCATTTTCCCAAGTTTTTTTAAATTAATTTTTTTAAATGTCTGATTTTTGAAACAAGGCGTGGTCGTGATGACGTCACAAATGATGCACTTTGCCGTATCTTTCTACCGCGATTCCACGTTATGATAATCAAGAAGCGAATTAAAATTGCACTCGACGCTTGCTTTCAACCATATCGTTGCCAATACACGTGAGTAAAGATGCGAATTAAATATTTTGCTCTGTGAATTGCAACAGTGAATGGCATTTCATCATTTGTGATCTCATCGGACAAAAACATAAACATTGAAAGCGCGCAGATTTAAGTAATTTTTTAAAAATATTAAACTTAAACGAATTATTTAAAAAATGGTCAGATCCTATGTTTTTAAGCATGCTCTTTCAGAAAAAAAAAATACTTTTAAAATTTTGGAAACGACCCCATTGCAGCTCGAGAAATGTTTTTACTTTGCATATGAAAACAAAGAGTAGGGAAATATATATTTGCATATGGTTGCCACAAAATAGGGACTGTCCACGAAAGTCCCGGTTTACGGTGGTGTTCACGAAATAGTAACAGTTTGTGACAATGGAGAGGAAAGACATGACAAGAGGGGCATACAATGGGGTGAACGTGACAACAAGCCTTTTTTTAATAGGAAAGTTTATGAAAAACAGCGTGACATGTGACAAAGGGAAGAGGGGGTATAGTGAAATGCAAAACATTGTGACAAAGGGGGGAGAGGGTCGAAAATGTTGAAAAGTATGACATCAGTTATGCACCGCCCTTAACCATAAACAAATCACAAAGTCGACCTTTTTTAAAAATTGTACTATTATTACGACGCCCAGTGTTTTTGGATGGACGGTTATATGTTGACACGAGTAGTGTTCGCTGTTCGTTCATTTGACACTTGGAAATTTATATTTCTAAGGACGAAGAAGTAACTTACTCAGTAATAGTAGACCTTTTATAAGTAACATCGTTCACACAGAAGTTTTACGTATAAATTGAGTTTTAATGCTTCATTTCATACGGAAAGATTTCGAAAATTGGGTAATTGGTGATTTTTATCCATTGGCGTCAATTTTTTTGTTTCCAATGCCAGCGCGAAAAATGTTTTTCCTTTGCATACATAAACAAAGAGTAGGGAAATATTTATTTGAATAGGGTTAGCACAAAGCAACATGATATCCAAAATAAAAGTATTCAAGCCAGAAATCTGTCGACCACACTAATTTTTCAATGGGGTTGTTTCCTTCAATCAAAAGTACTACTTTTAGTCACTGAAATAGATAGAATTAGAAAAAAAAAATGTTGAGCCAGAAAAAACTTTTATTTTCTCAACAGTTGTTTTTTAAAAACTTTTTTAAATGTTCGATTTTAGAAATAAGGCGTGGTCCTTATGACGTTATAAGTGATGTACTTTGGCGCGCGACTTCATTGCCGCGCTAAATATTTACGGTTTGCTCTCAACCGCGTTTTCGGGTTATGATAGTTTGAGCTGTGCGCTAATGGCATCAATGAGTGGCATTTTATCGCTTTTGATGCCAAAAATTAATTTCAATATGCGCATCGATTAAAATGGTTGTTAAAAAGTATTAAATTTATTCAAATTATTTAAAAAATGGTTAAACCCTTTGTTTTTAAACATCCTCTTTCATTAAAAAATACTTTGAAAATTTCGGAAACGACCCCATTACCGAAATATCCCCCTACATCCATTTACTTTGAGATTATAGGTAAAAAGAAAATTGGAATAAATTATTACTGTGGTATTGTGTGTCCGGATACAAATTGTATCTTTTCAGATATGCAGTAAATATAAGTAAGAATAGAAATAAAAACATTGGAAATAGCTAAATTCATACAAGTTTTCTCAAATATTCATTTATGAATATGGTAGAATTTCGACCACTGGGCGAACACGAGTTGCATTTATAACTTAAAAATTGAAGATGATGATTTATGCTGCGCAATCTGATCGTCATTCTAATACATTTTAAAGTACAGTAGCTTCACATTTACTTTTGTAACGTTTACATCTATGGTAACACCCCTCTTTCAATGTCTCTATAATCTACAATATAAGAGCAGATTCCAATTTCATATTCTTTGCATTTTGCTTAAACACTACTCTGCGAGCTTCGTATTGAAACTAAGGTCTGGATTTATACGGATTGCCTTCTCTTAACTTTTAATTATACGTATGAAAGATTCCCAATTGTCATGCTACCTTCGACCCAGGTTTTAGTTAATCAAGCGTATCAAGAATCTTTACCTTTTCTTAAAGTGTCGCAAACTTTCGCTTTTCGTTTCCATCTTCAAATTTTAGATGAAAAAGCATGCCTAGGTGCAACAATATTTCATCACCTTTCATATTTAGAATAAATAAATGAAAAAAGAGGAGTGGTGATACATTCACACTAATAAAGCTACGTTTATAGTGCGGTGTGCGGAACTTGCGCAGTCAGTGATGCTGAAAGAATGAAAGTACATTCACGAAGTCAATGTTTAATCATCAATAACAAAGTCTAAACCTAGCATCACGATTCCTTTCCAAATATTTCGTGTTGAGAGCAAGAAATTCGCTTTAGCTCTAAAATTCGTTGCTCCTGAAAAACTCGCGTTATAGCCATTTCGCGTAAGTCGCGTTGTAGCGGGAGTCGACTGTATATTTAAAATGAAAAAGTAAACTTTAACCTTGAAAAAATCCATGTTTTTGAGAACTATGTGGAGACCTAAATATTTCAGGAGAGAAACAATTTCTATTTAACGCTAATAACCTACTTTACTGTTTATATTTTTCAGCTTGATAATTTCGTAAAATTTATCTTACACTTTTAAAACGAACAATTCGAACCATTTTTTGAAGAAGCCAAGTGTGGGATACCTAAATGCTTTTTAATATGAATGAACGTTTTTGTGAGGTATAGGGGCAACAGTTTATCAACAGAAATATCGAGTTTTTAACTTTTTTTTTATTTGGCCTAGCATTACTAAAGCTGATTCCCACTTTCAGACGCAAGTCGGCACGGGTTGCCATTGTTCAAATTATATGAAACGTTTTTTTACAACTTTTTTGACGTAAAAGAAAAAATATAAGAGGGTGTGCGACTTGAAAAATCAACTTTCGATTTTTTTTTCGGCACCCTAATACACACACACCATACGAGGATTGAATGAAAAAACGTGTTCGTATTTATTGTAAGCCGGCCCGAGCAGTTCAATATTATCCTCTTCCACAAAATTTACAGTAGCTTCTTTATTTGTTAAATACAGTACTGTCCAACCACGGATTGTATGGAATTTTCAAACGTCCAGATGAGACGAATCTTTGTGAATAAGGGGGAAAAGAAAAATTTGATGCGCGTATTCCGCTCATTTGAATGAGACTCAACTTCTGCAAAAGCTGACATCGCTAAAAAATAATAGATTTGTCCATTTCCGGCTGTAAAACGGATGTTTGTCTTTCCATACAATCCGTGGTCAGACAGTATAAGCACTTATTTTCGCGATTTTCGCGTGCCCGCCGTAATCACGAAAATTTAAGCCTCGCCAAATATTTTTGTCGAAATTTTCAACAACCGAAATCACAAATATTTTCATTTTCGCTAAAATAAGTGCTTTTACAGTATTTGAATAGTAATCTCTTGAAATCTAAAACGTTCATCCACAGGACATTCTCGGCAACCAGAAAAAAACAAAAAAAAAAAGGAGTTACTAAATTGTAGGTTATCGCTAATTCATATACTGCTTTTCTTTATTTGTCAAGCTCATTTAATGCAAATATTGGCGAAACATGAAAATTGCGATGGCAAACAAAACTAATGGCGTCAAACAAAAAAAAAAAAAAAAAATGTATAGCGTCAAAATAATGTCTGCGGTCAGCTCGTATTTTTAAGAGTATTATTTCTCATTGCATTCGCTGATGTAACTTGTGTAAAATTTGCGCTATTTAAATTCGTTTGAACCTTGAATATATGTTTTTTTTTTTTGAATTTATTTAAAAGTAGTTTTCAGAAATCGCTACAAACTACATTTTTTTGTATCGAACTACTGAGTACACTGCTTTTTTAAAAACGTAGTGTGCTACACTACAAACTACTAAAAAATGTAGCTACTACAGTAGCGTCGCTACTTGTAGCGCGCTACTTTCAACCGCTGATCGGAATACATCTTTTTGTTGTTTAAACTCTTTCCTCAGACAACTGCAATGATTTTATTCTGCTACAAAACAATACTTTCTCTATATTGTATGAAAATATGTGTATGTTTGCTCGCAATGAGGGGTATAGTCTAGTCATATTATAAAACAAAAAGGGCTAAAATCGCAAAACAGGATGTAGTTCTGATTTTTTAATATGTTGCTTGGGTCAGTTAGGGTAGTGTAAATCTGAGTTTACAGTTTTCAAAAAACTGTGCTCGCTACGTAGTTCACGAAAATCTGCGAAATTTTCGGACTTTTTTAGTTTTTCTTTTATAACTCCTAAACTATCCAACTTTTGATTCTAAATGTGAATACTCGTTTTAAAGCATATTAAATATTAAATAATTTAAGCTCAAGTGGCGTTCTGTACGAGTTCAAGAGATATTGTACTTCAAAAATTGGCCATTTTTGGCGAAAAATCTAAAAAAAATGTGCTTCGATCACATCCCACGCCAAATATAGACATGAATTCTCACTCAAATTGAAAAAAACTGGATATACTTGTTATTGCACAGTTAACTTTCTTTCATTTAAGCCAGAAACGAAGTCTATAGGTTCAAAAGTTCTTTTTCAATCGCAAAACACACAAATAATCGGAAAATTCAATTTTTGAAGAAATGAGACAAAAACACCTTTCAAGGCAATATGAAACATCCTATTCTAAAAGGGGGCAAAGAATGGTATAGTAAGACTCTAATGCGTGTTTATATAAATATGTGTGCTTGCAAAACCGTGACCGTCGCTAGGCCTCTCAAAAGCCGCGGCAAAACACGGCGGTTATAGAAAACTTAAATAGGTCAATAATTGACAGCTCTATGCAAGTAACGCAAGCATTCCTTCCCCTACGTATCTATGCCTTTAACATCGATGAATTTTCGGATATATTTCGTTTTTCAACTGGAAAGTTACCTCCCGGGTTTTATTTTGAATGGAGAATGATTTTGGTATCAGACGAATTCGTAATGGGACTTAATTATCCTAAGACGGACCAGCGGAGAAACAAAAAACAAATGAAAATAAGAAAGTTCACTCATTCTTTTTGTAAAAGCCAATGAAACTACCCAGATTCATCATATCAAACGTAAAACTTCAGCGGGAAACCTAGAATGAAAAATGTACCCCCTGTACACTTTAAGCGCAATATTGTCGAATGTTTATACTTATTGAAAACTCATTCAAGCAGCATGTATGGAAAATAGGGATGCACCAAGAAACATTAACCAAATTGCTTCCACTTTTACACTTTGCAGGTCTCGACTTCTACTCAAAAAATGCTCGCCTATATATTCTTCGAATTGGTTTTAGATTTTGGGATTTCAGGTCCCTTTATCTTGTTTCAATTGTGAGAGAGAGTAATTAAAAAACAAATACTGTATGGGGAGACCCCATAACTTATTTATTTTTATGTGATTTAATCACTAGAAAAACTAGTCTTAGAGAAAAACAGACAGAAAAACATCAGAAAAATGGTGCTGATTTAAACAATTTAAAAATTTAAAAATTTAGAATCGGACTTCAAGGCAAGTCCCATTGGACGATTTGTTTACAAGAGATGTGAAAAACGGAATGATTTCAAAGGTTTTTTATGAAAACTGGAAGCTGGAAGAAACTTCACGGTTTTGCGAATCAATAAATTTCCGCCTAGTTTGTGAGCATACTTGCAGGGTCGGACTGGGTCCTCAAAAAGGCGTGTACCCCAATTTTTCTGAAGGCGCATGCCAATGGAGGGGGGGGGGGGATCGCGAAAAGGATATAGACGATAATTTTAGGGGAGAGATCAGTGGCGGATCCAGACGATCCTGTTGAGAGGGGTGATTGAGTAATTTATTCAGGGGGGGAGAGGGAGCTAATGAAAATAAAATTTTTTAAAAAGTTTAAGAAATGAAGCATGTTTTTCTTTTCTTTTTTTTCGAATAATGTGCTTCGTTCAAAGAGTTTGAATAGAAGTTATAAGTGTTTCGAGTATCACACACACAAGAATAAAAAATTTAAAAAAGAGTTTCTACTAATATTTTAGATCTATTACCTAAATTAAACCCTTTAACTTTTGATTTGTTTGAAATCTCGTGAAGTTTTTTTTTTTCAGTTGTTATTAATGTCCTCAATTGTACTTTTCTCCTTATAAAAGAAAGGTTGCAGCACCAAAATGGCATCTCTTTTTACCAGTTTACGTACCAAACATAATGAAATACTAAAATTGTATTTGTAAGTAAAATTTGAAGATAGTTTTGGATTTGTTTGCTGATTGAGTTTTGTTTAAAATTCGCGCAAAAGAAGGAGTGTTTGCAGGCTTTCTCCCGAAAATTTTTGTTCGGAATGCATTTTTAGACTATTTGGAGGTTAACAACTGGAAGGGAGGTTTGGGGGTCCCGTTCTGGATTTTTTTTTTTGAAATTTAATGGTACATTTTCGAAAACACAATTATTTGCTATCTTGGTGTTCTTGAAGGGAAAGATGAGAGACATGAGTTCTCCAAAGTCGTTTTATGATAGCTTCAAAAACACAGTTTTAGTATTGCTAAAAACCAGGGGGTTCGGGGGCTTACCCCCGGAAAAAATTTTGGAATTGAAGTCCCAAAAACGCAAGTGTAGGCCATCTGTGATGACATAGCAAAAGACATGGGGTTCAGAACTTTTAAACATGTAGGAGTTCCAAAAACGCTGTTTTAGACAATCTTTGAATGATGTTGAAAGATGAGGAAAGAAAGACGTGGGGGCTCTGCTCCGGAAATTTTTTGAAATTGAAGCCTTAAAAACGCAGTTGTAAGCGATCTTTTATGACGTAGCGGAAAGGAACGGGGTTTGGAACTTTCCATCGGAAATTGTTGGAAATTGGAGCTTTTGAATACGATGGTTAGCCATCTTCGGTATCGTAAAGTAAAGGGACGGAGTCAGGAGAAAACCGTCAAATTTTCAATATTGAAACTTCAAAAACATAATGTTAGTTGGTCTTCATTGACGTTAGGAGAAGGACTCGAGATCGTGGGCTCTCCCCTGGAATTTTTTCGAAATTGAAGTTCTAAAAACGTACTTGAAAGCCCTCATTAGCGACATTTTCGAAAAAGTTTTCGATTCCGGCAATTTTTTCGAAACTGAAGCTCCAAAAATTCAAAAGTTTTGACAATCTTCGATGGCATTGGAGAGAGGGGGTCAAGGAACTCTCCCTGGCAAGTATTTGGAATTAAAGTCATAAAAATACAGTTGTAGACGATTTTTTGTGATGTGTTGGGGGTGGGGGGGGGAGAGAGAGTTTGGTGACCTTTTCCCGTAATTTTTTTTAATAATTTTAGACGATTTTTGTTTATTTGGGAGAGGAGAGATTTTGTGGACTTCCCATTAAAATCGTAAAAACTTGACTGTAGGCCATCTCTGTTAACTTTTAGGTAAAGGCACGTTTCACTAGTTTTTTCAATCAAGTGCCAAAAACGGCAATTTACAAAAAATAATGAATAAGTACATTCGAAATTTCTGAAGTCGCCCAGTGGTTTGATTTCGCATCTTCTAAGTGATTTTTTTTTCACTAGGCGACATTGATGTCAAGTGGTCATTATGTTATAAAATGCGCACTGCTACATATCTATACGAAATTCAACTTTTCCACTATGAAATTTATCAAAAATAAGTGTAGAAAAACTCACTGACAAACGCCTAGACAACTGTATTCAAACGGCAACCACTACACTGTTAAAACCAGGGGTTCCAGACGAGTGAAAATATTCCCTTTAAGGTGAAAGCATAGTGCCTGAAGGTGCAACGCAGGCCAGAAAATAGAGCAGAGGAGCCAAAACACCATGCAATCGCAGAAAGACTCATTGCGCATGCGCTTTTTGCCTTAGACATACATTCAACCACCTCAATATGGCGGACAAATGATGATTGCGTTTGTGTGTCTTTCACATTGAATGAAGTACACTATTGGATTAAAACACAACTTTTCTAGGATTAATTCTCCGAAATTACAAGTAAGTACAGCTTTTGATCACTTTGTAGCTTTTAGGGCTTTCAAACATAGTTAAGTGTTTAAAAGTGCATTTATTGCTTTTCAGTAACCGTTAGTCTTCTAGTTCCCGTTTACCGTTACTATCGTGAAATTTCCATCATTCAAAACGCTACTAAAAATATCTGTCATTATTTTCTTGAATACTCGATAAGCAGCTTTTATTAGTCACCAAAAGAACCTTAATAAAAATGTTTCTTGTGCTTCCTAGATTATAACAGACAGCTAGCGAAAAAAAAAATCTCTCTCAGTCTAGCTCTTTTTTTCCTTTTTCTTTTTTTTTTGCTTTTTCATTCAAGTGTTAGAATCATTTCCTGTTAGCGGTCCTCGATAGCGTTAGAGCTTTCTTTTGGTTTTTTATTTAACTGTTGAAAAACTTTATGTGCATTTTATTTTGTTACTCTTGATTAACGTTTATGAAACGATTTTGTTTTTCCGTAATTGTAATATCCCTGAATATTTTTGGCTCATCATGTAAATAATCCATAAGTACAGCTATGCTTCATTTTCGGAATACGTCAAGTTTTAGTAAATGTATAATTTCTCACATGTTTTAAATAATTACTCGTTTTTAAATTATAACGTATTTGTGACACATCTTTGATACCAAGTGAAGGGGTAGATATTTATTGTTTTATTAATTCTTAACATTACTTTTTGTATAAAAAAAAAACATCAGAATCCTGAATTTTTTCACATGTTTTTTAACGACCCCAGAGTTATTATTCATATTATTTATTTTATGATTTTTTAAGAAAACGATAAAGATTTCACCGGTCCGCAAAGTTTTTCATTTGCTTTTACCGCGCCCGTGGGTCAAAAGAGGTTGAGAAACACTGAGTTAGAGCACGATCAGATGAATTAACGCTATGAGCACTTCTTAACTATGTTGAAAACTCTGAAATATGATCAAATGCTGTAATTACATGTTTTAATCATTTCCAATAGCGTGTTCAATGTGAAAAATGTCCAAAACGTAGAATATCATAAATCAAAAAAAAACTAAAAAAAAAAAAACACAACTGTATTTAAAAACGCACACAATACGGAGGACGGGGGAGGAGGATCTATAGTAAGGGTGCCATTTCTCTCTCCGAAGGATCCTTTTTTTCACTCCGGCTGTCTATTTTTTAAAAGGTGCCTGTTTTTCACCCTATTTAGAGGTGCGAATTCGGCTCCGTATTGGGTGCCGCTGGTGAACAAGCGTTTCTCCCCTGAAAGGTGCCGAATGCATCCTGTAGTTTTAACAGTGTACCGACTCTACCAACAATAATGAACTTGTTCATGTAATTCAAAAATGCAGTTAGACTAATTTCGATGATGTTAGAAGATAAAGAGAGAAGGTCTAGTGGCCTCCCCCCAGCTCCAGAATTTTTTTTTGATTTTAATCCTAAAACGCTATTGCCGTCCATCTTTAATGACGTTAGGGGAAAAAATGCGATTCGAAACTTTCTTCCAGAACGTTTTCGAAATCGAAGTTCCAGAATAGGCAGTCTTTTTGATTGAAGATACGAAGGTCTCTTCCCTTTTCTTTTTTTTGAAATAAGAGTCTTAAAAACGCTCTTGTTCGTCATCTTTGGAAACATTACGGGAAGAGAGGGGATGGGATAGAAGGAACTTTTCCCGGCAATTTTTCGAAATTGAAACTCAAAAGACAAAAAATTTTAGACGATAACATTAGGGAAAGCGGGCTCGGAGGAAAATTTTCGACACTTCAAAAGGGGAAGGTATGAGAGCTTTCGAATCAATTAGAAAACTTTCGTTCTGAATTTGCAAGACAAGGTTTTATTTTGTTTTTCAGCAAAGGCGTTTGCATTGCATTTCATCTTAAAAAGTAGGAAGGGCGCACCTGCCCTCGGGCAGGTTGGCAGGCGGGCCAGTCCGAGCCTGCATACTTGTGTCAATATATTTGACTTCTCAACATCAGAGTGCTCCTGAGGAAACGCTTTTCCAAATCGTTTAATAAACGACACCTGAATGACGAGTTGCTCCCTAGGTTTGGACATGAAGGCAATAAAGATAAAAACAACTAGAGAAACTGAAACATTATCCGAACCGCCATCAAAAAGAGTACGTCTCAACAGATCATTATCGATGATGAGAAGGATGTGGATCTACTTTTTTTTTTTGCTGTTTTTGTCTCAAACTTCAAAATATGTCCTTCTCGAAAAGTGCCAAAAGTCCATTTAATTTGTATTCAGTTTTATCCATTTTTTTTCAACCGAGCAAAAACGGAATAGTTCTTAGATTCATACTTTTTCTTCCCGCAGTTAGTGGATGTGATACCACATATTCCCATGTCTGGCTAAGAAAAGCAAAACTGCGCGGTGCTTTTCAAACGAACTGGTATAAGGTTGACTAGCCCACCATAGCTTTCCTTCCTGAAGTGAGTCCCGAAACTTTAGCCAAATCTGTAGAGATGGAGCTGGTTGCTCTGGATGAAAATGAGGCATCCCCCAATATTCTGCCACGGTATTCAGTTCCTCCTATTCCTCAAAGCAGCATGTAATGCAACTGTGAACCGTCTTTGTTAGTCTTCAACTAAAAGAGTAGCTTCATTCCATTCGTATCGCAGGTACCGACAAGTAAAGAAATGGTTGGCAGAGGAGAAAGATGCCTCAGAGCGGAGTTGGTCGAAGACCAAGATAAATTTTGAGATTGGTTCGTCACCAATCACTACATTAAACGATCCAGCCTCAACAGTCCTTTTCAGATTTTTCTCATTTTAGAGCACGAAGGGACACATAGGAGTACGCTAATTTTGTAGAACTGATCTTAGCTGCTCAGCTTTGTGCAATCTGCCATTTGAAAAAACTGCCCACAACATTTTTGCCATTCTAATCGATAAAAATGAAAAAAAAATAAATAAATAAATAAATAAATAAAATGAAAAAAAAAAATCGACCCATCCTTCTTTTTTTCCGTTCCGGTGTACGATCGTACCCATCAAAGACACCTTACAATCAAGACATTAAGTGTAGTTAATTTTTAAGATACGTTTTAATGATAAAACTAACATGTAAATAGTTTCACCCTTTTGAAATCATTCTGTTTTTTTTTTTTTTTTGTCCATATCTCTCTTATTCTAGTGGGAGGTGTTTTGTACCAAAAATCTTTTGTTCAAAAATATTATCTATTCAAAATCAAACTCGGTAGATAACTTTCCAGTCGAAAAACGAAATATGGCCGAAAATCCATCAATATGAAAGGCATAGATAAGTAGGGGAAGGAATGTTTGCGTTACCTGCACAGGACTGTCAACTATTGGCCTATTTTTTTTTTTTTTTTTAATAACCATCACGTTTTGCCAACACACATAACACATAAAGACACATTAGAGTCTTATTATATCATTCTTCGCCCTCTTTTTTTAGAATAGGATCTTCCATATTATCTTGAAAAGTGTTTTGTCTCATTTCTTCAATAATTGAATTTTCCGAATATTTGTTTGTTTTGCGATTGTAAAAAAACTATTGAATCTACAGGCTACGTTTTTGGCTTAAATGAAAACTAATTAAATGTACTGTAACCTTATATCCAGTTTTTTTCAATGAGAAGGGGGATTGATGTCTATATTTGGCGTGGAATGTGATCAAAGCATATTTTTTTTTATTTTTCGCCAAAAATGGCCAATTTTCGAAGTACGATATCTTCTAAACTATTGGTCGTACAGAACGCCACTTGAGCTTAAACTGTTTATTATTTAATATGCTTTAAAACGGGTATTCACATTTAGAATCAAAAGTTGGATAGTTAAGGAGTTTTAAAGAAATAACTAAAAAAATTCACCAGTTTTTCGCGAACAGTAGCATAACTATGGGGGTCCAGCGCCCCAGGCGAACTAAAGAAATTGCGCCCTACTCCGCCGCAGAGTCGCCCACATGGAAAATTACCGGGGGTCATTGTGACCTCTAAAAAAATTTTTTTTTTTTGGAACATTTTGATTAGTTGATTCGAATAGGAGGCAGCATTGTAATTTTTGAGCAATCACGATTGCTAATTGTTTTTAACTGACTATTGAATGATGTCTTTTAATTCCTCCCCCCCCCCCCGCCTTCCTCTGCAGCACCACAGTCGACCGGCCCCTATCGATGCTTCTCCTCTAACGAAAACCGTCTCCAGGTTGCGTCCATATTATATCCTACTCATACATACAAACACCTCCACACACACACATACACATACCCATACACTCATGCCTGCCCGCAGACACAAACACATACGCCTACACACACTCGCGATTGTGAAAAACATAATTTGAATTCAAGATGTCAAAGTTCAAATTACTTTTTTTTTTCTTCTTATTTTCTTTTTTAGAATTGTTTTCAATAATGCCAATGTTCCTTCTCAGTAGATGTTATGCATGTGTCTCTCGTTCTTTTTCTTGCGAGGTTCCCCCCCCCCCCCATTTTTTAAAAGCATTTTTAAATTCTATGATCAAAAAAAAAAAACATTTAATTATTTTTTTTAATCAGTTTAAATGCTGCCTCCCTGGCTGCTGCGTCCCTGGCGAGAGCCACTTTTGCCAACCTCTAGTTACGTTACTGTTCGCAAATTATGCAGCGAGCAAAGGTTTTTGAAAACTGCAAATTTAGATTTTCACTACTCTAACTGACCCAAACAACACATTAAAAAATCAGAACTACATGTGATTTTAATGTCCAATATGACTGGACTAGTAGGAGGTAAACCCCAAAGAAGATTCGGTTTTTAAGTCATATTGCAAATCCTTGCGTGTTATCTTATATGTATTTATGGGATTGATATGCTCCTCTTCATTTAGAAGACATATCATACATCGGTAATGAAAGCAGGTGTGTCTACCTAGCATGGAAAAGACAGCGCCATTAAAATTTTCAGGAGAGTTGTTTTAAGGAATATATTTCACTTTTTTTTTGGGGGGGGGGTGTCTTTGCAATATTTAGAGGGAGTACGCCCTTGCTTATCTTATTATAAGATGTGGATATCATGGTTCTTTTTTTTTTTTTAATTTTTATTTTGATATTTTAGTTCTCGTTCGCAGCTGTTTTTCAGCAAAACAGCTACTTAGTTCAGTTTTCATCCTTCAATGTATGCAGAAAACTGCCATTTATGTGCTCGATCACCAAAAATCGCATATTTGATAATCGATGATTTGATTTTTAATCCAAAGAAGGCCAACATTGTCATCATCATTTATTTATTTTGGAAGATATGTTTTATAAAATGAGTTCTAACATCGGTTGTTCCGTTCACTACTTTCATTTTCCAACATGTACGCAGGTTTATATAAAACGCGGCCATTTTTGTCCTTATTTACCAACGCAGGATTGGGCATTGTACGTGATCTATCACCCAAAGAAGTATAACCACGATCATACAAACTGCAGTAGGGAATCTGCAAATCACGTAAAAATGTCCAAATGTCCTTGTAAGACCAATCCAAAAGGGGAAGCATTCTCATTACAGCAGGCCACCCAGAATCAGTTGGACAAAGACGATCTAAAGCCTCAGCACCGGGATCACACCTTCTGGTGCCGATGCAGAAAATTTTCAGCTGAGGATTCTTTTTCAGAAACTCAATAGTTGCTTCCTTCAAGTCCCCTTCTATTATTGTCACATTCAGAGAGTACAAATTAATAGTATTCCGAACAAACTTGTCAACTTCATTAAACGTATCGCCACTTTTTACATACAAAGTCTGCATTTGGTGCCATTTTTCTGAACCCTGTTTCTGCACACATGCGTATAATAAATGCAACAGCGCCGTGCAGTCTTTGCCACCGTTGAAACAAAAACAGATTTCGGACAATTTGTACGCCTCCAAAGTTTCTTCTATAAAAGAAATTGCTGATGCAACAGCTGACGATCGCCTGGCATATGCATACACATCTTCTTTTGCAGATAATAGAGCATTTTCTTTTCTATCAATAATGCTTCCGTTAGGCAAATTATTTCTAATGTATTCTTCAGCTGCTTTTACAGAATGTTCCTCCGATCCCTCCAGTACAAACTTTACTTTATGATAATTATCATTAAAAATTGGATACGAACCAAATTGCACTTTATCTTTAAATTCATTTACAACTTTATTTAGCAAAGGCGTCACAGAAAACTCATCAACTGTTAGATAAATGCTTCGCACGAAACAAGGTTTATTGCGAAGTACAAAACTACTTTTGAAAATTTCAAAACTTTTCTGTAACAGCATAGGAACTCCTGGTAACATGTATATATTTCTGACAGAAATCAAAGGATATTTAACAGATTTATCGTTAAGTTTAAACTCTCCGAAATTTAAAACAGCCGAAGAAGGAATAGAAGCAAATTTAACTATTGCAGGATTCTGATCGGATCCAGTCCCAAAATAGTTGGAATACAAGTTAGACAGTTCTTTGTTTAAACAAAGATTTTCGTCACAAGCTTTGGCAACCGCTTCGTATGTTACATCGTCATGAGTAGGTCCTATTCCACCACTAGTTAACACAACAGAACAACTGCTGGAAAGTTCTAAAATTTCTTTAGAGATAACATTCAATTCATCTGGAAGAATCACTACTTTCTTAACTTTGATTCCAGCAGAGTTTAAATTTTTGATGAGGAAAGCAGTGTTAATGTCCTCTGTAATACCTTTCAATATCTCATTTCCAATTATAGCGACCCCTGCCGTTATTTCAGATGAAAATTCAGAAAAAAATCTCTTTCCCATTCCCGTTAAGTTAATTTGTTGTACGTAGCCACCTGGAATTTTCAAAAGTCTTGTAACGTTCATGATGATTTGTAATGCCATAATGATAAGTTGTCTAAAAAGAAGTAGTTTGAAAAAAATTCGTAGTAGAAAAAAACAAACAAAAAATACCAATTATAAAAAACATATAGGCTTAACGAAATAATCCTACTTTTTCTTTGCTTATTAGTTTACTTAAAAACACATTTTGTATGGCAAAAAGATAAATTAAGGTGTTTTCGCTTAGAAAACAATCTTCAAGAAAAGAAAACATTTTATGATACTTCAATTAAAATAAGCGGTAGAGATTTTCACAAGCGAAATATTGAAATTAGGGACAAAAAACTTAATTACTCATCCATATTGCACACAAGTCTCATGAAAACTATTCAATAGTTATTGTCTCATTTAAAAAGCATCCAATTCGAAATTTACTTATTTCTGCAATATTTTATACGCATATCTTTGGATTAGCGTACTTGATCCATAGATGTCTTGATCACTTGGAATGAGATTTTGTTTGTTTACACTTTTACGCAGTTACAGTTGCAGCTAAGTTACAGTTTGTAAGTTTTTTAATTGATACTATGGGTGCATTCGGAAACGCGGATCGGTCGCCTCGGTGTAACCGCAAGCGTTCGGAAACGCTTGCGGTGGAACCGCTGACGTCACTTCCCAGACAGCACAGACCTTCCAATATTCTCACGTAGTTGGGCTTTTCCAAATGGCTGCGCCTATTGACACGGAAAGCCCGTGGCAGTAAGTAACCAAAATAAGCTATTGTCACGGGCGACGGAAGTGTGATGGCTACTATAATTGGCAGTTTATCGTTTTTTTCTTTGCCAAGCACAGAATCTTGGGGAAAGGGAAAATCTTCGTTTTACGTAGGCAACGTTCCACGTTTTGCATTGTTGCTTGTACGTATTAATTCTAACTCGATGCGCGGGGGTCGTCTATATAATAAAATTGTGTTGTTATTTAGATTCTTAAATACATTTTATCCATTACTTTTCACATTTTTTTTCTCGCAATTGTTTTTTAAATTGTTTGAGGGTATTTTACAAATTATGATTCGGAGCTGGGTGTTCATTGACATTATTATTTTCGCTACATGTTTTTTAGTTCTTATTTTCTATCTCGGAAAGTGTACGTTATAATAATGTAGACATTCCGAGTTATGCATTGCCGAATGACGCATAACATGCATTTTTTTTTTTTTTTAATCCGGTTTTACTTTGTAGTTAAATTGCAGTTCGTATACGATTTGAGGTGAGCAAGAGGATAAGAGGATTGCTTTTAAAGATTGAAATTCATGTTGATGGGGCAGGGACATGCACGGGAAGGAGGGGGGCGACTGTTGGCCTCAGTTCGAGCCTGAAGAGGGCCCGAGATTGTCAATATGAGGGGTGAAATTCTTTCTAGGAACGTAGGTGCAAACAGTATGGAGAAGAGCCCGTATAAGTCATTTGAAACGGGCCCCAAAATTTCTGTGCACGCCCCTGTGCACTGAATGTCAAAAGATTTTTATGCCGACAAATACATTTTGTACATTATATCAAAATTATTTTTGAATTAATTACTTTATTTAATGGACGAGCAAATATGATTTGAAGTGCTAGTGAAGGGAAGATAGTTTTAATGCCTTGCAGCAGGTTCATTAGAGACCATTGCACCTCCGTCTAGATTCATAAAATTAATGAATTTTTACAAAAATGGTCGCGTGTTTTTCTTTTTCGATATAGTTTGCATTGAGTACTAAAACCTCCCAGAGAAATTTGAAATGACAGGACTGACTTTTTGCCAATTATTCGAGAGCAGGGAGTCTTGGAAACCAATATATGTAATTTTTAGAGTGGGACTAAGAAAATTTATGTTTCGAGGCATTAATTTAAACGGGACCGCCGAGAGCCAAAGCAGGCCCCTTTGTCAGTTTGGTCGGCGCCCCCCCCCCCCCCCCCCGAAGCAATATATAAAAAAAAATCGTGGTCATTCTAAAAAGTTAAGGTTTTTATTAGTTTCATTCACTACGTTGAAATGTTCTGAATGATATTTATGCTCAAACTTTGTTTAAGAAATTGGCTGTGCCAGTACCTAGGGAGACAAAGTGGGATAGGGCCCCCCTCCTCTTAAGGGCGCCCATGCACAGAGCTATACTACCATGCTAAACGCAAAAGTTGTATATGTATCTGCAGCTCAGTTCAAAATGAGAAATTGCCGTTTAAAGTTCTGCGCTTCCATGTGCTTGATTTAAATCTAACTTTTTCTTTAAAAAAAAATATTTCCCATTGTCATATTACCGTAAAACATTTTAGATAGGTGAAATATGTGACAAAGAATCACATGGTGACAGTAACTCAATTTTGATAAAAAGTGCTGATACGATTTTTGTGCTTAGCACTGCAGTATTTAAGTAAAAATTATGGCATGTGTTTAATCGATGTTTTAAAATAATTACGTTATTGAACTGAGAGTGCATATGAGGCAGTGAGAAGCAAAGGGATAAAGTGGCAAAATCAAAACTGGAAAATGTCCATTTAAAAAATAGATCTTTGTGCAAATCTCAAAGTCACTCCAAGTTGAGTCTGTATTTACTATTAAAAGCTATATCATAAGTACGTTTTATATTGACGGTAAACTAGAAAAGTTTAACCCCATTTCATATTATTATCGTATACTATATCTCTTCTACTTTTTAAACGTTTGTGATATGAAGTTACCACTAAATTTAGCATGGTTGTGTTAATACGCAAGTATCGAAATATTTTATAGCATAAGAATAAGCCGAAATGGGCCGAAGTCCGATGCGGGGGGGGGGGGGGGGGACAAAATGAATTTCATGCCCAGTGTCTTCAAAAATCTTTAGTCAAGCCCTAGGGGGGGGGGGGCCTGAAATACAAATGAGCTTCATGTCCAATATCAGAATGATCGGACTCTGCCCCAAACATTTGTCATAATTTGAATCTATAGATTTCTGCAATCTGCCAACTTTACGAAACTGAAACGCGTTTTCGTAATTCTTAACCCCCATCCCCGTACTTTAAATCACATATATGTGAGGCAGTGAGAAGCAAAGTGATGTAAGGGGAATTTTTATCAACAAATAAAGATATTTTTTCCTTGTCTTCGCTTTTGCGAAAATATCAATGACATCATTGTACTCTCGATTCTGAGTGAAACCATTATTTATTTTTAATTAGCATGATAAATTAAGGAGATTTTGGGCCCCTCTGAAATCTAAGAGTAGGGGACCTGTGCCCCGCGGTAATCAGACTCTGGTTTGGGATGCCATTGAAAGTTTTTGGGGTCGTGTGACTTTGCATTATGATATTGGTTGCGTTTTGGGTGTTCTCGCTCGGGGGGGGGGGGGGACAACAAGGCGCCGAGAGCCAAAGCGGACCCCTTGTCAGTTAGATCACCGGGCCCTGTCAAGGGGCTGGCAGAATTTCCCACTAGGCTGACATGGACTCGCGTCCTCCTTGTTTGAAGATGGGCAATCTTGCATATATGTTTAAACTAGTGCAGTAACGCACATTCTTTCTGGGATGTTTTTGAATTAATTTATGTATTACTTCATTAAATGAGAGTGCGTAGTGCAGTTTTTAGTGAGAAGGAAATGTTTTAGCCCCTTATAAATTTGCATCATATAATGTGGGAACAGTCGTGAATGTTTGTTCGGTAAAAACTTTGGACTCGTGACTGGAGGTTCGCGGATTCGATAGCTGCCGTTGCTGGTCAAAGACCTTCGTGTACGCAATAGTGACGAGTGCGCGTTAAATTTAGTGTTCACAAAGTTCTAGTTCTCGTTCCAAATCAATACCTCGTTCTGGGTGTGCTGGATCAGGTGCGGTGCGGCTTCTAGTCTTGAAGTCAAGAAACAGAGTCGTCTTCAGTACTCCATATCTAACCTCTAAGCCACGTTATAGTATAAAAGTTAGAAGGTACGGGGGGGGGGGGGGCACGGAAGGGCACTTTGGTGCATTGTAAGTAATTGTTTATAAACATTTATACAAAGGCAATTTATCTTATCATTTTGCGACGCGCGCGTGTGTGTGCGTTTTCTTTCTGCATTACTAGTAGCACAAGTGTATACAAGTATGTATCATCTTTTTCAGATTAATTTTTCATCTTGAATTGACAGACAATCATTCAGGGCAGTTATTTCCAAGTTTTTCAGGAAGGTGGCAAAAAGTGCAAACCCAATACAAACTACAAGGGAAAAACAACAAAACACAATAACACAGGTGTTCTCAAACTGGATGTTATAGGAAGAGGTGCGGGGGGCAGCGAACTGTCCATGGTATTAATATATATGTATGGTAGGTGTGGCCAAATGCCACATGAATCAGTTCGATCCCCCCCTCCTAATTGAGCGGAGAAAAAATTCGCCAGATCGTGATTCATTGTAATCAGAAGTCTAACTGATGATAAAGCGTTATTAACCAGCAGATTGCCACAGAATAATTTAGCGAAAGTTATTGGAGGATCAGTATGACAAAAAAATTAATTAATTAAAAAAAAAGACTAAGAACATTCATTTGAGATTGATGTCTTGAATTAAAATTATGTTTTTTGCAATCACAAATTTCAACAAGACGCAACTGGTAGGGTTTCTTGTTTTTACAAATGGAATAGAATGTAAATGGCCAAGAACTTTGCACCCGACATATTATGACTGCTGATTTTCTAGAATAAGTAATGTGGGGTATATCTATTAAAAAAAAACGGTGATTAGGAAATAGAAATTTCAGGGAAAGCAGAAAACTTTTCTTATTATCGATAATATATTTCTTAATTTTTCCAAAAATATTATCAATTTCTTAGCGCAAAAGGCCCCTATGCTTGAATAACTTTTCTTTGTGTCATGGAATTTTTAAAGGTTTTTTTTTTTTTCAAATACATATTTATTTACTTTATGGTTCAGTCTATCCTCGTTTTACGCGGATTTATTTTACGCGGTTTAAGATTTGACACCTTTATTTTATTTTACGCGGATGAGTTTCGGTTTTACGCTGATGGGGCAATGCAAACAGATAAAATCCCCCCCCCCCCTTTCAAAATTCAAACTCCTAAAGATTTCAGATTACATGTAAGCAATTTTGAATTTTGGCGTGCTAATAATCGAGCTTTGGCTACTGGAGACATTTTATATGCGATTGGTTCCAGAGCTCTTTCCAAAAGTAAAGTTATTAAACTCACACAGTTCAGAACTCACTGAAAGAAAAGCTTTTAGGAGTGACAAAGGAGGACAAGAGCAACGAGGATACCGACATCGATGACACAGAACCAAGAACGTTAACATTGAAAATTTTCAGTCATTCCTTTACAATAGAAATAATCTTTCGGATTTGTTACTGAAGGAAGATTCTATGGAAATAATCATGTTGCGTCAATGCTATGCAAAGAACTGCAGAGTAAAATTCTTGACTGCTGAAAGACTATCATAGCCAGCTCCTTTTCATTAACACTAAATTAATTTGTGTTTTCTTTATACATGTTGTTCACAGAAATTGATTAAGTACACATTAAACTTGTTATACAACATTAGTCATCACTATAATGAAGTTTTTTTTTTTTTTTTTTTTTAAATCTACGGAACCTAACCCCTATTTTAACACTAATATTAAGTCTTAATTTACGCGGTTTTGATTTACGCAGCCTTTCCGAGGAACGTAACCCCCGCGTAAAACGAGGGTCTACAATATTTGATAAAATTATCTTCAATTGTTTACATGGGCCAGGGGGAGGGATAATTGTGCACAAGCCTGGGGTACATATGAACAGGAGATAAATAAATGAAATACAAGCAGGTCCGGATCTACGTACCCGCAGACCACGCGGTGAGGGAGGCTCATAGCCCAAGAAACTGAAGGAAAAAAAAAATACAAAACACAAAATACATTTTTAAAAACTTAACTCAAGTTTTAACATTAACAGTTTAAGAATACATTTTTGTAACGTTTTTAGTAAAAATGTGAGGAAAATTAAAACTCAACAAATATTACTAAAGCACATAAGCAGGAGGGGGGGGGGGGCTGTAAAGTTATGGGAGACTTGCTTTCGTGCTGATGTAACTTACAAATGAAATGAGTTTTCAAAAATCAGTATAAAACCCACACAGCTACCCAGAAACGTAAAACATGAAAGTTAAAAACTTTAAAGCAATAATAATAATAAATAAATAAAACATGCAAACAAATGAATTCAAAATTGAGCCGTTAGGGGCCCTGCTGATTTTTTGCGGGAAGCAAACATCATATTTCAAGGAAAAAGCTCCTTAATATCAAACCTTTACTATGTACCTAACAATTACATATTGAATGGTTTTTAACCTATACTGTGTCAGTTTCAATTGCACCGCAATGGCGCTGTCAAATTTTAAAGTCTCGTAGCGAAACCCAAATCTACGTACCCGAAAAACCCCACGGTGCGGGGGGGGAGGCTCGCCTTTTAGGGGCCCCAAGGCCAAGAAAGCAAAATAAATTTTGAACATCTGTACCAAAGTTTTAACAGTTGATAATATTTTTTCAGTGAAATATTTTGAACTATGTTCACATGACCCCCTCCCCCCTCTTTCCGCTTCAAATTTATAAAAATTTTCAATATTGTAAAATAGGTTTCATGAATAAACATGAAAAAGCAAATTTGGAGGCAAGGGCGGATACGTCGGATACGTGGGGAGGGCCGTGGGGGCCCTGAACGCCCCCCCCCCCCCACCTAAACCGTCGACAATATTACCATCCGTCGATTGTATGTGGTCATAATTTAATAACTGCATACGAAATGGATGGATGTAGAATATCATGCAAATGTAATATTACACAAATTACACATTACGTTCAAATTGTACTTTATGAATAAAGTGCAAGTATATTTCATAATCTTTTGGATTTATTAATCATTTTTTCAAGTAAATATTTTAAAAAATTGGTTCCTTTTATTGCTTCTGATATTAATTAAGAAAGTTTGTACCATGCTAAGCTCCTTATTCCTCCCCGATTTCATACTTTCAGAAATTTTTCGTACTTACAGCTCCATACTTTTCAGCCCCCCCCCCCCCCCCTTACATTCTAGTCCTTGTTTCCGTCCTTGTTTGCGTGAACGCATCCTTTTTCGAGGTAAATGTGAAATTTGACAAATTTTTGTTTGAACAAAAAAAGCTCAGATTAAATTACTTACAGTCAAGTGCCCATACTTGGGACAGTACCCCAACTTGGCACTTGGGACATTTTGCCGAAATTAGTTTAGTGGGCTGGTACACTTGTCAGTATTTTATCAGTAAGAAATAAATGGTGTTACAGAATAAATAAATAGTTATCTTTTGAGGCTATGAGAGCTAAACTCTGATGTTTTAGCTTTATGGGTTGGTTTAATGATTTTGAAAATTAAAAAAAAAAAAAAAAATGCCATTTTTAAGGATGGAAATAACTTTGGTTACCTACGCTAACTTAACAGCATTAGTTTTAATTTGTTTCACATTTCATCTCGGCTAATGTACCTGTGTCCTATTTGGGTAAATTCATTTCCACTTAACTAATTCGGTTTAACTAATTTATTCGTAAATTTAAGAAATTGCAAATACGCTCCAAACTTGGGACACTGTTCCAGGTACTAAGGCATAAAGTGTCTATAAGAAATAGGGTAACATCCCCAGTAATTGGCACGGCACCAGTAATTGGCACTTCCAACAAAAATGTCCTAAAAAAAGACTCGTATCCAATTTTTTTTAAAAAAGAAGGCTATATACCAACTGAATGTACATTAATTTTAAAGATTATAACTTCAATTCATGTTACTAAATTTTAACCCTATTTGGAATTTTAAAATAATGATGGGTGCCACTTACTGGTGCTTTAATTTTGCTCGTCCCCAGTAATTGGCATGTGTGCCAAGTACTGGGGAAATAGCGTCACTTCCGCGATAAAGCTGAGTGAGGTGTCATTATCTTCAGTTTTTTGCGTAGATTACGAATATGATAAAGCGGAAATTGAAATCGGTAGCTTTTGTACAGTAATTGTCAAAAAAAAGCATCAAAATCACCAATTTTTGAAGTTGCGGCTTTTTGTCAATTGGAGTGACTTTCACCAGAAAAAAATCCAAATGAAAGTTAGTCAGTAATTAATTTTGTACTGGGGGCTCCGTCCTCTGCTCGATTCGCTCGCTAACCCCCGTTCGCCACCTACGGTATCTCAATGCCGCCTGCAGCTGGTGGTTTTTCAAGAGAAAGAAAACCGACTTGTTACATTTGATAAATAAAAAAGAGGAAAACTTATGCAAAAAAGTATGCTATATGAGTTTTTAACTATACTTGGGGCAAACCTAACTTGGTAGCATTCGTAAAATCAAAACTGTAAACCGAAGGATGAAACAGCATTAATTTCAATATCTTTTCCATGGAACATTCCAAATTTATGTTTTTATTTCTCTAAAATACTTTTCCAACGTGAAGAAGAGTGATTTAGCATTAATTTATATAAAACTAGTGGTACCCGCACGGCTTTGCCCGTAATAGAAAAATTAAAAGGTCTTTTGGTTCGCCTGTGTGGCGAATTTTCTCTCCAATTGTCTTGTACCCATGTTACGGTTCCACGTTAGGATAATTTCGTATCTCGCCAATTGGCTTGTGCCCATGTTACGGTTCCACGTTATGATAATTTCGTAATTTACTCGTCCATCTTATGATAATTTTGTTCTTAAAATTGGAATAGGAAAAGAACTACATCGAATTTTCGAAAAATCGCTTCGAGGTGCACACCCCCATGCTACAAACTAATTTTGTGCCAAATTTCATGAAAATCGGTCGAACGGTCTAGGCGCTATGCGCGTCACAGAGATACTGACAGACAGACAGAAATCCGGACAGAGAGAGATCCGGACAGAGGGAGATCCAGACAGAGAAACTTCCAGGTTTATTATTAGTAAAGATAAAGAAGAAGAAATATAAACACATTCTTCCTCATATTATCAAATTTATTTGAAAAATGGGCTTAAAATTGGAATAGAAAAAGTACAAAATCGAATTTTCGAAAAATCGCTTCGAGGTGCACACCCTCATGCTACAAACTAACTTTGTGCCAAATTTCATGAAAATCGGCCGAACGGTCTAGGCGCTATGCGCGTCACAGTGATCCTGACAGACAGAGATCCGGACAGAGAGAGATCCTGACAGACAGAGATCCTGAGAGACAGAGATCCAGACAGAGAGAGACTTTCTGCTTTATTATTAGTAAAGATTACCTACTTTACATTATCATTACTCATGTTTCTTATGATGATAAAATTTGTATGTAATTTAAAAGTAAAAAATAAAGTGATTTTCCAGTTCTATTAACATATGCCAATTACTATATCACAAGGTGTCATACACTGGAGTGTCAGGTGCCAATTACTGGGGATTTTGGTAGCTTTTTACATACATATTTTTATAAAAGTATCGATTCAAGATATTTTTGATTTTAGTGAACCAAATAGATGCACAGATGTGCACTATTTGAGACAAAAATATTTGCAAGAGAGTATTTTTTTTTATAAGTACTTAAAACAGAGGTAAGTTTAAGGACAAACTCTTAAAGTGCCAATTACTGGGGTCTTTATCCTATTGTGGAAATAAAGTATATATAATTGCAATAAAAAAAAGCATAGATACAAAATTTTAAAAAACGAAGATTTTTCTGATGACGATAAATGGGTCATACAGTAGCAAGACAAAAAAGTGTCATTGTAAAAAAAAAAAAAAAAAAATTGGAATTAATTGATGAGCAAAAGACGTTTTTCCAAAATATTACATATGTTAGTTCTACTAATGAAAATGAGTCTCAAAGTATTGATTAGACTAATTTATTTGTTGTGAACTTTACGTGTTATGAAGTAATGAAAATGAATATGAAAAGATGTGAAATGAGGAACATGGAGAGCTAAAAATCAGCTGCATTAAGTATTACTTGGGTTCACAATTGCTTTTAGGCTTCCAGATATAGAGGAAAACGTTTATTCAGAAGCATTAAGATGACTAGGGAGGCATGCAATATTTTCAGGGGCCGGGCAAGTATATATTCTAAAATCTTTGAGCGTCTACAAGATTTTATTATTTCTATCTAATTATTTTTTTTTATTATTGAGTTGTAAAAATAATTTCTGAAAAGTGATAGTTGGTGTCCCAAACGATTATCTTTTGCTGCATACATTAAAGAAAGATCAAAATATTAAGTGTCCCAAGTTAAGAAGTGGGTTCCCAAACTTGGGACAATGAACATGTTTTTGCTGTATTTTTAAAGGGACATATCAACAAATCAATGCATTGTCCTTAGGGGAAGGTACTAAGGCACATTCTAAAAAAAATAATACTTCGTTCAAATGGAAAACAAATGATTAATGTGTATACTAAAGGTAAAATTTCAAAACTCTCCCAAGTATGGGCAATTGACTGTATGCCTTCATTTTGTCAAAACTAGTTTGTTTATTTTGAAAGAGGTGATTTTTCATAAATTTACGATGTATTTGCATTATTTTTACAATAATAAAGCACATTTCGGGGAACCGAACCGGTGCAATATATATAAAATACAGCTTATGTTCAGATCTTTAAATTATTAGTTGAAAATACAATGTAATAAAATTTGGAAGTATGAAGTTACACACCTATTTCATTTCTTGTCTCTTGAGAACGTTCCCACGTGTCTGCCGAAAGACGGGGTGTCGGCAACTAGGACAATAGCTTTCTTCTGAAACTCTCCACACGTGTGGATGATCTCCCCCCTACCCCTGCATTCTTTGCGTTTGTGGTATAAAACGAATAAAAGAGTTGTTATCGCGGGGTCACTCAAGGTCACTGCCCGGTCTTAGATGTTGAAGAATGAGAGAGATGACTTCCAGTGCCGTGATGGCTGAATTAGAATAATTTTTGAGAGTTTTTTTTTTTCTAAATTTTGGTCCTTATTTTCTGCTTTTTAACATTTGAATTGATAAGCAACAAGATGCTGTTGAAATTTGAATTTTTAGTGAAAATGAAAAATAAAATTCAAATCAAGGACCTTCGATTTTTTTCTTTTTTTTTCTAAAAAAGGAAAGAGCGCTGTTTTATTTTAAAACAAAAAAGTATTAGTTTTTCGTATGGAGTATGGAGTCGTTTTTCAGTGGTTTCAAGACGAACTTAAATGTAATTTGGTGAAATCAAACCAATTTATACAAAAATGTTTGATTAAAGGATTGAATAAAGGGGAAATTATGAAAACAAGGTTTTCTTTAAAACGCTTACCATATATAATTTAAAAAATGCAGTAAAAAGTTACGGTAGTACACTTGCGCAGCCAGAATTTACCTTCGGGGAAGGTCATATCAAGTCTTTACACAAAGTACTAAGATTGAGATTTGAGAATATGTCTGAAAATTTTTAGTTCTGCATGGTCACAGAACCCATTCTATCTTAACCCCTTCTTTACCCTAAAATGAATGTGACTCTACGACTTCTATTCCGACTCAGCATAATACATTAGTACATATCAAAAATATAATAACCAAACAAATCAATTAATTCACAATGTTAATTGCATTACCTAATCTTCTTAACAATTAAGAGCGGCTCGTTGTCGTAAGGGGGGGGGGGGGTTAAGAGGAGCAGACTCAGACTTTCAAAAGAAAAGGGGCAATGCCACTTGCAACAGATACTGAAATAGGAAAAAAAATATTTAAACTTTTCCACAGGTCAGAAAAAATATCCTTCAAATTAGTGTTAGAAATGAGAATTTAAATTTAGGCGTCATGTTGGATGCCTAAGTGGACGCTGTTTTCAATGAGTCAATTACATATCACATTCAAACATTAAATTTGTTATTAAACACGCTGCCGATAGGACATTTGTAAAATAATCAAATGGAAATGATTTTCAAAGACAAAGTTGATTTGCATTTGAAAATCACTTTTACAAATTCATCAATTGAGTCAATCACGGGTCTTTTTATTTTAATCACAATAAGACAAGAAATAAAACCTTCAACGTGATCCAAAATGCTCTGCCCTGGTACCTATAGTTAGAAATCTAGGCATCAAATCAAAGTTTTTGATCTAAAAATGAGACTAACAACCGCTCATTTCAAAAACTGCTTCAAATTGATTTCATCAACGAACTTTAAGAAATTGATCAGACATACATTTCCTTAAGATAAAAATGTCTAATTTACAAAATATCTTTAAAGCTAGGGCACAGAATGCAGTTTAAATTTCCACTATAGGTACCGTTTTAAAAGAGTTTGCACCAACCAATAATAATAATTTAATAAATAAATAAATAAATGCAATAATAAATAAATAAATAAATAAAGTCCAGCTATAATTTTATTCATAACTCTAATGTAAATTTTTATTCTCCCCTATATGTCTACTCTCTCTTTCATTTAGTTTAAGTGACCCTTTCCTGATTATTAACGTTTCTAAAGTAGAAATTGGTCACCAAATTTTTATTTTAAAAAATGGAATTTTAAGGAAATATGAACTAACAAAATTCTCACCACCATGTCTTTTTTCAGAAAGAGCTGAACTCATTCACTTATACCAAAGTTTAACTTTTTTTTTCCCCTTATATAAGAATTTTTATTTATAGAGCTTTACCCATCAAAAATGCAAACAAGAATGATAGAAAAATATCAAAATGTATTTTTCAAACAAAATATTTATAAACAATATAACGTGCAGCCATACGTGGCTCATACGGGGGAGAAAGGGGCGACTGCCCCGTTACTTTTTTCAACAACAAAGGGCCCTTGCTCCTCCACTTTTAAATTAAAAATTATGGATCGATCAATTAATGCTAGTATTGGTGAATTCACGCGTTGAAATAAAGAATTGCCTTATAAGTGCGCGTCAGTGGCGCAAAGCGGAAAGGGGGGGGGGGACCCACCAGTGTTTTACACGCATGCATTGTTTTGAGTTTTGATCAAAAAAAGAAAAAAAAAAACCCTCCAGAAAGATATTCTGGCTGCGCTAGTGGTGTGCGTTTTATATTTTTCTCACGGTTATTATTTTCATAAAAATTGCCAACTTGGCCCAATGGAACTTTGAGTTGGGAGGAGGAAGTCTACTGTGGCCATCTGCTTCGATTTTTGAGAGATCATTTTAGTGAATAATTGCGTTGAAACTGGCCGTCTATGCATCCAGCATTTGTTTGAATTTAACACCTTGAGTTCAAATTATGTTTTTCGCAATCACGAATTGCAATAGCACCCTACCCGTTGAGTTTCTTTTTTCTACAAATAGAATGAAACGGAAAAAAAATTTGCACCCTTCTTCTTATGATTGGTGATTTTCTACAATAGGGCATACGAGGCATATCCATAAAAAAAGAAATAGTGATTAGGATGCGGGGAAAAAAGATAGAGATTTTGTGGCCAATATCGACGAATACACTTATCATAAAGATCATATGCAGGGTATACCGTGTGTATTTTTATTTCTTATCAATCATAAATGATGGGAATAAGTCATTTGGAAATTTTATATTTAGATGAAATTTAACTGTTTAAAGTTCATCTAGGTGCTTTTCTCTAAAACGAAAAAAATGTAATTTTACACAAAGAATCCTTTTTTTAATGTAAAGTCTGCTTGAGTTAAGCCCCCAAAAAATATGAATAAAATCAAACCGCAGGTGATTTGAAACTCTAACAACGGAAATTGCGCTCCCTAAATAAATAATAAAAACAATCGGTTTCAAGGTAATCTGAAAAATCAGAGCAACATCAACTTTGGTCAAGTCAGGATAATAAGCAATTTCTGATTTTTCAAAACAGTTGTGAGTTTTTTTTTTTTTTCTTTTTTTGATGTTTTGTTTTAATGGATCTTGAAAATGATACGAAGGGTAAATTTTTCTCCCCAATAAATCTTTGCTGCTCTTGACAGCTCTTAGAAATTTGGCTCTGCCTTTATAGCCGAGTGGGATCGAAGGCCTCGGTGGGATCTCAAAGTGTGTAACATCATCGGCAGTTCATTTCATCTGTGTCCCAACATTAAAAGTTTTACATGTTTTTGGAAAGCATAAAGATTCTAAAGTTATATTTGCTCACATATAGTTAGTGATGTAAATCATATCGATAATGAAATACAATTTTTCGAAATTAAACATACGCCTCAGTGTTGAATTTTAGATATAGATTTTTAGAAACGAAATTAAATCTTTTACATTACATTTAAGCTTTAAAAAAAAATTTAAAAAAAAATGAATAAATAAATAAAATAAAATCTTGAAAGAAAAAAAAGCGTGAAATGAAAGCATGTGTCAAGTTTTTTTAGAGATTTTATTCAGAAAGCCCAAGACAAAGCTATGACAATAAATCAGGTAAAAATAAATACTCATAAAAAAATAAATATATAACTGTTAAAACTGATTATTCTGGAGCGTGAGTCCTGAAACTTCGTGCGCCCTCCCGCATCTCGGGTGTTGCGGGGGCGCTATTTACGCCACTGGAGAGTTATAAGTTTTATGCGGGATGGGGGAAGGGAAGTAAATGACCAAACTGACTATATAGTGGCCCGGTTCGGGCTCCTAGGCAGAGTTGAAATTGCTCCTCACCCCCTCAAAATAATAGGAGCAAAATTTCCTGGATTTAAAAACCGCAAAAATGTCCCCCCCCCCCCCCAAAAAAAGAGAAAACCTAATTCGGCTATTTTTGTTGACGATTCCGCGAATTTGGAGAAAAAATTGTCGCATTAATATTTTTTCTTTTTAAAAATTCTTTGTAGTTAATTTTTTTTTTGTTATGCCTAATTTTCTTTCTCGTTAGATGTTATTGTAAGATATGCACGCACGGTCGTATGTCATCATTTTGTGAAATAGGAACATGATTCGGCAAAATGAGGTTTGGCGAGCGAAGCGAACAGGAGGCGGCGCTCCCTAGTAGTTTCATAACACTTGTTCTCTTTTATCCTTTGAAGTTTAAAACATTCCATTCTTTGACCGCGCAGATGAATTTTTGTAAAATGGTTTAAACATGAGTTAGACCTATAAGGGAAAGTATAATAACAGAAAATGGGGGAATAAACATTAATCGAGATTTGTCTAAGCCTGGTTTATTCGAGACAGAATTTTTACTTTCAGAAGAAATTAACTTCCTTTGAGTTGTTTCATTATTCCTTATCTTTTGCTCAAAAAGACATTTAAAAAAAAAAACGAGTGCATTCCAAATAATTTTGGAATTTTTTTTCAAAATCTGGCATTAGTGCTGTTTTGATTAAAACCTGTGTTTTAAGATCGAATATCTAATCAAGCTATTTTATGCCTATGAAGCTGAATCCAAGCTCTGAACTTCAACAGTTTGTGCGTTCCGGGCCTAATTACCGCACAGGCCAAGTAGGCCTGCTGATCTTCTTACGGGGTCCGAAATTCTTGAAATACTAATGCGTAGCATTTAAGAATCATGTATTTTTAAGAAAATAAAAAAAAAAATTAATGATATATTAATTGGAAAAAAAACTGTTCTGATACTTTGTTAGTATTTCTTTTAGTTTGTAATTCTGTAAGAGAAAGACTTAAATAAGGTTCCTAGTTTTTTTTTTCCCTTAAAGTAAACTGACTAATTAAGCTCAGAAGACTGAAAAAAGAATTATTTGGCAAGTAATCATTTTTTTTTTTTTTTGAATGTTTGAGTGGGAGTTTCTAGAAATGGAATGGAACGGAAATGGCCAAGAAATTCGCACCCATCATATTATGACTGGTGATTTTCTAGAATGGGTATTTCGCGGCCAATCCATAAAAAAGGAATGATGATTGGAATACGCTAATAAACATAAAAATTTTATGGCCGCAACACAATTATCATAAAGATTATTTACCGCGTATAACGTTATGTACCTTTATCAGTATTAAATGATGGGAATGTACAATTAGGTTTATATGAAGTTCTGCATTTTGAATTCATCTATATGGTGTTTTTTTTTTGGGTGGTGGGGAGGAGGCAATATCCTCTTCGCTATTTAATTGGGTTATAAAAGTTTTAATTTATAAAATGAATAATTAAATATAAAAAAGCAGTGGGCAAACAGTGACTGCACAGGGCCCCGCGGCCCTATATGCAAGGGCCCCGCTAGAGCTAGTACCGATATTGCGGTAAAGTTAAACAATATTTTGGTGATTAATATTTTGGTACTTAAAGTGATAGAATAGAGACAGAGAGTTTCTCTAAATTATTGTGAGCCTTGGGCCTCACTTTTTGTTAGTCGGGCCCAATGTGCGTTTACCATTTTATCATAGCTGTCATCTTTATTTATAATAGAAACATTATCCTGTTATTGAACAATCGCGAATTGTTTTTATCATCACTTGACCAAAGTTGATGTTGTTCGGATTTTCCAGATTACCATGTTAACTGTTGTTTTTATATTTATTTAGAGAGCGAAATTTTAGTTGTCGTGTTTACAAATCGTCTACAATTTGATTTTATCAATATTTTTTTCGGTGCTTAACTCAACAGACAAAAAATAGAAAAGGGGTGTAAAATTAGGTTTTTCGAAAGAAAAAAAACACCATATAGATGAATTTAAAATGCAGAACTTCATATAAACCTAATTATACATTCCCATCATTTAATACTGATAAAGGAACATAACGTTATACGCGGTAAATAATCTTTATGATAATTGTGTTGCGGCCATAAAATTTTTATGTTTATTAGCGTATCCCAATCATCATTCCTTTTTTATGGATTGGCCGCGAAATACCCATTCTAGAAAATCACCAGTCATAATATGATGGGTTCGAATTTCTTGGCCATTTCCGTTCCATTCCATTTGTAGAAACTAATAGGGTCATATCGCAATTCATGATTGCGAAAACGTAATATGAATTCAAGACGTTCAAAATTCAGATGATGTTTCCTTCATTTTTTTCTTTTCTTTTTTTTTCATCTACGAATCCATTACGATTTGAATAACTTCTTCCCCCGTCTATTTGATCAATCTCCCAGTCATTGCGTTCACTTACGTGAATTTCTTACCACTCCTTACTTTTCGATTTTATTTCCTTTGTAAATTGTAACTGGATTTACATTCCAGAGTTGAAAGTTTCCACTTTTGAAAACTGCCCATTTTAAAAACTTTTTTATGACTCTTTTCTGTTCTCCGGTTTTCATTTTTACATATTTCTTTACTTAAAAATCATTCCGCCTTTTTACTCGACACTCATTTTTATTTGCCTCCGAGGCAACATTAACAGAAGCTAATTTTTAAATTTAAATATTTTAAGAATATCAAAGAGAAAATAAATGTCAATCACTCAAGAAACCTCAATTGAGTGAACTTTAATAGGGCACTGAAAATCTCAGTCAAAGTCCAATCTTGTAGCGACTTCTGGCTAAACGCAATAACACCTGCTTTTCTGCAATCAGCACCAGCTTCCTATTATCACTCATTATTTTTCATTAAAATTAAAAGAAAAGAATATCGCTATGGAAAATGAAAGAATGTTTCAGTTTCAAGAATAATAATTAAAAATAATGTGTGGTTAAAACTAATTTCGTGCCCAAGGCAGCTATTGGGAATTGCGGCCTGAGTATGATGTATGTGTGAAATGTGAAAACAGGAGTGCGTGCTCCCCCCCCCCCCCCCATGTAATAGTTACTGGTGCAGACTGTGTCATTGAACATTTTAAAGGTGTTTAATCGGGTATTTCTTTTATTTTTCGGGGGGGGGGGCAGGGGGGCACTCTCATTCCTTTCTTGAGCTCGATGGTCTTCGTATTTGGAGGTGTACCATTACTCTGGAGGGGGATGGGCAATCCTGGTGAAAAATGTCTGATTTTAATGACAAAAACTGGCAAATGTGTTAAGCAGAAAATGTGTCCACACGTTGATGCTGTTTAAATCTAAGAGTGTGATTAATACTCAAGCAAAACAATTCATGTTACTGATCAGTTAATTAATTTTAAAGCTTTTTAATGGACATTTTTCTTAAATATTTTAACAACTGTTGATAGAGACTATCCGCCCACCTTAGTTGATTCCATTTATAAAAAACTTTGCAAAAAATCTCAAAATGTTGTTCTTAATAGAACTTTTAACACTAAGAATTTAGTTGTTCTGCCTTTCTTCCCTGGTATCAGTTTTCAGGTTGCTAAGATTCTGAAGCGATTCCAATTCCAAGTGGTATTTTCTCCTATTAATAAACTTTCTTTCTCTTCTCTTAAAGATTCTATTCACCCTCTTAATTGCTGTGGGATCTATAAAATTGTTTGCAATTGCGGACTCGGATACATCGGACAGACCCGCCGTTCTTTGAAATTTCGGTTAAAAGAACATCAAAGCTATGTGAGAAAACAACAGCTGAATAAATCCAGTATTGCTCAACACTGTTGGGAATCGAATCACTCTTTTGATTTTAACTCTTATCAAATTATCCAAAAATGCCCCAATTCGTTGGATCTTGATTTTTGGGAATCTTTTCACATCCTGAGGAACCGTTCTAATTTAGTTAACGATCTTACTGCAATTCCCCATTTTTCTTCTGTGTGGACTCCTTTGTTAAAATTGGTTTAGATTTTCTATTATTTTTATGTAAACGTCGTACATTTCTTACTTTTATTTTTTCATTTTTTGCTTTCTTATTTCGTTTTGTGATTAACTAATTCCAATATGTTTATCCTTCACTCTGTTTTTTCTGCATTTCTCCATTTGATACATTGCTTCCATACATAGTTTTTCCCGCTGGTAAATTTATTGCTAATTTATTCAGAGTGGTTTCATTTTTGGACTTTTTGCATTGTTTATGGGTTTTCTTTTAAAATTTACTACTTAACGGTTTTTTCCTGATGGAATTATATAATAAATTTTGTCTCCATTTGTCATTTTATCTTTTTTGTTTTGTTTAATTTCGATTTTTTGATATTTATACTACCTCCTGTTCCACCGTGTTGCTTTTCTCGGATGACTTTTCATCCAAAAGCTCACACTTCTTTGCATTGAAAAAGGTGTTCCTTGTAACACCGAAACACGTGTCTGCAATCATTTGCAAGTTTTGTGCTTAATAACGTTGGATTACTGACATTTTAATTTTTCAGCACAAAGGTATTTATTCTTTATTTAGTTGGCTTAAACGGGCCGTACGTTTGCATTCTACTTTCTTTTTTCTTTCTTCTTGCCTTGAATTTTGGTTGTATTTGTTGTATTTGGTAGTTTTGAATTTTGCTTCATTTTTGCCTTGTTACTGTTTTAATTTGATTTGTATTTTTGATAATAATTTGTTCTTATGTACTTTGTTATTTTGTTTTTGGAATGTCTCAAATCAATAGGTTTTGCAATCTTCGTATTAAGAAGTTTCGCTTTTTGAACCACTTAAAATTTCTTCAAGAATGTAGGCGCAGGAAAGTTATTCCGAATTTTATTTCTTTGAAATGTAACTTACCACGTTCTGTAAAAATTGATAAAGTTATTTTTCGGTCGAAATTGGCTCTACTTAGAGCTTCGATCCAAGAAACTAGGAAACGCCTCTCGTTTATTGAACGTGAGCTCTATGATTTGCATCTCTCTATTTCAAATTCTATTTCTGATTTTGATTATGTTGATAGAACTTCTTGGTCTAGAACCCTTCGTTCTACGGAGAATCATCAAGTTGTTTTGAAAAAGAAATTAGCTAAACTTTGTAGAAATTCGAAAGTTGTTCCTTCGGAAAATTTACCAGTGGTAAATAAAAATGTTGTCGTTAATATTTCAAGTGTTCCTTTAAATAGTTCTCAAATTAATGCTCTAAAATGCAATGATAACTTTGCTCTGGCCAGCAAACCTTCTTGTTCTAAGCTTATTGCTCCTATTGAGAAAGCTTTTAAATTTAGTGCCTTATCATCCAATCAAAAAGATTGCGTTAGGCATCTTATTGCTTCTAATGTGGACTTTAATTCTAGAATTTCCAATCCCGTCTTTACTAATACTGTTCGGCGTACTGTAAAGAATTTAACTTCTAATTCAGACATTGTTGTTACTAAAGCTGACAAGGGTGGTCAAATTGTTGTTCTTGACAAATCATTTTATGTTGACAAAACTAATGATTTGATTTCTTCTGGTCCATACTTAGAGATTTCTAAAGATCCTAGTGAAAATGAGTTAAAGACTATTTCTTCGGCTGTCAAGTCTGTTCAGTCTATTCCAATAAATGTTAAACGCTCTGTTATTCCTTCTATTGCTAATTGCGCTACATTTTATGCTTTACCCAAGGTACATAAAGCTGGCATTCCTTTCAGACCGATTGTTTCCAATATTGGTACGGCTTCTTATAAACTTGCAAAATATTTAGTCTCTGTGTTTTCTCCTCTTATGAGTAATAATGTATTCACTGTAAAAAACTCTATCGAGTTTGTCAAAAAAATTCATAATTGCGTTCCGAATAATTCTTTTATGGTTTCTTTTGATGTGAACTCATTATTTACGAACGTTCCGGTCGAGGGTTCATTGTTATGCCTTCAGAGTAGACTGTCTGAATTTCATTTTACCTCTAAGGAAATTGAGGATTTAGTTTTCCTTACTCATACTTGTCTAAGGCAAAGTTCCTTTGTTTTTAATGGTAAATTTTATACTATGTTGGATGGTTTGGCAATGGGAAACCCACTTAGCCCCATCCTTAGTGATATTTACATGCATTACTTTGAGGTCAAGTTGTTTCAGAAACTACAGTTTCAATTCTATGTTCGCTATGTTGATGACTGTTTTGTTCTTATGAACCACGGTCAACTAAGCATTGATGATACTTTATCCATTTTAAATTCCATTGATCCTCATATTCAATTCTCTTGTGAAAAAGAACAGAATAATTGCCTTCCATTTCTGGATGTTCTCGTTTCTCGAACTGAGTCCGGTTTTGAAACTACGGTTTATCGTAAACCTTTTGCTGTTTCCTTACCCCCACATAGATTATCGTCTCACCCTCCTAATCAAAAATATTCAGCTTTCAACACATATGTTTATCGTGCAATGAATATTTGTTCTTCACCTGAGCTTCTTAATGCGGAACTTAACTATATAAGAGCTGTGGCTGTTGATAGAGACTATCCGCCCACCTTAGTTGATTCCATTTATAAAAAACTTTGCAAAAAATCTCAAAATGTTGTTCTTAATAGAACTTTTAACACTAAGAATTTAGTTGTTCTGCCTTTCTTCCCTGGTATCAGTTTTCAGGTTGCTAAGATTCTGAAGCGATTCCAATTCCAAGTGGTATTTTCTCCTATTAATAAACTTTCTTTCTCTTCTCTTAAAGATTCTATTCACCCTCTTAATTGCTGTGGGATCTATAAAATTGTTTGCAATTGCGGACTCGGATACATCGGACAGACCCGCCGTTCTTTGAAATTTCGGTTAAAAGAACATCAAAGCTATGTGAGAAAACAACAGCTGAATAAATCCAGTATTGCTCAACACTGTTGGGAATCGAATCACTCTTTTGATTTTAACTCTTATCAAATTATCCAAAAATGCCCCAATTCGTTGGATCTTGATTTTTGGGAATCTTTTCACATCCTGAGGAACCGTTCTAATTTAGTTAACGATCTTACTGCAATTCCCCATTTTTCTTCTGTGTGGACTCCTTTGTTAAAATTGGTTTAGATTTTCTATTATTTTTATGTAAACGTCGTACATTTCTTACTTTTATTTTTTCATTTTTTGCTTTCTTATTTCGTTTTGTGATTAACTAATTCCAATATGTTTATCCTTCACTCTGTTTTTTCTGCATTTCTCCATTTGATACATTGCTTCCATACATAGTTTTTCCCGCTGGTAAATTTATTGCTAATTTATTCAGAGTGGTTTCATTTTTGGACTTTTTGCATTGTTTATGGGTTTTCTTTTAAAATTTACTACTTAACGGTTTTTTCCTGATGGAATTATATAATAAATTTTGTCTCCATTTGTCATTTTATCTTTTTTGTTTTGTTTAATTTCGATTTTTTGATATTTATACTACCTCCTGTTCCACCGTGTTGCTTTTCTCGGATGACTTTTCATCCAAAAGCTCACACTTCTTTGCATTGAAAAAGGTGTTCCTTGTAACACCGAAACACGTGTCTGCAATCATTTGCAAGTTTTGTGCTTAATAACGTTGGATTACTGACATTTTAATTTTTCAGCACAAAGGTATTTATTCTTTATTTAGTTGGCTTAAACGGGCCGTACGTTTGCATTCTACTTTCTTTTTTCTTTCTTCTTGCCTTGAATTTTGGTTGTATTTGTTGTATTTGGTAGTTTTGAATTTTGCTTCATTTTTGCCTTGTTACTGTTTTAATTTGATTTGTATTTTTGATAATAATTTGTTCTTATGTACTTTGTTATTTTGTTTTTGGAATGTCTCAAATCAATAGGTTTTGCAATCTTCGTATTAAGAAGTTTCGCTTTTTGAACCACTTAAAATTTCTTCAAGAATGTAGGCGCAGGAAAGTTATTCCGAATTTTATTTCTTTGAAATGTAACTTACCACGTTCTGTAAAAATTGATAAAGTTATTTTTCGGTCGAAATTGGCTCTACTTAGAGCTTCGATCCAAGAAACTAGGAAACGCCTCTCGTTTATTGAACGTGAGCTCTATGATTTGCATCTCTCTATTTCAAATTCTATTTCTGATTTTGATTATGTTGATAGAACTTCTTGGTCTAGAACCCTTCGTTCTACGGAGAATCATCAAGTTGTTTTGAAAAAGAAATTAGCTAAACTTTGTAGAAATTCGAAAGTTGTTCCTTCGGAAAATTTACCAGTGGTAAATAAAAATGTTGTCGTTAATATTTCAAGTGTTCCTTTAAATAGTTCTCAAATTAATGCTCTAAAATGCAATGATAACTTTGCTCTGGCCAGCAAACCTTCTTGTTCTAAGCTTATTGCTCCTATTGAGAAAGCTTTTAAATTTAGTGCCTTATCATCCAATCAAAAAGATTGCGTTAGGCATCTTATTGCTTCTAATGTGGACTTTAATTCTAGAATTTCCAATCCCGTCTTTACTAATACTGTTCGGCGTACTGTAAAGAATTTAACTTCTAATTCAGACATTGTTGTTACTAAAGCTGACAAGGGTGGTCAAATTGTTGTTCTTGACAAATCATTTTATGTTGACAAAACTAATGATTTGATTTCTTCTGGTCCATACTTAGAGATTTCTAAAGATCCTAGTGAAAATGAGTTAAAGACTATTTCTTCGGCTGTCAAGTCTGTTCAGTCTATTCCAATAAATGTTAAACGCTCTGTTATTCCTTCTATTGCTAATTGCGCTACATTTTATGCTTTATCCAAGGTACATAAAGCTGGCATTCCTTTCAGACCGATTGTTTCCAATATTGGTACGGCTTCTTATAAACTTGCAAAATATTTAGTCTCTGTGTTTTCTCCTCTTATGAGTAATAATGTATTCACTGTAAAAAACTCTATCGAGTTTGTCAAAAAAATTCATAATTGCGTTCCGAATAATTCTTTTATGGTTTCTTTTGATGTGAACTCATTATTTACGAACGTTCCGGTCGAGGGTTCATTGTTATGCCTTCAGAGTAGACTGTCTGAATTTCATTTTACCTCTAAGGAAATTGAGGATTTAGTTTTCCTTACTCATACTTGTCTAAGGCAAAGTTCCTTTGTTTTTAATGGTAAATTTTATACTATGTTGGATGGTTTGGCAATGGGAAACCCACTTAGCCCCATCCTTAGTGATATTTACATGCATTACTTTGAGGTCAAGTTGTTTCAGAAACTACAGTTTCAATTCTATGTTCGCTATGTTGATGACTGTTTTGTTCTTATGAACCACGGTCAACTAAGCATTGATGATACTTTATCCATTTTAAATTCCATTGATCCTCATATTCAATTCTCTTGTGAAAAAGAACAGAATAATTGCCTTCCATTTCTGGATGTTCTCGTTTCTCGAACTGAGTCCGGTTTTGAAACTACGGTTTATCGTAAACCTTTTGCTGTTTCCTTACCCCCACATAGATTATCGTCTCACCCTCCTAATCAAAAATATTCAGCTTTCAACACATATGTTTATCGTGCAATGAATATTTGTTCTTCACCTGAGCTTCTTAATGCGGAACTTAACTATATAAGAGCTGTGGCTGTTGATAGAGACTATCCGCCCACCTTAGTTGATTCCATTTATAAAAAACTTTGCAAAAAATCTCAAAATGTTGTTCTTAATAGAACTTTTAACACTAAGAATTTAGTTGTTCTGCCTTTCTTCCCTGGTATCAGTTTTCAGGTTGCTAAGATTCTGAAGCGATTCCAATTCCAAGTGGTATTTTCTCCTATTAATAAACTTTCTTTCTCTTCTCTTAAAGATTCTATTCACCCTCTTAATTGCTGTGGGATCTATAAAATTGTTTGCAATTGCGGACTCGGATACATCGGACAGACCCGCCGTTCTTTGAAATTTCGGTTAAAAGAACATCAAAGCTATGTGAGAAAACAACAGCTGAATAAATCCAGTATTGCTCAACACTGTTGGGAATCGAATCACTCTTTTGATTTTAACTCTTATCAAATTATCCAAAAATGCCCCAATTCGTTGGATCTTGATTTTTGGGAATCTTTTCACATCCTGAGGAACCGTTCTAATTTAGTTAACGATCTTACTGCAATTCCCCATTTTTCTTCTGTGTGGACTCCTTTGTTAAAATTGGTTTAGATTTTCTATTATTTTTATGTAAACGTCGTACATTTCTTACTTTTATTTTTTCATTTTTTGCTTTCTTATTTCGTTTTGTGATTAACTAATTCCAATATGTTTATCCTTCACTCTGTTTTTTCTGCATTTCTCCATTTGATACATTGCTTCCATACATAGTTTTTCCCGCTGGTAAATTTATTGCTAATTTATTCAGAGTGGTTTCATTTTTGGACTTTTTGCATTGTTTATGGGTTTTCTTTTAAAATTTACTACTTAACGGTTTTTTCCTGATGGAATTATATAATAAATTTTGTCTCCATTTGTCATTTTATCTTTTTTGTTTTGTTTAATTTCGATTTTTTGATATTTATACTACCTCCTGTTCCACCGTGTTGCTTTTCTCGGATGACTTTTCATCCAAAAGCTCACACTTCTTTGCATTGAAAAAGGTGTTCCTTGTAACACCGAAACACGTGTCTGCAATCATTTGCAAGTTTTGTGCTTAATAACGTTGGATTACTGACATTTTAATTTTTCAGCACAAAGGTATTTATTCTTTATTAATATTAGGAGGTTTAACAATATTAACAGAGGTATGTTTTCAATTAATAAATCATTAATTTTCATTATTTTCACAAAAATTCATGACTTTTTAATGCTAAGTTGGCCTGTGCGGTAATCTGGTAATCTGGCCCTGCATTTCTCTCATTTAAAATACTTTACATATAATTTTTAAAAATGTCCTTCGATGCTTTTTTTTTGCGCTCGCCGTTGAATAGGAGAGGGGCATGAAAGTAATGCAATGAATCAAATTCATAAAATATTATATAGTTCTTTCATTGAAAATGCTATGGCTAAAAGAAAACAAAACAAAGAAAAAAACTTGATATCCTCTCATTTGCGCGGGGGGGGGGGGGTGACCCAATAACATCAAATCCTCAAAAAAAAAAAAAAAAAAAAAAAAAAAAAAAAAAAAAACCCGCACACACAGTTCTATCATTTTAAATGTTCTGCGCGTGTAATTAAAAATAAAAAAAAAAAACATCCATATCCTCCTTTTTTTATCCGCGAAACGGTGGGGGAGGGGGCAGGGGAAAACGTAATTCCATCACAATACGCAAAAAATCAAGTTACGATTACATTATTACGAAATACAGTGATCGCCGCTTATATGAATCACGTTTCATCAAAACAGTCGGCTTATACAATAAAGTTGGATTTTGTTCTGTTTTTGACGATTTGATTCATTAAAGCTGCTGTGATTTGATTAACCACTGATTCAATTAACTAGCGTACACTGTATCTCAAATTTCATTCATGAGAAGCGAGGAATGAAAAAAAAATCCATTGCTTCAATGCGATTTAATAAATTCACTGGTCATTTTCCGCTTAGTAAACTTTGTCATCTGTAAAATAGCGCAACGTATTCAATAATACCTTTAAATAACTTAATACATAATACACGGTCCCCTCATTTTCCTTTTAAACGCTTGATTTGTCACGGGATGAGGAGGAGAATACTTGCGCCGCGCAATGCCACAGCTGCTGTCACAGACTATTCCTGGATGTACTTCCGGTCTTCTGTGGCAATAGCTGTTTTTGTTGTTTAGCGTCACGGGCTTTCCGTGGCAATAGCCAAAGCGTTTCCAAATATGGTTGACAAAAGTACGAAATTGGCACAGGTTTCAAAATAAATCCAAAATATGTTTGAAAGTTTACATTTATAGTATATAGCGTATCTCTAATTTTTGTAATCATTTTGACGAGTTTTTACATGTCTGAAAACTGTTTAATCTGCTCATGCGCAACAATTTCAGTTTAGAAAAACGGCTATTTACTGACTGTAGTATGTTTCCACGTTGTCAGTTGTCGGGTTGTGTATTGTTGCGAGCGTGAGTGTGTAAAAGAATTAGCGATTTCTTGTATTAACGTGAAGTAAGTAATTGCTTGCTTTTTAAGTTTTTTAAAATTATATTTTCTAAATTCAAGAAACAATGTTCTGATCGTAGAAACGACGTAGAGATAGCTCTGAATTAAAAGTTCTCATGTTATTACTATTATTATTTTGTTTGTTTGTTCAGATTGTTGCTGGAATAAAATTTGTGAATTGTGCATACAAAAGAAATGGTTTATTGTCTACTTAAATATGAACACAAAATAGGTTATCAATGATTCATAAATTACTTGCATGTTTCTTGGAAGTCTTAAATCTTTAAAATTACTTTTTTAAAACGCTAGAAATAGTTATTTTCTTAAATTATTTAAATAAAATATACATATTTATTTATATTTGAAATTAATTTAAAAATTATTTCATTTTCTTGTCTTTCTTAATTATTTTATTGAGTTATATTAAAAAATTTAAATTTCATTCAAATGATTTTTTAAAAAATCTTAAGTATATTTTAAAAATTTTGAGGGTAAAAAAGATTTTAAGACTTTCAAAAAGTGTGCAAACAGGCTATAAATTATTGGTAACTTACCAAGATGCAATTTATGTAGATATTTCGTGACACAAACACATGAGAAAATCGTTGATAAATCATCTGAAACAGGTTGTTAGTTCATCTAATATTGGTAGATAAATCTATTTAGCCTCTAAAATCCGTTGAAAACTCCTCCAGAGAACAATATAACCAAAATAGAAATATCGTTGATATTTTGTAAGCATCCAAAAAACGTTGATAATTGCTCCCAAAAATGTTGAAAGTCATATCATATCTACAGCGATTTCACGTAAAATCGCTGTGCTGGGCGGACATTTTGCTGTTTTATCAACCAGTTCTCTACGAAATTAAGAGGATTTCGGTACATGTGATCACGTTGATGTTACATTACTTCTACGATTTTGGGACGATTTGTGCTGTTTGGGTTAACCGCGTTCGGAAACACTGCGGTTGTTTTCTGGCGGTCGACTTGGTAGCAACCTGTGGCACCGCTGTCTGGAAGCGGTTAGCGAGATCACAAACGTCACAAAGTCTGTGTTGGCCAATCCGGTCGTGTTTCATGTTTTGATCGTAACACACGTGACTTGCCTATTATGAAAGTTACGCGTTGATTGGAGTGTCGTTTGCTGCTGAACTAGAACTACCGCGGTTTAACCACGAGCGTTCGGAAACACAGCTGTTCTACCGGAATTCCTAGAGAAATTCCAAATACGTCATAACCACACCGGACTAACCACGCGGTTGAACCGGTGGATCGTTTCCGAACGCAGCCCATGGTTGTGTTCGACGAACCTAACCGGTCTACCGGTAAGTAACCGATTACTAACCACAGCGTTCTATCATCTACCGGTTACCATTTAAGCTGTTGATTGGTTGATTGAAGCACGAGATCATTGGCTGTCACGTGATCAGTTAATCGGTAGCTACCGTCGAACGCAAGCTTTGAAATCATTTAATAACTTAATCAAGCTAATAAACTAAAAAAAAACGCCTGAAAAATAACTAATCAAACTAAACCGTAAGAAAAAATCAGACGTTCTCACTCAACGAAAGATTAAATATTCCATTCAGTTTGGCAGGTAGTTTAATGCCAAGATCGGCATAAAAGCGCCAACCTTGTAATCCATAAAGATATTTATTCCACCAATGACACAGATGGGTTGCTCATGGAAGCGCTCTGTGTTCATCGTCATCGTCACGAATGAGTGATGCGTGAAGAAAAATTCTAAGCTTGGAAAATGTGGCTTTTCTCGAATGTAAACAATCGATTAATAATTCGATCCATAAATAAGTCACACTTTGCAGGTTTGAGAAATTTAACTAGTTTTTTAGTGAAATGTTTATTAATATGTTTTTAATCTTCTATTATCAGCAATGCATAACTTACTGTCGATAGGACAGGCTTTAACTTCCTAATTTTTCATGCAAATTGTTTTAGTCTACTACAGTTATTCATAGTTAGATTTATAGCTCCATAAGCAAACAGTTTTGCAGCTCAACAATCATATAAATACTTTATCTTGTGAGTGAAAATTGGCCGGAATCAGTAGGTACAAAACTGTTTAAAGAGAGAAATATTTCAATCTTTAAGAATGGTAGAAGGAAGGAGTGTGAAACTAACTTGAAGATCCCATTCTCAGTTTGGTCGCCACAATCCCCCTCCCTCATAAAATGATCAAATATACACACTTATACTAGATTGTTTCGGAGCTAGGCGCTTTGTTTCAGACCAGGCTGACATTGCCTTTCGCCAGCCCTTGTAAAGATTATAATCCAATAACTTTAAACCTTTTATTATATTTGTCTAAATTCATGTTTGTACAAATAGATGTGGTCCCTCCTCAAGTGCAATGGATGGTGCACCACCCTCAATTGCTATGGACTACCCCATTCCCATAAAAAGAGAAAATGACCCCTTACTCCTTTAAAAATTTCAGTGGTGCTGTTTGTGCCATGGACACCTCTCCCCTTGCAGGCCCATCTTTTCTCTCTTTTTATTTTGGGGGGGGGGGGGGGCAGGAGGGACAAGTGCTCCCCTCCCCTGTTTTTGAAAAATAATGTTATTTACATATTACGGGGTGTGGTTACCCATTTAAATTTGCATTATGTTAAGGGTTCTCTGATATACATCATGATATATATCCGATATTTATTTTGATAATATCATGATATTTTCGTTATTTATTTTTTAACTATATGGTATATAATTTCAATATAAAAAGGACATTAATCATAGTAATATTGTTCATTTATTATTAAACATAACCAAAAAGTTGTGTACCATATTTTTATGATGCATTAATACATCATTGATAAACAAAGTAATATAATATTCCTTTTTTAATTGTATTTTATATTCAAACAATTATTAGTAATGTAACAATTTTAATTCATATTAAAAGTGCCTAATTAAATACTAACCATCGCTCAGAAAAAATGAAAATGTCTTGTGACTGCACTGACTAATGCATATTATTTGATTCTGAGTCATATAACTGTAGAAGTAGCTAACAGAAGAAAAATGAGTAAAGCAGCTAATGCTAAATTAACTCTCTTAAAATTGATTAAAATGTAAATTGAAATATTAGCATAAATAATGGAAGAAACCTTAATTTTAAGTCTACATATAGTGATTATAATATAACAAAATAAAGAGTAATTTGAGGATGCATTTACTATTTTGAAGACTTTAGTTTGTGCTAATTGAAAATATCAGATACATATCAAAATATCGGATATTTTCGAACCCTGACTTTTGTATATACTTTTTGACTCCTCACGGGAAATTTCAAAGTGACGGGCCTGTTGTGTGCCGTTCAGTTTTAAAACAGTATTTCAACTTAAATCCCTGCCAGTAACGTGTCCCTTTTTTCCTCCCCCCCCCAAAAAAAGTAACCATTATTCTCAAACTTATCAGAGCCATACTATACATGCAAAGATTTTAGCTATAAGGTATAGATTAAACATCACTTTTCAATGCACTTAAATTATCTTTAGGATGACAGTTACAAATTTAAACTTTATAATTCTTGCATTGCTGCTATGTTTTAAATATTATTTGAGCATTTAGTATTGGTAGTTGTAAAAATATTATTCTAATCCTTTTTATAGCTTTGCTAAGAACGTGTCAAACTTCCAGTAATGTTTCTGCTAAAAGTGAATCTACGTCTGAAAGCAGTAATAAAATAAAAGAAAAGAATGACCCAGACATGGTAAGTTTTTACATTTATATTAGTCGAATATTAACCTAAATAAATATTTTTAATTAGATTTTTTTTGTGTTACAATTATTGGCATTTACGCACTAATTCTCAGTTTAATTTAAAGTATAAAATTTAGGAATCCCCCCCCAATTGTGATTGAGGCATAAAAGCTAATTATGACGTGACACTCCATTCTTACGGTTAGATTCATAGCTTAATTTCTGAGCAGGAGCTCTATAATTTTCAAAACTTGTTTTCATACAAAACTGGCCAAAATTCAATCGAATTCAATATGTAAAATTTCATTCAATATTGAAAAGAAGTGCAAGAGCTGTGATCCATTGAACTTTTATGCAAATTAAGCTCTGGTTAGAGTTGAAAATATTTTACAGTAGACCCTCGTTTCATGCGGGGGTTACGTTCCACGGAAATGCCGCGTAAATTGAGACCTAATATTAGTGTTTAAATAGGGGTTTGTTTCCATAGATAACAAAATACTTCATTCTAGTGATGACTAATTGTATGTATGATAAGTTTAATGTGTACTTATATCGACTTTTAGCACAACATGCATAAAGAAAATATAAATTCATTTCGTGTTCTGTTTATAAAGAAGAGCTGGCTATGATAGTCTTTTGGCAGTCATTAAGAATTTTCATGATACAATCTTCCTTCACTAACAAATCAGAAAGAACATTTCTATTGTCTAAGAATGGCTCAAAATTTTCAATGTGAATGTTTTTGGTTGTGCGTCACCGCCATCGGTATCCTCGTTGGTTTTGTCCTCCTTTGTCACTCCTAAACGCTTTTCTTCCAGTGAGTTCTGAACTGTGTGAGTATGATAACTGTACTTCTGGAAAGAGCTCTGGAACCAATCACATAAAATGTCTCCAGTGACCCAAGTTCGATTATTAGCACATCAAAATGCAGTTGATTACACGTTATCTGAAATATTTAGGAGTTGGGATTTTGGAGAGGGGAGAATTTATCTGTTTGCATTGCCGCATACGCATAAAATAAAATAAAGATGTCAAATTTTAAACCGTGATAATCGAAACCGCGTAAAATAAACCCGCGTAAAACGAGGGTCTACTGTATTCTCCTGTGAATAGGATGTTGGGCATTCATAGAAATTTGAGACAGTTAAGGTTTAGCTGTGAAATGCATTCTAATACATCCATGCACTTGTGGCATTTTCATACACTTTCTAGCATCCTAAAGAGAAAGTAATTTATCAATTAAAGACATTATTCTATGGTTGAGGCCAGTGACGGATTTAGCTGATCATTTTGGGAGGAGCCATTTGAAATTTTTGAACAAGCTCCCCAGAAATTAGACTAAAATGAAGTTTCAAAACTAAATTTTAGGCTATCTTTAGAGAGGTTAGGTGGGGTCAGGGTTGTCCTACTTTGTCCACCCTGGAAAAAACCATCCCAAACAAAATGTCATTTTGTTCACTTTTTCAGTGAAAGGAAAGCTTTTAGTGAAAATTTTGAAGTCTGAAAATAATAAGTAATTATATATTCTTCCTATTCAAGTAATATTTTAGTATAAAAATAGCACACATAAATATGTATATAAACAATTGATTGAAAAATATTTTATAATGAAAATAAAGAAATTAAGATCATTGAGATGAAGTTTAAGTATGTATACTGGGCGAGTTCGATCGAATCTGCCATACAAAAGGGGGTGATAAGAAAAGCTCAAGCGGAGTATAGAACCACCCATTGTCATGTCCAATCCTTAACCGTAACCAAGTTATAGTAGATATAAGGAAAATGAGTAAAAAACCAAAATTCTGAGAAAACTGCCGATTTCTGAGAGTCCAAGAAAAATGAGTACATATTTGGAAAGAACAGATTAAATCCTACAAATTTACACCTTTTATATCAAAATAGTCGCATTTTACAGCGAGCTACAAGCATTGAAACGTTGGACACACTCAGAATTGAAATGGCACCAAAGTTTTCAATCGACATTTTCAAAAAAAACTGTTACTATCGTCGCATTTTTCTGTTTTAAACTTTCAGTTTCACATAAGCATGTTGATTTCCTCGTTAAAGAAAATGATATTTTTGTATCAAAATAATAATTTATACATTTTATTAAGTGAAAAAACACAAGAGATAGCAATAAGTAGAAATAAAAAATTTCTACTTTTTTACTGCACATTACTTTTCTGTGCTTTCAACAAAGAAAAAATCCTTAATAAAAAAGTTACACTAACATCAATGAGTACGTTTGATCAATCTTCAAAATTCACAATAGATGCTGAAATTGGTCGCCGTCACACCTGATGCACGCTTTCCCCTAGTGAAATTTCATTTCTTAGTTTTACTACTACTCCATCAAACTGGTTCTCCAATTCCTGCAAACTGGTTACTTGTGTTTTGTATACTTCTTATTATAGAATCTCCAAAAGAAATCCACTGATGTCAGATCTGGCGATATAGGTGGCTAAGGAATGGGACCCATAAGACCAACACATTTTAGATACTATTCAGTTAGAAAATTCTGAACGGCATTTGAAAATGAGCAGAGTTACCACCGTGTTGAAAAATGATTTCTGCTCTCTACGAATCAGGAATAGCATCCAGTAAGCCAGGCAAATGATGTTCCATGAACTCTAAATATGTGCTTCCTGCATTATAACACCTTATAACATATGCAGACCCATCAAATGATCGCTGATTACGACCAGCCAAACATTTAAACTAAATTGAGTTTGGAACTTGGGGTAAAAAATGGATTTTGTTCAGCAGACTGATGCCAGTTATACAAAATTATCATGCCCCCTCGAGTGAATAACAAATCATGTGTTTGCAGTATCACCATTCTGCCGATGTTGAAGAGTACGTAGTGGAAAACCCAAGTGTGAGTTCACGCATGATTGCTAGAGAAGGTGGACTTTCACTACGTAAAGTAATGAAAACATTGAACCAGAACAAGTATCACCCTTATCATTTTACGCTAGCACAAGAATTGCGCAATTCAGATTTAGAAAAAGCGGGTAACATTTTGCAGATGGCTACTAGCCCGAGACACTGAAGAACACCATTCTCTAAGAAAGATATTGTGGACAGATGATTTGTTGTTCACAAGAGAGGGCATCATAAATTTGCATAACTGGCATCACTATGTTGAATATAATCCTTTTTTAACCCGAAGCTCATCGTTCCAAACTCGATTCAGCCTAAATGTTTAGTTTGGCGTAATAGATTACTTGATTGGTCCGTATGTGTTTCAAGGAAATCTAACAGGAAACAGATATTTAGAGTTCATTGAACATCATTTGCCTGGCTTACTTGATACTATTCCTGTTCAACCTGTTTTATTGTATAAAATTATTATCATCAAGAATCCTTGAGTTCTTGAATGAGCAGAGGTTTTAGAAATCTGAAGATGTTATCACCTCTTTTTGACCTTAGATGGTATCAATGTATGTGTAGTGTATGTTAATAGAGCACACATATACGACAGTTATTGATGTATGTTTTATATAACCTAGTTGTATTTAAGGCTTAGCGCCATATTGTGTTTTAAAAGCTATTGCTCTTCTATGAATTTACTCTAATTTGCATTTTGTTGTTCATTTCAGTTCATATCAGAAATACCTAATCCTTATGAATCAACAAAGAAAGTGTGTATTTTATGCAAGTACAAGGTGCCTGTAGATTATAAAGTGAGTACTTCTGTTCTGTATTGTTTAGGAAAAAGGATCTTCAAGTTATTCGTTTCGAGAGGATTTCTTTGTTAGTTGATATAACTTTGACTCTAGCTCTTCTCTTGGCTGTTTCTTTGTTAGCAAATTCTAAATATGATCATTATTTATTGTTGAATAAATACCTTTGTGCTGAAAAGCAAAATAAGAAATAACAATGTTAAAATGCAGATTTCCGCAGACGCATGTTTCGGCGTTAGAAGGAATGCCTTTTTCAATGCCAATGAGCTTATGGATGAAGAGGATGTCTCTTCATCCATAAGCTCATTTCTTTTGCGCCGAAACACGTGTCTACAGTAATCTGCAATGCAGTGGTGGCTTGTGCCTTGAAAAAGTGAGGGGGCCAAATCATGAGTGCATTCGCACCCCCCCCCCCCCTGTCCCCTGTTTTTGAAAAAATATATATATATTTTTAATACTTAAACTTCCTTAAAATTTTTATTTGTGTCAAAAAAAAAAAAAAATTCATTTTAAACACAGAACAAGCTACAAAATGCTTAAACTACTAAGTAAATCACGAAAGATATTAATATCATGTTATGTCCATGATCGCCAGCAGGGTAATGTACTTACGCCTCCTGACTTTCAAAAATAAGATTTAAATAAGCAAATAGGGAAAAGCTACAAAATGCATCACGAAAATTATTAATCTCACGTTTATATCAAGTACACTTTCCGGCGCTGCAGTACGCCTCACTTGCAGCTCCGGTAAGTGCTGCAAGGGAGGCACTTTCATCCCCTGGCTTTTCAAAACAAATCAATAAATTTTAAAAAATAATATTAATCTAATGTTTTTAATAGTAATATTATTTTTTAATCTTTTAATAACTAATTATTTTGAATAAGTAATTTTTTTTTTTTTTCAAGCAAGGCCAAATTATAAAAGTGCAAAAATATTGTGATCAGAGAAATATGTAAAAATAAAAATTATAGATTAATTAACTTTAGCAAAGATGAAAATACATCTCAGTAATCATTTTGAAATAAATAAATTAAAAACTGGTTTTTTAAAAAAATTGAGACTTACATACTAGTGTACCCTTTTGCATATGAATTTGCCGGCTCCCATGGGTCGGATTCAGAATATTTAAGCAAACAAAAAAATATCGAAATCTTTTGATTTTTTTCAAATTATTGATATTTTGGCACATTTTCTGTAAAACTACATGGAGCAGTAATTTAAAAGCTTTCCCCTGAAATTTTTTCCAAAATTTGAAGCCCTAAAATGGATAGAAGAAAAAAAACATCTTCGTATAATCCGCGGATAATATAATGCAAAAAAATTTTGGTTCAACATACAATTTTAGCAACTAAATTAAAAACTTGAAGAAGTAATAACTTTTAAAGTATATTCAAAACTAATGTAAAAAATAATCTTAAAAATAATTATTTCCTCTCTTAATTGTCATTAGAGTACGCTAATTACTTGAAGGCAAAGAGTCAAGAAAGGAGCAAACAGCCTACTTGTTCAAATGAAGGCTTCTTCAGGACCCGATTCAGATATCGAGGGACCCCAGACCAAATACTTTTTTGGGGCCTCCTGTATTCAAACTTTATAACTTCAGCCATTGGCTGAAACAATTTTAGCCATAGACTAAAGTAATTTCAGCAATTTGGGGGCCCCCTAAATATTGAGGGCCCTAGGCCAGGGCCTAGTTGGCCTATTCAGTAATCAGGTCCTGAGCCTCTTCCTTTACTGTATGATATTAAATTTTACACAGCCTGAATCGCGTAAGAACATTCAAGTTTTGTAAAATAAACAAAATACAGGTAAGGTAACGGTCTTGGCGAACCCTGCTGTAAATATTGAGGTTCAATGCTTTGGTATTGAGGGGGGAAAATGCACACACATACAGATACATGAAGTCATTTGAGTTTGATATATGAATTGTTCAAAACTATTTTGTATATATTTGTAAAAGCATAGTCTAAAATTAATAAAAGTTGATGGTATGTGACTATCTATCTGTCATCCCTACTCCTCGTGAATGACAGAAAACTGATCATCGAACTAGGTATCGATAGATTCATAATTTTCCTGACCACATGTCACAAGCTAGGTGTTATAATTGTGTGACTTTAATTAGTGGAGAAAAAATTTAAAAAACTTTATTTTTTTACCTCAATCATTCCTCCGGAGTTGCTTGCAAGAAGCCAAAGCGGAAGTGACTCACAAACAGGAAAACACGCACAAAAATATTAAGTGAGGTCATAGATCAAAAGACATCTGAAAATAATTCATTTGCCAAATTTAACGAATTTTGTTCAAAAATGGTAGGTACGGCACATTCAAAATCTGCCTCTGACAAGGATAAGACATCTTATTGCCATTTTTGATCTTCACCAAAGTGCATGAAAGATGTTTTAAGTTGATTCTTTACTCATAGGTGTATACCAGGGGGAGAGGGAGTCATGGCACAGACACGCCATTAAAGTTTTTAGGGGGTTTTTTTCAGGGGTATTTTTTCTCTCGTCTGAAGGAGGGGGGGGGGGGCTTTTGTTTTGTGGGAGGTCTTCAAGATATTAGTGTGGGAGGAGAGCACTATCGCTCTTGGAGGAAATAGGCGCACCTGCATTACTTGTGTGTGTCAAAGTTAAAAACCACTATCAATCTTATGAAGCGGAAAGTTTTTCCAGAGGAACAACTGTAAATCAAGATTAAACTTAAGTCTTATCTCATTATTTATGATAAAAAAAGCTTGCCACAGTCGGAGGGGGGTTAAGAGGCCAAGTATGACCGTCCTGGTTTTTAACAAAAATGTATTTACATGTACCTGCGAAAGTAGTATGGTAGGTAAGGGGGATGCTCGTGGGGGGAACGCTGTCACCGGAAATATCAGTTTTTTTTTTGTGAAAACAATGCCAATATAATGTAAATTGATGTCAGACCACCTTTTTTTCTGGCGAGTCCTCTAAACCTAAAGGTGAGTTCCTGGAGACGTTATTTCCAACTCTAGCTATGTGTATGTGGGTGTGTTTTCTGTTTCTTTTTGGCATGATAAGCATTTTGTATAATTCTGTCGTGGGAAAGTAAAGCATAGTATCAGCTTCTTTTTTTTTTGCTATATTCTGTACTTAAGCCAAGGGTGCCCACCTGGGGGGGGGGGGCGCAGATTGCGGCATTGAAATTTTTTTATGCGGAGGGGGGTTGAGGGGTATTTTTCTCATTTTGGGGGGCTCTTGCTTTTGGGGGATCTTCATGACATTTAGGGAGTGCGTCCTTGCCCTTAAGGGGGGTGAGCACCTCTGCTTTAGCTTTAGAGAACAAAATTGCTTATTTGGTTCCGCTGAAAATTAAGCCCAAAAAGGACATCATATTCAAACATTTCCATTTTTGGAATCTAAAACGAGTTTCTTCAAATGTCTAAAAAATTCATTTCTGCAGATATTGCGCTTTACCATTCCACTGCAGAATTAACCCTTTCCCCTTTAAAATTTTGAAGGGACAGGCAGGATTAAAATATATGTTTGCATTTTAGTGTAATTTAAGTAAATTTTACTTCAGTACTTTAAGTGTTAATTGCAACATTATTGATGTAATATATTTCAAGTATTTCTTAATATAGTTCCTGTAAGTATTAGTTATGAATATTTCTTTTAGATTCTGCGCAAAGTTAATATATATACTTGAGGCAATATAAATTTAAAAGAAAAGAACTTCGAATTCAGAAATTTTAATTGGCAGATTAATGTTAAATATAAATAAGATATACAGTAAAATAAAAATGAAAGTGACTGTCGAAAGGGCAAAAATATGCTACTGGCCCTGACAAATATGACACTGAACAAAATAATGATCAAAAGACAGAAATTTTCGGCACTAGAAACATTTTATGAATTTAAGTCGTGTACAGATATTGCAACTGTCAAACTCCCCCAAAATGCAAAGGTTTTAAAATGGAGGTGGCCGAGTTTTCAATAACCCAGACTTATAACCGAGCATATATCATGTCCGAGTATTGTGGTTGTACTAACCTGGGGAAACGAATTAATGATAGTAGTTTGATTGAAACATAACTTGTAAAAGTTATTCCCGTATTTTTTAAAAATGAATAAAAACATGCAATATGTTGTGCATTTATGTTATAGACACTTTTAGCTGTACTGGCAGATTTTGTTCGGACGTCCGGGGTTATTTTAACGATGGTCGACTATATTAAGTTTTTAAGAACAAAAATAACTATTTCCCTCCATCCATGATGTAGTTTCCAATATTGATAATTTTGAAGTGCAGGTTATTGACATTTTTTATCCATTGTTTTCTTTTTAATTTTTTTTTCTAAAAATTACACATTTTTCCTCACAGTGGTCAGACAATAAAACTTTATGCATTAATTATAACTTTAAAAAAAAACTGATACCATAATCCATGACCATTTTATTTCAACATCAAAGACCATTCGTTTTATTATCTGTAAACTTAGTCTGATTTTTGTACTTATACATATTAATTCTCCCATATTATTTAGGAATACTTACAACATATTTCTTTAATAAGAACTAACACTTAAATAAGTTAAATACACTTAAAATACAGAAAAACTCTGAAATGTATTATTATCACGAATGAAATGATGCAACTTATGTTTAATTTCATTATAAAGTTGTAGTTCCTCTGGATAAAGCCTACTACTTTTCACTTCATAGGTTTGATGGTGGTTCTTTAATTTAACACTCCCAAGTAAGGGATTAATGCGACATATCTTTGTTAACGCCTTGGATATGACCTAAAATGGAAATTAGATGTCTTGCATGATACTGACAATAAAAACGAGTGGTGTTTTAAATTTCTTGCCAAGTCTTTAAATTTGGCAACTTTTATTCAGATTTTGGCAGACTTTAAGACCCCATATCTCGAAAATGAGGGCACACAGTTCATGGGTCAAAAAAATGTCTAAATGTGCTCCTTTCGAATGTGGCCATTTTGAACTTTTTTCGTGATTACTCAAGTTGTGTGGTTCCATGGTAAGGATGACATTTTATGCAAATTTTCACCATTGTTAGACATACACATTTTGTATAATAGTAGTTATTTCATGTTGTTGTACAACCCTTATGCCTAACATTACAGGGTGAATGTTAGACATACAAGAGTGGTTAACTGCTTTTACTTAACTTTATTTATGAATTTTTCTTTTTTCAGAATCCAAAATTGTTGAATCAATTTATATCCCCATATACTGGGTTCATATATGAGAGACATATAACTGGTCTGTGTAAGAAGCAGCACACAAGGGTGGTGCATACCATTAAAAAGTCCCAATTTTTTGGTATGTATATAGTTTTTCTTATATACATATAAATATGTTTTGTATATAAATCTATTGTTCAATTAAATGAATTTAAAAATTTTGGTTCAAAAAATTAAATGTTAAAACTTTCACAGCAGATAGCAAAATACAGTAAAACTCCTCTAATGCGGACACTAACGAGACCAGGCCCGGACTGGCCATAGACTTGACCGGGACTTTTCCCGGTGCGCCCTCTCGAAAGGCGCCCTTTTGTTCTTTTCTTATTTTTCGCAACAATGTTTTAGCAAAATGAAAATAAATTATGTGGAACAAAGAAGTGATTTTGCATGTGAATATTTTGACATGCAAAAGCAATGGTCTTCTTATTTATATAAACGTTCCTTTTTATTGCCCCCAATAAAGGCAATTAGTCCCCTCTCGTTTCGTAAACGGTCTGCTCCCAGGGCATCGTTTGTGGCTTATCTTTTGCACCAAGTTTCAATTCTGAGGACAAAAGCGGACCCATAGTGTTTCCCCAATAAAAAAGGGATGTGAGGGTGAAAGTAACAGCACATATCTATGGTCAAAAATACGAGAATGGTTTGATTTATTGACTGTACTTAAGTTGCTGTAAAAGAGCGGATAGCATGACTCCCTGTTCTGCTAATGATAATCATGAGTGCAATAGAAGCAAGAAGACAAATAATGTTAATTTTTGAAATCTGCGCATTAAAAATAGTGTAATGTCGAAATAAGCCGCATAAAAGCAATAATTTAGTGGATGGATGAACACGATGACAGAAGTCAGATGTCGTATTTTTTGTCTCTTCACAAAATAACTTTTAGGACAAGACTGCACGGTGATTCCTAGATTTTGGAGTCATGGCGCCCTTTTTGGAACTAAGATATTCGCATGGCGCCCTTCCCAAAATAAAAGTATGACTTGTAACTGGCAGTCAAAAATAAATACGAGTCGTGTATCTGCATTGAATAGCCCTTATTTATCCTGCAGAGACTCTGTAAAAAAAAAAGTTTCACAAATAATAAGTCTAAATTAATTGAGAAAAAATAGTTAATTTTCGATGTGGTCCTAGGAGGACTGCAGGGCTCCCCTGGGCACATTTGAGGAATTACTGGACTAAACACAATAAAGATGCCGAAAAATTTTAAAGATAAAACATTTTTCGATTTTAAACGAAGTTTTGTCAATTAAAATCATTACAAGTTCTAGATCTTTGTGTTCAAAACATATTCCAGTTTTTTTTAGTTGGATTTAATTCTTTCACTGTCTTTTTAGCCAGATGTGTGTACAAAGGAAGGGGGTCATGGCATAACCTTCGGCATTGAAATTGTTAGGAGTTAACTTAAGAGATTTTTTAAATCTCATTTTGGGGGTCAAGTTCTCGGGAGGGGGAGCGCTGCTTAGCATTTGGAGGAGGTTCGTCATTGCCCTGGCGGTGGAGGGTTGTCGCCCTTATGCAAGCTACAATACTACCGTAAAAATATTAATATTTGAATTCCTGCATAAAATCATAATATTATTACATTTTATGCTGCCTTTATATCATTTTGGGAAGTTTTTTAATCTGTGTTTTCCCTCAGATGAAGCTCGATACCGTGCCCCCCACCCCTCGCTATCCTGTTGACTTGTGAAGGTTATTATTGATAAACTTTGCATCAATGAAACAATGCAATTCATTTTGAGCGGAACGAAGTTTGAGTTTGAAGAAGGAATGTATAACGATGTTGTTAATAAGTAAAACGCAAAGCTATTACTTGTGATGTCGTGAAGGGGGGGGGGGGGGTCCGCCTCGGGGTTGACTGTCTGGGGGGGGGGGTGATACCCAAAGTGGAATTACAAGTTTTTGATAAAAATGAAGCTGAAATGCAAGACTCCTTAGAATTAAGACTTCTAATTTTAAAATTTTACAGGGGATAGGCCCGCCCGTACCCCAATATTTCCCACCCCACACCATGGAATCAATACGTACTACTATACTCAGAATTAGGTTCACATTGTCAATACTTAGACCTAGTAGTGACCTCTTATAACAAAAAACTGAAAACCCATTAGCTTTCGGTGTGTAAAATAAGTTCAAAGTAATTACGAGGCCAACAATTTCACAGACCCCCTTACTTTTTTGATCTCTCGACGCACACATGCGTCTTGGGTAAGTTACATAAAAAGCATTCATAGTTTTTATTTGCCTTATGTATATTATCCCATATAAAATTTTGTTTTCCACAAATACAGTTGTTTTTGAAAATTGTAATATTTTCATGTTTACATAGAATTTAAAAACTTTTTTTTTTTTTTTTTTGCGTTTAGAGGGAGAGAGGGGGGGAGGGGTGACACATCACTAATTACCGCGCTCCGAGTGTCCCCCATGCTAGGTACGCTACTGGTATTACAAATATTAATAAGAGTCAAGAAAGACTATATTAGAAATGTAATGTGAGAAATATCGAAGTAACCTTATTCGTTTTCTATCTGCAGTTAGTTTTTACATATCAGGATAGTATAAAGCCTAAAAAATAAACAGCACTTTTTTTTCACAGAATAAAAGCTAAAGATTCTAACCATTACAGCATTTTATGAGGGTCTTTCGAAGCATTCTTGTACTGTGCAAGAGCTTTTGACTAACTATCTTTTGGTAAGCAGAAAAAAGGGAGCATACATGTAGACCACACACTTGTTTTATGGCTTTAAATAACGCCTTTTAAGATGCTTTATATCGATAAGGATCTGCGATGCTTGGGTCCTGGGGGATTCGTAGCGCTGGATTTCTGTTGGACAAGGGAGGACAACTATCATAAATTTTATGCAGTTAGACTACAGAAGTCCAATTGCCGTTACTTACATGAATCGAAGAGTCATTTGGATCAGATTTTTGCATTAGTGAACAAGTAATTTTGAAGCGGCAGCAAAATTGGATATATTAAGTCAAGGATCTTTTCAACAGTAGGTTTCAGTTTTCATTTCCTTTTTATTGCGAAAATATTTTCCTTCATGTATAATCTTAAATTATAGAATTACAATCTATGATTCATAATTAATTGCATTATGATCTATGTGCTGCGAAATAACAAATGATATTGCAAAATTTTCGACAATACATATGGTTAAAAAAACAACTCACTCAGATAAGTTGAAAGGTCTTGTGTTATCAATTGAAAACTATTATTTTAAAAAGTAAAAACTACTAAGATCAAGCCTGTCCTTGAACTATTTTTTTTTTCATCGTCCCTCTGTTTTTAATATGATTGGTAGTTTTTATGACGGCTCTGTCTAGGTCGGTCGCGTCAGTTTTCAAAAACAAAATCTGACACTCAAAAAGTTCTCGAAACTTTAAGACAACAATGCCATGAAAATGAATACAAACGTTTAAAATGTTCGTTTTTGCTATATATATACTTAAAAAATATAACACTTTGGACAGCGAGAATTTCTGAAATGAATTTTCAGAAATTAGATCCTGATTTAAGAATGTGGAGGAAAAAATATCATTACGAAAAACCCTCTTGTTTTCTTATGCTAACAAAAAACTTGTAATTTTAATTTTACTTTAAAAAAAAAAAAAAAAGGAATTCTTAAATGAAAAAAGGAGGCAAGGAGAAATTGAACATGGTCAAGAAATTTATTTGATCTTCTTTTAAACTGAAATCTTTGAGTTTTCTTGCAAAAGATTTATTGATTAATCAAATCAATTCATTTATTCCTTATAATGGTCATAAACAATAATAGTAGTTTTAAATGTATATCCATACATAAAAAATGATTTCTCAAATAATTTAATTACAAGCTTTTCCCAATAGTTTCAGTGTTATTAAAATGATATCATTTATTACGTATTGCAAAAAGGCAATCAGGTGCACTGGATGAGTTAGAGTTCGATTGGTTGTATTTTCCCCCAAGATATTTGCTATGACATGATCATGTTACTAATAAAAAAATAAATAAATATAGGATTTGAAAAAAAAAAATCAGACTTTAAAAATAGATTTTAAGGACTCTAGATATTACTTATGTTTTATTTATAAAAAATATGTCTTGCAAACATTAAGAAAAAAAACATGATATTTTAACTCATTTTCATGGTAGCAGTTACTTTATAGCATACATAAGCCAATTTCATTACAAATGCATAATTCGTATAAAATTTGACATTTGAGATGTGAGATGCAAAAAAAAAAAAAAAAAACAAGCAATACTATTAGTACAAAACAAATGCGTAAACATAATTCGAATAATCTTTTGATTTTGAGGACTGAAATCAATTAATCACTAATGTCATGTCTCATATTATATCCGCACTAAATTCTTCATCTTAATTACTCTTTATTAATTTTCATTTTTGATAAATTATAATATTTCTTGATTTACCCAATTTGTAAAATCAAGTTTCCCCTTCATGACTGAATTCCTTTTTTGTATTGCTATTCATCCAAAAACATACCTTTTTCTTAAAAAGTGCATTTATAAAAACTAGTAATGGCCTGATATTCATTACCACTCGCTCTTACTCTCAAAATAATTGCATAACTAAAATGCTTTAAAAGAACACCATGCAGAGATGCAAAGATTTTTAACAATCCAAAGAAAAAAAATTACTTATGAAATGATATTTTTAATTTATTCTTTTTGAGTTTTGAACTTTAGCGCAATAAAGTGGAAAAAAATATTTTAAAACAGTCTTTGAAAACGGACAACAGTTTGAATTGTCATGTACATACATCTCTTTTTAATTTTAAATTGCAGAAGCATTTTGTCGAAAATGACAAACTAGCATATGCAGGTACAAAACGAAAAAAAAAACCTGAGCATGAATATTGATCGCACGGAGAAAACTTCGTCAGCTTAAAGAACCGACAAATTCATGTAATAAAATGATAGCGTCATGTTTTAAAACAACAGCAGATACCAGTGAAAAAAAATTCAATCGACAACACAAAAAAAAGTATTACTGCAAGAGGTGTTGTTACTTAATGCTATTGAACTAGTGAATGATGCATTTCAGAAGAAAGACGAACAAGCAATGAATTTTCGGAAAAAGTTTCTGTTGAGAAACATTTAGCAAAACTTCTCATTCTTCGAAATTAAAAATTATTCCCCCCAACCGCCCCGCGACGTTATTCACATTTTCAAGGTGTATTTTGGTGGTCTTTCCTCTCTTTTTTTAGGGGAGTCTCTTTCTAGGGGGTAATCATTAATATTTAAGGGGATGTACCAACACTCTTTGGGGGGAGGTCTCTTCTACTATTTTTGAACTTGCAAAAAATATGACTTCTCGTTTAGACATTTTCAGCAACAAAAAAGGGCTTTATTTGCTTCTCAATGATTTTTTATCCTTTTAAAATGGTCGCACTAAATCTTAATTTCTTAGATATTATGGAGGCTCAGTCGGCGCCCTTCAACTCAGCTTTCCCGCGCCCTGTCGATCACCCAGTCCGGCCCTGAACAAGACTAATTTTTTGTTCGCAATAGAGGGGTGTTCATAGGTCAGGGAATTTGATAATTTTATTTGCTTTAGAATTCAAGGAATTAAATATTGTCTGTATAGGAGGGGTGTTCGTTAGGAGGGGTTTTACTGTATCTTGTAAAATCATTTCTTTCCTAACAAAATTACAAAAAACAGTATTTGTTTTAGTTATATACTTATAGTAATGTGTTATTTTCTTATATTTAATAATGTTTTCTAGGATATATGACTTATCTTGGGAAGAATGTACAGTATTTAAAAGATCCAAAGTTGTATGATCCTTTCAACCCTAGCAGACCTAATCCTCATTGAGATCCAATTAAAAAGAAATTTATTGTCAATCACTTTTCAATCATTTATGTAAGTTTCATATGTAATACAGAAATAAAGAGCTTAGCATTTATTTAAGAATTTTTACTTTTTTAGAAACAGTCTATGAACTTTAATGAATAAAAATGTATAAAATATTCTTTGCTGTAAATATTGCAAAGTATTGGTTTTTTGTCGTGCTCCAAGAACGTTAAGACTTGGTCGCCTCCAAGCAACAATAGGACAGGGTGGCGACAGGAACTGGAAAAAAAAGTCCCCTGACTTTTCCCTGATTAAGTTCACTAAATTTCCCTGATTTACGTTACTTATAATAATGGTTTCTTTTCTTTGCCCTACCTGAAAAGCATTGCATATTAAATAAAATGCACTGTTTAAAACGGTTTAAGCTGTTAATTAAAAATATATTTGAAAAGATGCTCTTTTCTTTTTGGTAAAGATAGTTAATTAAATTATCAACAAAGAAATATTATAGGAAATCTAAAACAAATACTTTACTTTTCAGAAACCAGTTAAATAAGAATTCTAAGAAATTATTAAAACCACTCTTAAAGACATATCTAATCATAAAACAAAAAATTTAAATGGAAATAATCTTGAACTGAATTTTCAAGCAGTATAATTGTTGCTGCAAGAATAACAAGTGATAGTTAAAGTATAGAAGTAAAGTAATTTAACTTACATAAATAATACTGTTGTGTGCAGGTAAACGACAGTATCTGCAAAAATCAGTTTTCGAGATATTTTGAAGAAATGTGTGGTGGATTCAGTACTAACAATAGGAAAATTTTAGAATTAAAACGTTTTTTTTTTCGTGCCTCTTTTTCGCTCTTAACCAAACAAGTGAGTGTTGTACAGTAAAGATAACGTACAATAGATGACAATAATGCAAAAAAAAAAAAAAATCTGTTACTACCCTGTTTGAATTGAATCTTCCAACAACCAGTCATATTGAGCTATTCCCTAATCAAGAACTTTGGTTTTAATGAATGGATACAGCATTTTAACTATTAAAAAATAATAAAAATATATTCACTTATTTACACAACTCAATTTCAAATGATTTCATTTCTTGTCGAAAAAAATCATAAATTACTTTAGTAACAAACATCGAAATTAAAAAAAAAAAAAAACAATTATTAATAATTTCAAAATATATATGTATATGGTTTTAAAATAAGAGTTTTGAAGTCTGAAAAAAAAACCCTGAATGTAATCTGAAGTGACAGCAAATAATACCATGGCAAAAAACAAATTTGTTTTTCAGTCAAAGTTCAATTTTAATACAATAAATAATTGGTGGAAAATTTGTAGGGAACTTAAGTACTTTATTTTGCAAAGAAAAAAAAAATTTCTTCATTTTATCAATTTTCCCTGAATTTGTTATTTTTTCAATAAGTGAATTATAAAAAAAATGAGAACACTGGAGATTCAAAAAATTTTTAACTCATGAAATTCATAGTTAACAATAAAAATAAATTAAAGACTCTTATTCTAATACTTATCAAAACATAAACCAGACCAAGCAATTTTTTAAAGTGCTATCTGCTTTAGAGTTTTCCCAAACTCTGTAAATAAAAGGCAATTTTTTTAATTGTTGAAAATTTTTAAATTGAAAACTGTTATACATAAAATGAATTATTTTTGAAATTTGCCTTAGGATGACAGAATTGAAAAATACTTATTTTATAATTACTTCCCCAAATTTATCCATGGCCGATATTTGCACAAATACGTGTCCCCTTCTCTGAACTTTGAGTTCTGTACACTCTGCCATCCAAAAAATACAAAAGTTCTTACCTTGGCAAATATGAAAAATTGCAGATTTTTACTATTTTTTTTTTTTTAACATTTTCTTAAAATTGGAGTTAAGCAAAAAAAACAAGCTAAATTTTATAAAAAATTGAATATTGACAAAACATGACTGTTGTGAAGATCATAAAAATAAAATTCTACTTGTACAGTATAAATCTATGAGATAAAAGAATTAATGTACAATCAGAAAGGACCAATCCTGTACTATCTTTAATACCTCATGGTTTTATCAGTTCATTTCTACGTATATTGGCGAGTTGAATTAGAAAACACTTTTTTAATCACCCAAGAATTGCAAAACAAATTTTCCAAGTTATAATAAAGTTTGAAAATCAACTGAAAACTTCTTTTAAAACTTGTTTACACATACTAATGTATACTATGAAGGCTGTGTTTCATTCACTATTTTTTGAACTATTTGCAGTAAAAACAAACCCCAGTTCAAATTTTAACTACCATGTCAGAAAGGAGCACTAGAAAAGAATCCACTCATAAAAAATAAACAAGTTCATAAAAAAAAAAATCAAAAAGTCATACTTGCTTGTTTTATTATTTATTTCTGCACAGTAACAAAGAAGCTGGTTAATTTACTTTAAACTGTCATTGCCTCATTCTCTCGTTTTTCAAGTACTTAAAGCCGAAAATAAAAAAACCATTTGCAGTTAAAAGGGAGGAAAAAAGCATGAAAGAAGACTTGATGCAGTGGCGTAGCTACGCTTTCTGGCGCCCGGGGCGGTTCCTCACTTTGCTGCCCTTTTGATGGGAAATGGTTAATAGATTAAAGAGTCGAAAGTGTTTTAATAAAAATCTTCCTTCTTATTTTTCTTACAGAAGCAAAAAGAAGAAAGGAGTTCAGAGCCCCACCGAAAAATTCCAAAAGTTAAGTCAAAACTCGGAATTTTAAGCAATATTTGGCAACGCTTAAAGAAGAGAGTCTTCGAGCTCCCTCAATTTTTTTTTTTTTTTCGAAATTAAAATCGGTTTTATGCTTTCTTTGGTGACGTTAAGGGGTTGGGACTTCTCAAGAAAGTGTGACGAAATTGAAGTCTTAAAAAAGCAATTTTAGGCTATCTTTGGATGCATGAAGATATTGGGGAAGGTTCAGCGGTGCTGTCCAGAAAGCTTTTCAACTGAACTAAAAAATACGGAAATGTAGGCTGTATCTAGTAGTGTAAGACCCTCCCCTAACTCCAACGAAGACTGGATTTTCCTCCTGAAATATTTTCAAACTTGAAATCAATTTTAGTCTATCTTTGATGACGTTAAAGAAAATAGGGAAGCTCTCTAGAAATTTTATGATGGCAAAGTTTCAAAAACGGCACAAGTTTCCAACTATTTCCAAAAATTTCGAAGTCGGGTGGTTTTCTCGTCTCCCTATGAAACTTTTTGAAAATGACGTCCTAAAAACGAGACTTTAGCCGTTGTTTGACGGACAACGTCATGAGAGAGAGTTCGGTGGGTTGTTTCCCACCCGAAATCTTTTTCGAAACTGTTGCTCATTTTAAGCTGTTCATTACTGAGAAAAAAAGGAGGCTTCCCTCAGAAATTTCGAAAAATGGAATTTGGAGCCAACTGTGATGACGTTAGGTGATTTAGTGCATATTTTGGATCCATACCTTAGAATTTTTCTGAAATTTAAGTTTCAAAAACCCAACTTTAAGCTTTTTTTTTTTTTTTTGGAGGTATTGGATGGGGATTTTAAAGTTCTAAGTTGATGTCCTTAATACACGTTATCTTTGATCACGCTACAGGAAGGGTCAGGGCTTGACCGCCCTCAGGAATTTGTTGGACCACCCCCAGAAATTATAAAAACTCAATATTATGCTAAAAGACGAAATGTAAAGGGATGGGGTGGGCGTTATCCCTTGGAAATGTTCGAGACTCAGTGCCTAAAACTGCACTTATGGGCTGTTTGGCGACGTTAAAGGATAGGAAGGTTCGGTTGCTCTTCCCGAAAAATGTGACACTGCCCTCAGTCTGTAGCTTCAGACGAAGGAGAAGAAAGAACAAACAATATAATGCTGATATGTCCACAAGAACAACACATGTTTTGTATTTGAGTAATTTCATTATCATAGTCGTGCCACAACCTTAGCATCCAAGGACTTTTTTTTTTTTGACTCCAGAAAAAGATCAAAAGCATGATTTACTTGTTGGAAAAACGCGTTAATTTTTTCCGCATCAAAAGTGTAAAATTGCCACCCCTCAAATAGTGCCGCCCGGGGCGGAACGCCCCCTCCGCCCCTCCCTAGCTACGCCACTGACTTGATGCATCTTCAATATTGTTATAAACGAAAATTAAATATATAAATAAAATAATAACTATTGGAGAATCAAAAATTGGAAAGAAGGATTTTGAGATGGGAAAAATGTCTAACCTTTGTCTGAAATTCGCAACATATGTCACAGTGTCACGCCATTTCTGCTTTTGAGTATTCAATTAAACTTCAAATATGTTTAATTAAAGCAATTATTTTTATTTATTTTAAGAGTATTAATAGTGTCATCATTTTGGTTGTTAGTGATATAATCCATACATAAAAATAAAACTTAAATTTCAACACACAAATAAGCAAAAGAATCTACATAGGTTTTATTGGCAGCCAATTGAATACAATATGCATCTTAGCATCATCATTGAAGTAGCATGTTTGTAGCCATAGACACTGCACAACCTTCATTCAAGCAAGACTGGCATCGCAATTAAATCAACCTCTTAGGCTGGTGTAAAGTTAGAACATAGTTTTAAAAATGTGCAATAAGATGATTGATTGGTTTCAAATGCTTCATTCATTCTTCTGATGATTAATTCTCTAATGCTTGAACAACATAATAAAAAACATCAAAGTTAATGTAAAGACCAGAAAAATTCATCCCAACACGCACGAAATTCCATCACCAACAAATGTACATAAGTTCCAAGTCCATAAAACTGTCTTAGCAAAAAGGGAGACATTTTCAAACATAATTCGTTCGGAGTTTAAAAAAAGCATTTTCTTTTTCTTACAAAAGATGCAACATTCATAACAATAGTACACAAAAAATGTCAAATTACAAAAGGATTAATAAGGTTTGAAAGTAGTTAAAAAACATAGAAAATATCACAAAACTAAGCAGGATCAGTTTCAATTACTAAAGGAAAGAACATGATTTTTTTTAAACAGAAAAAGGCAAAACATTTCTTGGCAATATAACATCATGTAAGATCTGCAAAATCTGTCACTTGTGGCAGCTCATAAGTTTCGCTCATGATCAGGTCTCATCTGAAAGAAAAAAAATATAACATTTTAAAGTAAGGAAAGTTAAACATGAAAAAGTGTTAATTCACCAGGAGTGTTTCCATAGGGCATACTCCATATATGCTGTATACTCTCAAACATTTTTTTAGACACATGGCGTATACCTTCAATCTTCAAAAATTTTCATTTATAGTTCAGATTCTATCATTGCATTTTTAAATTTTCCTAAAGCAATGAAATGATTTAGTTACCAGTTACAGTTTTTACCGAGGGACCCTTATAGCTGCACATAAAGAGTAGTTATTAATCGTTACAGTGGTAGTAAATTAAAGTTAATTTTCGAGACATAAGAAAAATATGAAACTTTAATTTTACCAGTTTTTTTTTTTTTCTTCTTCTTCTCCCTGGAAAACCCCCAAACTCAATCACCCTTGTGCTATACCCACAAAAATTTCTGGACATTATGTATATGGTCGCATACACATACTGTGCATTATGGATTACTGGGAGTATACCCTCAGAAAAATTGATTGGAACATTACTGTAATTCACATAAAATTATAAATATACTTGGGAGTGGGGAGAGAGAATTTTCACGTCTGCCATAATTTTGATTAAAACTGAAAAATCGTTAACCTGACATTTAAGGTTGTTTTGCAAAATTGATTATGATAAACATTAAAATGTTCTTTGTAATACAGCCAAACCTTGTTAAAACAAACTAAGGGACCTTTAAAATCAATGTGTTAACTTATTCGTCTTATTCCAATGAACAACAGTAAGCAACAAACAATAGGATGTGAATCGTAAATGCAGTTAGTCAGCAGTAATTTCTTTTAAGCATGTTCGAATTAACAAGGCTCCACTGGTACCTCAACATTATGTGCCTTCTGTTAATTTGTATTTTGTTTTATCTTTAACTCTACATGGAAGAAATAAAATTTTTTATACATTAGGTACTCTAAATACTTTAAAAAGTAAGTTATTTCATGTCAGATGGTTGAAATTATGATTCTAGCCACATGCCATTTAAACTAAATATTTATCTACAGGGTGTACAAAAAAAAATGTCAAAAGTACTGAGAGGTGAAATGAAACAATTCAAATGAAACACAGTTAGTGGCAAAGGAAAGAAAAACTCCAAAGGTTTTTCTAGTATGTTAATTGCCTGAAGTAGAGGGCATAAGTTGCTAACCAATAAAGAAAATGGCAGCAGCATGTGCAGTGTGTGTTGTGGTTAGCAGAAATAAAATCACTGCCAACCTTACAACGAAATGTACTGTAAAGATATACTAAATATCACACTCAGTGGATCTTTGTAGTCGAACATTTCGTCGAAAAGTTTTATTGGCTCTATTTTCTTTCATCTAACCCCAACACACACTGCACTTTTTTCTGTCAAGTTGTCATTTTCCTTTCTTCGCTCAATTGGCGATTTGAACTCGACTAGCGAGCGACTCCGACGGCGATTGAACTGTTAACTGACTGAAGTAGAGGGAGCTAGTTGCTTAACTAGCTCCCTCTACTTCAGTCAGTTAACAGAAAATTGTTTTCCTTCTTTTGCAGCAAACTGCATTCCATTTCACCTGTTAGTATTGTTATTAATTTTAATGATGATCAAGATCTTTCTTGAACACCCTAAATAGAATTGTCCTGCATTTATGTAGAACATGTTATACATTAAATTACGTATAAAGGCAAAAATAACTTTAATTCATCATTTAAATTTCTCTGCATGCAAATATTATACAACCTAACTTTTCTGCAATAACAATCTCCCTTTCCAAGTTTCAAAAATTTGTAAACATGCATAAAGATATTTCCTTAAAATTTAGAAAAAACCACATGTGTAAATTATATGCTTATAAAGGTCAGCAAATATACTCACAATACATAAAATGGATAAAAAGAGAAATGCAGTAAAATAAATTAAATGAAATAGTATAACTAAACAATACAAATGCATTATTACTTGGATGAAATCGAAAAAGCAAAGAATAAGGGATAAAACATAAGAGGCATAGAATAGATATGCATATATACAAGCCAATATAGGCTACAATGAGATAAATATTTGAAGTTTTTTAGCATTAAATATGGAAAAAGATCTAATAGAAACTTACTAAAAAATGCAAGATAAGTGCCAGAACTGAAAGATTTTCTTAAGCTTCAATACACTTGCCTTAAATCATACATGCAATAAATATTTAATGATGACACGCATTCACTGATCTGTTTACATTAGCTTAAAATGTGTGTATGATGCATCTTGTTGTATAGATACTATAAATTATAAAAGCAAGTTATGCACAGTTACCATGACTGTCGTAGAAGAAAACGTATTTTGTTTGTGGATTTTATCCGAGGTTTATTGCCCTACAACATAGTCAAATATGCTTTTAAATGTTTTCAAACTGAAGGATCACGACTTGGCGACCGAGTTCTTGAAACAATAGGAAAGTTTTCGATTTTTCAATTTTATTTTTATATGATAGAGTAACCTGTATGAACATCATAGGTGAAAAAAATTTTGCGATACGATAAGTAGTTTTTTTTAAATTAATTTTTAAAGTTCAATCGCCTGTGACGTCAGATGGCATAGGAAGTGACGTCATGCGCTCTTCCGGTAGGGGAGAATCCGAAGGTCACGCATTCGACTTCGAAGACGAAACGTAAAATGCTTTCTCCTCGCATTTCTGGAACATTAAACCTCTCATCCTCTCGAAAATATTCGAATATCTCATTGGTGTTACTTGAGGAAGATTATTTAGATTGTGATTTAACGAATCCGGCCTCCATACTGTGTTCAAAAGGATTATTGAATTTCTAAAAAATAAAAATATCAGCGCGCTCAAAATGTCCCTATCGAAAACAAGGGAACTTCGGCGGAAGGCTGCCCATTCGCGCCCTGTGACGTAGGCTCGTGACGTTTCAGAAGCGCCCACTTTTGCGCGTGGATTTTTAAAAATTCATTAAAATCAACCACGGTGTTTTAAAATTCGGCGATGGTGAATTTTTTAGTTTTGAGGGTCAATTAACAATATCAAATAGCCAAAATATGAACATTTAATAGGTTGCAACTTCCCTATTTTCAGGTTTTGAAAAGCATTGTCCGTTACCATATGCTCATTTAAATAAAGCATAGAACTTTGATTAGTCTGCTTGAAGAAAAGTAAAAAAGTTTCAGCCAACAGTGAATAAAAATTTTATATCTGCTTGTTTTTACTAGCACATTTACTTGGGTCTATTGATTCGGTAATATTGAGCCATACATAATATGACATGAAAAAAATCAACCTCACTTTTCAGGGCATGTGAAAACATGGATAGCAAAGAATTTCTTTGATTTTCACGCCTTGAACGTATTGGAAAAAATGTTCCCTAAATGAAATGTATTTACTCACTACAGTAAGTCCTACGGCATTTTTAAATTTTGAGTACATTCCACTAAATTAAATTCATTACAAAAAATTGTTTTAATGAAATTTATACATGCATTAATGTTATGATCATTATAATCAAGTATTGAGATAATACTTTATCCGTACAATACATACATTTCAGTCTTCTATCTTTTAATGGAATAATCTTCATGCCTATCGAAACTTCAATTTTCTTACTTATAATTCATAACTCAGCTAAAATCAATAACTTAAAATGGAAAGATCCACATGTTATTTGAACCTTACAAAGAACAGACAATTGATAAGTATCTTTGATATTCAGTAATTCTCTAAAAGGTCAAGGTTTATTTCAACTGAAAATTTCAGCTGTAATAGGCTGAAGAAAAATACAAGCACAGCTTTCATTTATTTTTCTTATGTCTTTCATGCTACTATTATTGTTTTTCTTTTTAATCACTCACTAAATTTTATTCTTCTCTTTCACTGTTTCAAGGATAACAGTGTGCTTTTAGAAACAAACCACATTAGTAAATATATTACATATGCCAGACAGTTCATGCAATTCTTTTCTCGGGAAACATTCCTACAACATATTGATTTTTTTTTTAAACTCTCCCCAATCTTTAAAGATTCTAATAATGGCTAACTTAATTTAATTTAAACAAATTTTAAAAAGTAGAAAAAAGCAGTTGCAGCCAACAAACATGTATAATGCATGCGAGAGAATGAGGTTAAAAGCCATGCTCAAAAAATAAAGTTTGTAATGAAATTAGACACTTATTTCACATGTTGAAATTTAAATTTCAAATGAATAACAAAATTCTTTTTTTTTTTAAAACTAAAATGAAAGGTCAATTTTCATCACCAATTATTAGTTACATGTATTTAAATCTAAAGTTGCCTTTCACAATAAAATGATTTGTAAAAAATACAATTCAGTGGTAAGATTAAATTAACTTGAAGTTAATTGTATGAAAAACAATCAAACTTTGTTTTGTGCTAAAATATGGATAAAGCAAGTAATTAACACAAAGCACATTTTAGGAAGAAATACCGCAAATAGCATTCCAGGGCTAAGATGCATCAGAGCATTCTCTATACAATGGCAAAGTCATGAGCAAACATTACTCCTAACTTGATTATTTGCACTTTCTTCACAATTTGTGCTTTATCTATTTTTATTATTTTTCCTGTTTGCATTTTTATTTGTTTGATGTTCAATTTTTATTTAATTTTTTAAAACAATTTTTATTTAATATTCGTGATTCAGAAAATTTTACTTGTTAGTCTGTTTACAATGCTTAAAAATTAGCAGCTAAAAATTTGAAATTCTGTAAAAGAAACCATACTTTTTTTATAGATAATTTTTTTTAAAAGAATTCCTTTCAACTTACTTACAACAACTTAACAAACAATTTAAGAATTACTCTAGGCCTGATATACCCTAAAGTGGAACACTACGTCTTGAAAGATAGATCATAGAAAAATCCTGCCTTCATTTCTTATAATTAATTTTAAATTATTATGAAAATTTTATGAACTCATTCTTTCTGATATAATGATAAAGCAGCTGAAATATTGAGACATAATTTAGTTCAGATTTAAGCTCCTTGCAAAGTTTTATTGAATTGTGAATAAAATGACCTATTTTGAGTGTGAAATTTTAAATATCAAAATTCAAAAATTATAAACACAATCTTTAAAAAGTTTTAAAAATTTATTAATATAAATTCATTACATACTTTACATAAAATTCATTCATAACATAGGCTTAGAATATAATGGGACAAAAACTAGATTGAGATGCCTACGTTGCGTTATGTAACTTACATAAAATTTCTTAAAAGCAAACAATGAATAAATGCTCAATTCTTTATCGAACAAATTAACACATTTGTGTTAAAATTGTAACGTTAAAAAATTAGAATTTTCACCGAATTTTTACAAACGTTGTGCAATAGATTATAGTAAAAAAAAAAAGTTCATGAAGCTAAAATCTGCACAGGACAAACATATGGCAGTTTCAAGATCTGAAAAAAAAAAATCTTCAGTGCAAAAATAACTTTTTAAACTATCAAAAATTAAACATTAGCAAATAATTATCCTCTACTGAAAATATTCTTGAAAGGAATTTGAAAATTGTTCTCAGTTCACCTAAGCCTTTTGCCATTTTAGTCGCAGATTTTTTGCTTCACATTATTTTAATAACTTACGTTTTAATATCACAAGCAGTTGATAATTTAACATTGATTCTGAATCTATAAAATTTTTTGGATACACAAAAAAGTAACATTTTAATTTGAAGATTTTTATTGTGATTATCTCCGAAAAATCGACTGATTTGACAATAGAGAACAAAGATTTCGCATCATTAAGAGTCTTTAATTAAGATGAACAAAGCTTCAAAGCTAATGACAGATGTCCAAGGACATTTCACTTTTTGAACAAGTCTCTGATGATTTTGATGAATTTTGGACCATCACCAGAGGACATACATCTAACCTTGCAAAATGAAATAGAGTTGGCCAGGCAAAATGGATCTCACATAGATTGGATATCCTTTAGCGTGCTTTCCACTTCCTCTTGTAACAGGTGATTCTTCTCTCGTTCAGCTAATATTTCATCTGAAAATTAAACAATGTATCAGGAAATGATTAACTTCATAATTTAATAATTTAGTCCCCCCCTCAAATAATGCAATTAAACAATAAATCATACTTAAATCATAAAATGAAAGAGAGGATGGGTATTTCATAATTTTTTGAGTGCACTTTGGTATTAAAATTTTAAGATAAAAAGGAATAGAAATAAAAAAGAATAAAACTGTGAAAGTTTAAGAATCAGTGTGCAAAGTAAGTATTTCATTTTGAGCAACAGCACTGCTCTTTCATATTGAAGAGCAATTCTGTGAAGTTGAGGAGCAGTTTTACAACATTTGCTAAATTACTTTCACAAGAAAACAAACAAGTTTTAAGAAATTAAACAAATATGTGTGCATTTAAAAAGTTTTGAACAATGACTTCAGTTACAAACGTTTATCACTCTTTTACAAAATTGAAGAACTAGTGCAAATGGGTGGTTGTACAAATACATGAATATTTTGAGTATGAAAATATTAAAACATTAAATTTATAATCTAAAATTAAACAATTTGCACCCTGTTTATTAATAAAAAATAGTTATCTAAAATCATTAAATACACTGTATCGAGATCTACACTGCTGTAAGAAATTAAGAGAATTTTCAGATTTGGTCAATTATTTCCAGAACTACTGGACCGATTTCAATGAAATTTGGTATGTACATACATTGAAACAATACAAACCAATAGCCATTTAAAATTCACACTCATAATCATAAAAAAACACTCGTTATAGTCGGATGGTATAAAACAGCGGTTGCAAAATTGAACGAAAAAAATGGATTAGTAGGGGATATGATCCCTTGTTACACACATACAGGCCTCGCAGTGAGACTTCTTACTTGAAATGAAGCAGTTTATGGGATCCTGGGGCAATTTTTTCCACTCGTTCAACATTGCTATACTCAGGCTGTAGAGGGTCCCCGGAGGGGTATTGCGAGTTGATATTGCCCTCCTGAGAGCATCCCAGACATGCTCTATGGAATTGAAGTCCACAGATCTGCTTGGCCAATCCATCCTGTGAATATCCTCCCGCTCAGGAAATTCGTCGACCAGAACTCTATGTGGTCTTGTGTAAACATCCATTAAAATTAATTCAGAGGTAACAGTGCCCCTCAAGAGGTGGGCCTTGGGCTCCAAGACCACATCCCTATACCTCACAACTGTAACAGAGCCTCTCTCAAAGACATGGAGGGGTGTGCAGCCATCCAACATGATGTTTGCCCAGACTGTCAAACTTCCTCATCCATAATGGTCGATTTCGAGGTTATTGAAGAGCATGCAGTGACTCCCGGTTCAGTTTAACCGACAATTAGCGTCCATTTGCAAAAATCGACCATTATGACGGTGGTGGTTTGACGGTCTGAACAGGCATCATGTTGGGTGGCCGCACACCCCTCCATGTCTTTGAGAGAGGCTCTTTGACCGTTGCGAGGAATAAAGATGTGGTCTTGGAGCCCTATGCTCACCTCGAGAGGTGTACCGTTGATTTTTTGCAAACAAATAATGAAAAGAGAAGTACAACTTAAGTTGGTCACCTTATGACATGCGTTACTATAGTGGATTTACGAAAAATATAAACTTTGGTTTCCAAAAGACTTTTAATACGTGTAACGAAATCAAGAGGGCACCATCGACTTGGCCGAGTAGTGGAGGGATGATGAAACCCTGGACCCCTGTTGGGGCGATATGAAAAGGGGAGAGTCGAAAAAACTTCCTTGGAGAGTGAGAGTGGAGAGGACGAGCGAAAGGAGGCTGGAAGGTACAGCTGAAAAGGTTGCTTCGACGGGAAGAGATGAGCCTTCTGTGATCGTTGAGTGCCATGTTTCTCGGAACCCCTGAAAGCCTGCGATAGATTCCCCTCCTCTACCTGATAATGCAACGTGGAAAGTAATTATGCCCTCGAGAGAATTCACGATATTCCTCCTATTGACTTGGCAAAACTTTCACGAGATTTGTTGATCCACGGGGCCCCGCCATTACGAAGGATGCAGCGAACGAACAGTAAGTGTTTGTCATATTATTGGTGACCAATTTGTTCCTATCATGTTAAGGCTATGATATAATTGAATTTTGTCAATGTGTAAGGTTTCATGTAACTCCAATAGATTTATGTTAATTAAACTTTTCCTTGTAATCTACGAAAGTGTAATGTTTCACTATGCCACGTGGTTTTTATTCTTTAGGAAAAATAGTGATATATTTGAGTAGCATGTGTTACGATAATTAAGAATAAATTTGGATTTTAGCTCAATTTGGATTTTTACTGTATGATGCAATTAGATTGCGGATCGCAACCACGTGACGCCATTTGGCTCTGTCTGGTAAATTGGCTTGTTTATGATTAAGGAAATACTTATGAACTGGGTTATCGGACTGGAGAACACGAAAGCTATACGATCATAAAATTTAATTAAGGAGTTAAGTGTTATTTTGCTTTTTTTTTGGTTGATAATAGAAGCAAACAGTTCGTACAGAGGTACTGTTAGTCCTGGGGTAATTTTAATGGATGTTAACGCAAGGTCACATAGAGCTCTTCTGGTCAATGAATTTTTGGAAGGGGAGGATATTCACTGAAGGGTTTAGCCAAGCAGATCTCTAGAATCCAATCCTATAGAGCACGTCTGAGACGCTCTCGGGAGAGCAATAACAACTCGCAACACCTCTCTGTGTACCATCCATAGTCTGGGAACAGCGTTGTTGAACGAGAGGAAACAATGGCCCCAGGATCCCATAAAATACTTCATTTCAAGTATGGAGTCACACTGTGAGGTCTATAGGTTTGTTAGAGGTGACCATACTCCCCATTAACCTGTTTTGTTGTTCAATTTTGCAACTGCTGTTTCATATCATCTAACTCTAACGAGTGTTATTTATGATCACGCGTGTGTATTTCAAATCTTGGACGGTTATTTGTTTTGCATTGTTTCAATGTACGTACATACTAAATTTCATTAAAATCGCCCAGTAGTTCTGGAGATAATTGACCATATCTGAAAATTCTCTTAATTTCTTACACCAGTGTAGTTTTGTCATTCACATTTAAAAAAACATTCAGTTGTTTGGATTGCAAAACTTTTGATGCCATTTATGATATTGTGTAGTCTTTCATATGTTTTGAATCACAAACTGCAATGCAATACCGCTTATTTCCTACACTGTTAGGAAAATAACACAAAAATATGAATGTGGAAGGATTAAAATGTTACCATTCATGAAATATTCACTCAGAAATGAAACATTTTTCACATTTTATCACCAGACTGGTCTTTTTACTTATCTCTCAATGAAATGAAAAGTAGGAGGAGGAATACTAGCTATGAAAAGCAAAACAGTGAAGTGTTCCTTCAGCTACTTATGCATACAATACAGAGGTCGCAATCACAAGAAATTTCTCTTCACCCTGATTTTGTTCCAAATATATGACAATCAGACTTAGATAAAATGAAAAGCTTTCTGCAAACACAAATCCTAACTGGAAAATTTTCTGCTAATAATTATTTTTCCAAACTCACCCTTGAATAAAGAATTAAATTCATATTCAAATATGAAAGAGGCAAAAAAAAGTGCTTTAAATTATTTAATTTTTTTTTCTTTGCAATAACATATAGTTTGTGCTTATTTTTCACCAACTGAAGAAAACTGCCAAAACTATTATTTTTTTCACACATATGCTTTAAAAGGCTGTTGGAGAAAAGCTTTAACAGAAATAAAATGGGATTTTTTTTAATGCCCTTACAAAAATAAATTAACGTTAGCAGTTTGAACAAAATTTCTGCCGAGCCAAAAATTTTTCTGCGAACTACTGTTTGTGTGTTCGTCTATATTATGCAAGACTGATGACAATATATTTATTGATACCTTGCTTTCTGATTATATGAATCATACAATCACACAGGAAACTTAATTTTCTAACTCGTACTAATAACTGTAACGAAAGGAGACAAATTATTTTTCAAAAGTGTTGGCAACCTTAATTTGAATTAGTTTTTTCTCATTTGTTCTTTCCTTCTTGCAACAACATCGCGTCAGCAGAATATGCTAATTGCCAGTAGCATTTAAGCTCCCGGTACTTTGCCTCATTCTCTTCCCTTTCAATTTCAACCCAAGTCAGACTTGGTTGTTTATTTCGACAGCTCAGTTGAGTCCCTCGGTTTTTGCCGATAGCTTTGGCTTACTGCTCTTGACATGAATATCATAGCTCAATATGATTAACGTTTCATACTTCAATTTAGAATGTTTGCTTCAAAAGTCATTTAAAGTATAATGAGCTACTTAATATTGTAAGGAGCATATTCTCAATATTTTGCTTAACATGCCATTGTATATATCAAAGCCATAATAAACAAGTTATTTTTAACTTTGGCTCTTCTTGATGTTGCACAAGATAAATATGTTTTTTCAAGAACTATCACACATCCTGGTTGAGCTTCCACTAAAAGTTAATAAGCTGAGCACTTTTAAAAGCTCACAGTTTAACAATAACAAAGAAAAAAACATACCTTCCAATCTATCAACTTCTTTTTGAAGCTTCTGTACTGATCGTTCCGCAAATTCTGCCCGAGCTTCAGCCTGCAAAATAAAATTAGACATGAATGGAAAAATATTTTCAGAATCAATAATTTAAGGTTATCCGCACAAGCAATTGGGTCATTCCACGTCAAATCAACCACAAAAATGGGATTTTAACACCCACCGTCTCGGAATTTGATAAAACTTGGTATACTTCATCCCTTTATGGTTATAAGCAACCCCCTATTTTTTTTTCTCTCAATATCAATTCGTTTTGATTTTATAGCCTTTTGAAATTCGGCGATTTTGCATTTTTTATCATTTTTGAGACACTCAAACTGAGAAGATGTTGTTTATTAAAAAAATTGTTTCTTGGTAAGTAATGCTATAATCTTTCTGAAAATTTTTGCATAAAATGTAAAGACTTTGAAAATGTTGATAAAAAATATCTTAATAGTTTTAGTTTACATAAGAAATTTTTAAAAAATTAGAAAAGTGAAAATTTTAAACTTTTTTTGTCAAAAAAAGGTGCTGACATAATTCTGAATTTCAACAAGAGGGTCAGCTTTAAAAATCATAATTTTTTAAAAAAATGATCATGAATATGTATTCTAACTTATCCAATAAAAAACATTAGGGGACTTTGAGGGATTCCGCCCCCCCCCCCCCCCATTCTGAAAAAAAAAGCAGGAAACATCATACAGACAATCTCTTCCATATTCTTAAAAACAGAATTGTCAGCAATTACGACAAAAATTCAAATACACAGTGTGCTGAACATTGGACTCAAATGTAAAAAAAAATCTAAGCTTCTTTTTCATTTGAAATAACTTAAAATATGGGGTAGTTCCACCCCAAATCTACCGTAAAAATGGGATTTTAACATGTACCACCTCAGATTTTGATGAAACTTGGTATACTTCCTTATTTTGTGGTAAAAAGCAACCCCTTAGTTTTTTTTCTTTCAATCTCAATGTATTCTGATATTATAGACTTATCAAATTTTTTGATTTTGCATTTTTGTCATTTTTAAGACATTCAAACTGAACTGTTGTTTAATGGGAAAAAATTGTTTCTTAGCAACTAATAAACTTACCTTTTCGGAAATTTTCATAAAAAAAGCTAAGATTTTGAATATTTTTATTAAAAATATTATAATAATCTTGGTTTATACTAAGAATTTTTAAAAAATTGGAAAAAGAAATTTTGATTTTTTTTTTGGTGAAAAAAGCCATTGTCAAATTTTTAACATCAGGGTCAGTTTTAAAAATCATGTTTAACAATGAAAAATGATCATGAGTATGAGTCCTAACTTCCCCTATGAAAAAAGTTATGGGTCTTTTAGGGATTCTGCCCCCCCCCCCCTCTTCAGAAAAAACGAAAGCATCAGAGAAAAGCTCATGTCTTTGAAAACAGAGTTCCCAACAATTATTTTTTAAAAAATATATATATAAAGTGTGTTTAATATTGAAGTCAGACATATAAATTTATTATTTAAGCTTTTTTTTTTAAATTTGAAATAGTTAAAAATTGTTTAAAATATAGACATTCTGAAAATAAGATATCATGAAATTTAAAAGTTACAGACAATAATATCTGCATACAGATTACTGCATTTTAGTTAAGACAACGAAAAACAAAAAATAACTCTTAACACCAATTTATAATCATGCAGTTTCTAGCACTTTCACCCCCCCCCCCACCTAAACCCTTATGTTTGAGAAAAATTGCTATAGTGGAACTGTATTTTGTAGTAAGTTACCGCCCTAATTCTCCTGGCTTGCTAATTCTGTATTAGCTACCAGTTTGTTTGGCTCTCTTGGCTCCCTTAAGAGTTTTTTCGCCTCCAGCTCATGTGATTCCTATTCCGGGCTGATGAGTGCTAAAAAGCACGAAACTGCAGTCCTCGGATGGAATAACTGAGCTGGCGGTGTATTTTAACTATAGTGGAACTGTTTTTCATTTTAGTGTTACTGCTGTACAGCAACAAATTCATCCTTTTCATTTCTTGAAAATAGTTAACACCCCTTAAAAGTTAATAGCTTGATTGCTTAGTGATAATATGTTCTAAATAAAGTAAATTACCTTCCCCCCTCCCTTCATAGCAAATGAGGAAATAAATTGCATCTCTCATATTCAATGGATTTTTGTATATTTTTTAATGAGAATAAGAAACTGAATTAGTATTTGCAAGGGAAAAAAACAATATTTGTCCGGATTCCCCCCCCCCCCAACATAACTTGCATCTTTTCCTCAACTGCTTTTGGGAGTGTACACTAGTGCAATGCAATTAAGTGCAATAAATAGAATAGAGAAAAGAAATTAATATGAAATGTGCTAATTCAAACTACAACGGAACCTCCATAACTCAACAAACCAAGGAAACATGAAAAAATTTCGACTTAAGTGGACGTCAACTTACTGGGGTTCTAAAATTTTAATTCCTAAAGAATTTCTGTGTGTACAACTTACTTACTGATGCTTAATATTCACATTATGAAAACTAATTCCAGTAAAGGAAATTTCTATTCTTTTCGTTTTCTTTCTTTGAAAAGTATATAGTAAAATCAATAATATATTTGAATATATTGTGAAGCATAAGTACATAATTGTTGAAAAGAGATAAAAGCTTCTTGTTAGTCATGTCTGTTAAAGATAAAAAGTTCTGCTCACACTTATTTAGAATATAGGTATAATGGTGCCTTCTTTCTCTACAGTTTGGTATATTTTATCCTATCCTTTTAGAATTGCACTAACAGCACAGAGTGGTTGCTTACTCCCCTGGATAAAAGATAGAATTCTCTAAAAGAGATTTCCTAAAACTCTGAGAAAAAGTTAATATGAAAGAGTGTTGGTAGCAAAAATTGAACTAGAATAGCAATTGGGTGTGGACTGGTAGGGGGTTCTCGCAAATGTGTGTCAAGCTAGATAGATTTTCAGTCATTGAATTTGGCATTGGGCCAACCCTAAGAAAAATAAATGTCCAGTTACAGGGGTTATCAGTGTGTCCAGTTACTGAAGTTTCACTGTATTTAAACAGGAATATTTAGAGTAGAATGTTTATAAATCATTTGTATAAAATAAAAAGTGGCTTTAAACAACATACCGCAATTCAGGGGTGGATACAGAAAAATCTTTTGGAGGGGGCACGGGAAATTGAACTTTTCTGGGCTAATCTGTTTGATAAGCGGAAAACAAAATCCATGTTTCAGTTTGATATTGCATTAGATTAATGAAACAAGTTAAAAGCTCTGCGAACTAGAAGTGTCTAGCTTCGAATTTGTCTTTTAGTCTGTTCTTTGCACAGTTGGTTAGAGAAATCATTACTGGACAGATATCAAATTTTTACTTGTATTTGGCCTAGATCTGATTACACACAACACAATAATTAGAATAACATACATATTTTCTAATCTTCTTAGTAGGAAAACAGACATAAGGTAGAAGGAATTTAAGAACTATGAGCTGGTATTTATAGGATTTGTGATACTTTGTATTAATTGCCTAGTTATAAATTAGAATTAGATGATTTCTTTTGTAATTTCTATGTTGTCTTAATGCATACTAAACAATAATTTTTAGTATGCATAAATTGTTGCAGGAAAATTTCGAATTTCGCGATAACCTGTTTTTATTGTTTACTATTAATTTATTTAATTAACTACTTTCAATTCAAAAAAATCTTGAGTATTAAAATGTTTAAATTTGGGTTCAAACACTAATGTATGTCATTATTCAAATTTTTTTTGATGCTATTAGTAATTAGCTAAGTTTGTAAGATTGTGATCGATTCTTTTTCTTTTATCAAAATAAGGGGGGCAAGGGGGCAGAATCCCTCAAAGTCCCCTAAAGATTCTCATTTTATATGTTAGCACACATGTTACTGATCATTTAAAAAAATATATAAATTATTTTAATTTAGACCCTCATGCCAAAAAATTAAAATTTTGAAAATCATTTTTTTATTGAAAATTTTTTAAAATTTTCAGTTTGTTAATTTTTTTCAATTGCTGAATATAAATTCAGATCTTTGAAATATTTTTTTCTAAAATGCTTGAAGTCTTAATGTATAATGTGAAAATTTTCAAAACCTTTTTATCTTTAGTTGTTGAGAAATAATGTTTTTTGCAAACAGCTGCAGTTCATTCTGAGAGAACTGTGAATGACAACTAACGCAAAATCTCAAAACTTTGAAGGGTCATAAAATAAAAACAATTTTAAATAGAGAAGAAATACTTTAGGAGTTTACATAGGACAATGAAACATAGAAGTATACAAAGTTTCATTGAAATCTGAGATGGTGGGTGTTGGGGTGTGGTTGAACTGACATGGAATGACCCAATTTTTAAAATGGTAAGAACATTTTTCATGATTTCAAATGATTTTGCAAAAATCACTTAAATAAAATGCTAAACATTATTGAAATTTAAAAAAAGGAAATATGTGGGGGAAAACCATGTTTCTGAAAAAAGAAAATATTCGAAGACAATTTCAATGTTACAATTAAGACTAGTTTGTTCTTTAACCAACTTAAAACATTAAGTAAATACTTTTCTAATATTTATCAGTAATTCGCAACTCCAACGAACTGTAGGGGGCACTGAAGTCACTGTCTAATGGCGGAATTGAAAACTAAAACAAACGCACATGGTAACGAAGAAAATGCTAAAAGTGTTGTGATTTTTGTTCGTACGTATGATTTTTTCGCTTTATTCTTTTTAAATTAATTTTCAAAGTCTTGTGGATATTCTGGCCCACGTAGAAAGAAATGAGAATTCAAGAAGCATTACTAAACGTCAAAGATTAATGCAAACTACGTAGTTCGTAGTTCTAAGCAGCTATTTCCATGATGTTGAATTTGATATTTATCAATTCTTGATAAAACTAAATAATAATTGTGGCCTGACAAGAACAACAATTAATGCTAGAAAATTCAATATGACATTACAAATTATTATCGAAAGAAGATGATACTTCTTTGCCTTGCTTGGCTAGCGCTTATTTTTTTTCCATTTGTAGCTGAGTTATTTCTCTCGAATTCCCGAATCGGTTCATTTAAAAATTTTCTGTTTCGATTTTTCTAATTTCTGAGTTACGATTTAATTGTGTCATGTTATGCAAATCATCAACAAAATTCTCACGGATATATGGTGGTTGTTTTCTTTTCAGTTGATTGACCATTATTTCTTTTCACTTATCGAATTCTGTAATCTTACTACCATTTTATTCCACTCATGATAAAAATTAAAAATGGTTTAACTAAAAACGCGAAATCTCGCCAAGGCTACTTTGCTCGCACAATACCAAAATTATAACCCTAAACAAATTTGGCGAAACCTTTCAGCTGAGAATAAAAGGAATAAAGTAAATTCTTTCTGGGTTAAACATTTTGCATTTTGTTCTACGATAATAAATCCAAGAAAATATTTTGCATACTGTCCATCCAACTAAATGCTGCTGTAAAATATGATTAGTTAAATTAATTTAAGATTAAAAAAAACTCATATTCTTACAAATTCATACAATAAAAAATTTTACCTGGTATAACGTTATCCAATTTTGTTAATCCAGAGTTTTCTTGTTTACGCGTCCACCATTTAATACTTTTTTGAAAGAAATAAGGAAAACTAAGATTATTTTGAGAAGCTCGAGAATACTCTTAGGGGATGAATTAATTTCTGTAGCTGAAAGCAAACAAAGACACATCGATTGCGTTAATAAATACTCAGAACAAACTGCCTGTGTTTACGTCAACAGACACACATGGAACTAAAACGTGGCAATGTTTTAGTTCCATCGGCAGTTTTGTAAATCACCGCAAGGTAGCGTATTCGAGCGCTGGAGTTCCGAATTGAAAGAGAAAAAAGTTGCTTATTTTTAAAAATGAGTTTTTAGAGCAAAAAATAAAATATGCTCAAAGGTAGCACAAACATATGGTGAAATATTATTAAGACTTTTTTTTTTTTTTTCAGAACAAAAACTACTTGCTCTAAGTTTGTAATGATATGAGACAGACCTGAAACTTGCTTCAAATAAATATACAAATTTTTTTTAATGTACCGCAATATTTTTATTTTAAGTAAAAAAACCTAATATAATTCACATTGGATTCTTAGGATACACTCAGATCAAAAAAGTTAACTCTTATGACATCATTTCATTTTCACTTTGCAAACATTCTTTGCAAACTTTGGTTTGCAGGCCAGAACTGTGATATACTAATTAAATTTTTGAACTTAACTCATACTATGCATGGATATAACTACAAGGTAAAATTTAAGGTGAGGTTTTGTTAAATTCAGAACAATATCAGGACAAAAACTACTTGCAGCAAGAATTCAATAGTTAACGATTTTTATGGATGAAAGACATGAAGCTTGCTCCACATAAATATTAAGAACAGATTTTTTTAGTACACCACAATATTCTGAATTTAAATAACAATATCTTACATAATTTACATTTTATTCTTAGAATACACCAACTCAAAATAATCGTTACATAAAAATCTAAAATAAAAGCTATTAATAACTATAGACATTGGAACAATAAAACTGAAAGTTTCAAAAAAATTTTTTAAACCCTAAATAAGATAAACTTTGTTAATTTCAGACTTTTTCAGAACGTTAGAATTTTGTGACAGCTCCAAAATTTCCCCGTTTTGTCACCGTGCAAATACAAAAATTCTTATTTTAAAAAACAGCAAAAATAGCAAAAACTCTAAATTTTAGGATAAATTACTATGCCTTTTGATCAACTTTGAAGAAACAAATGGCTGTAACAAAATTATTCTGCAAATAAGTTTTTCAAAATATATCATTTTAAGAGCTAAATAGATTGTTTTCCATAAATAAGAAAATGGTTAACTGAAGAGTTCTAAAAATTAATGTTTTAATTATAAGATATTATGCACTTTACAGCAGGTCTTCTAAAAAGGATAATCCCAATCTTACCTCTTGAAGCCTTTGAGATAATTGGCGAACAGTAATATCATAAGCCTCTTCCTTTTGCAGAGCCTAGTTTGAAAGAAAAAAATATTTGAAACATAAATTAGGGTGGAAAGTACAAATGTAGTTGAATAAGAAAATCTTTTTGAATTCTGATAAATAAATAGTTGAAAAGAAAAACAATAATTCATTTACACAAAATGTTAAAAAATAACAATTCCATAAATTTTAAGTGTTTGAAAGTTCACATAAATGTTACACGATTAAAGATGTTTAAGCAAAGAAGTAAGATTTCAATGAAAATTTGTATTGCTCAAAAGATTTGCTACATATTTTGAGGTTTCATTTCAGTGCATCTGCGTTTGCTAATGTTAAAGCATTATACACAAACAGAAAAAAAAAATTAATGCATAAGAGAAAACTTACTTTTTCTTCACATACTTCAAGTGATTTCACGTTATTGCTAACAACACTTAACTCTTCTTCTAATTCTACAATTTTACTAAAAAAGAAAAATTCATTTAAAATGCGTGAATTCACAGTTCTTAATTTATTGTCAAACTATCAACATACACAGAAAAAATAAATTGAAGTTACAAATATATCAATACACCAATAAAAAATACAACACTCAAAATTTTTTATCAGTTTCATTTTTTATGGATGGGGAGATTGTTATGATTTAACTTAAGTTTTTCTCAAATCATGAAAAATTTTTAAATGAAAAGTTACCCCTACTTTCAAACAAATCATTTTACATTTAGTAGAAACAAGAAGAGTTTAAATAGTTCAACATGTTTAAAAGACTTGAAGCTTCACATGAAATACAACTAATGTCTATTCTCAAAATAAATAAAAATTAATTTACAAAAATTAAATGCATTTAAATGTCTCATATTAGTTACTTTGAAGTGAAACTTGACAAAGGCAGAAGAACTTACCACACAAATTTAAAAAAACATAAGCAAGAGTTAATAGATAACAATTTCTGAAATTTCATGCAAGTTATATTATTTCTTGGAAGTAAGGAGAGAATTAAGATGATCAAGTTTTATTCATAAGACTGTCAACCATTAAATGAATTAGTAAACATAATACCAAAAATGCTTTTAAGTGTTGTGCATCAATTTACAGAAATAAAACTTTTTGCACTAAAAATAATGTTTTTCATTAAAACCATGGCTTGATACAGAAAACTTTCTGCACTAAATATACAGGGTGTCTAAAAAGTCCTTGACAAATTTAAAAAATTCAAAGAAAACCAACAAATTGTCGTATGAATTTGCGGTTTGCACCATAATACTTCACAGGTTCAAGAGTTTTCATGACATCGAAAAAAAATGAAAAGGGGAAGAAAAAAGGCATTTCGCAGCCAGAGTTTCAGTATATGCTATGCTTGTAATTCTTCGTTTAGTAATTTTAATTCATTTTTACGTTTTCCCAGTCAACAAAAACGATTTAAAAGTTACTTTTAAATCGTTTTGTTGACATGGGAAAAGAATTACAAGCATAGCATATATTGACACCCTGGCTGCGAAATGCCTTTTTTCTTTTTTTTTCCCCTTTTCATTTCTTTTTTTTTCAATGTCATAAAAACTTTTGAACCTGTGAAGTATTATGGTACAAACTGCAAATTCATATGACAATTTGTTGGTTTTCTATGAATTTTTTAAATGTGTCGAGGACTTTTCCGACACCCTGTATAGTGAGAAAAAAATTTTGCTCACCCAAACAATGCATGTCATTTCATACAAACAGGTGCATTGGCAAAACATGTTTTGAAGTCATTTTCAATGTTTTGAGTCATTCTTTTATGTCCAAAAGTAATCAACAGTTTCAAAATTTACAAAATGACTAAGACTAAAATTTAATAAGACAAGCAACACTTCAAAAGTAGAGGGGGGGATGATAAAAGCTGATCTCCCAATGAATACTTGTAATAAAAAATGGCTCAAACTTTTTTTTTTTACAAAATCAATAATGAACATATTTTTAGCCTTTGGTTCAGTAACTGGATTGCAAAAGTTCTGAAACTTATGCAATCAGTTTCGGAATTACTGAATTGACAATTTTCTGATTAGTTAATGAGCCGTTTTTCTAATGAAGCAATTATATCCAACAAAATAACTATTTGGTATTCTTCAGAAAACTTTTCATTTTTTTCATGAGATTTTCAGTAATGAAAATCTGTCGAAAAATAGAAATACCCTTATAAACAAATGACCAAGTTTTGAAAGAGCCTCAGAAACAGAAAACATCCACTGAATTTTTGGCAAAACGAATTTCAAATTTTGCTGCAAGGCAATGTATTAGGTTGGAAATCCTTTTAACTGAGCAAAATTGTATCAGCTTAAAAGCAGAATACAGGAAAACAACTGGATCATTAAAATGCATCAGACCAGGGTTAGAGGAACTTTTTAAATCGAGAGCCAGATAAAATAAAAACTATCCACGCAGAGCTGAGAAAAAAAAAGCAAAATAAATTTGTATAAATGATTAACTTGAGTTTTGACTTTTACACGACACACAACTTAAACGCTAGACAAGGGCAAAAATTTATTATTCTTCAGAAGCGAATAAAGGCGTATGGAACAAATGAAACTGTAAGAGAGCTTTTAAAAGTTTTATAATCTGGTAGCCAGTGGAATGAGCTAATTCGCAAAAATGAAGCTACATGGTAGTCAGTCAATCGGTTTCTTAATGTTTTTGCAAAAAAGCTTCATAGTAAAAAAAGCCTGTTCTCGGATGTAGGAAGATGCAAACAATGCAATTATCTTGCGCTAAATGTCGCCATGCTATCAAGTTACAGATATTTACTACGACCCTAAGCCTTTGTGATGTTGTGCGCACACTCTGTTAATATAGTTGTGATAATAATGCAGTGAGAAGAAAACTTATTCAATTCCAGCTAAGTAGAAAATACATTGTCCTGTGTATAAGTGTAGGGATTTTTCAAAATTATATCGTGGACTGTACATTGAATATGACTGCATTAGACGCATTAAAACAGAAGATAATTTTTCTATTGCCAATGGCAAAAATCAAGCTGTTTTTATAAGAAAAGCTCATGGCCTTCAATAGGAATTACAAATCCAAAGTTATCAATGTCTTATTCTAATAGCGATATTTACATTTTGCAAAAGGGGAGGGGGAAAGGCTTGCAAGTAGTATTCAAAAGAAAAAAAAATCCCTTACATAGAGGAGAGAAGCACAAGTAAATCAAAACTTACGATAGAATAACTTTTAGAACATCAATTAAGAATGGAACAAAATTATTTTGTTGTTACAGTAATAATGTTAGACCAACCTTTCACCCATAGAAGCACGTTCTTCGGCTCTTTCTAAATCTGCTTCCAGCATTGCAATTCTACGTGCCATCTATAAAAGATAGAAAAAAAAACAACCTTTTTAATCCAAAAATAGTCAACAGAACAATGTTGCACAGGGTGTTCACAAAACAAATGAAATACATCTCACATTTACGGGAACAGGAGAGGGCTTTGAAACAAAGTCTAAAATGAACAGAGGGAATGAATGTGTGTGTGGGAGGGGGACATTATAAAGCATCAATTTGCTAAACAAACTATAATCATTTATAATAAATAATAATTTCATTTTTTGATGTACAAGATAAGTCACTGATATTTATCTTGATTTTCTCAATAAATTAAAAATGTTACTATTCCTTTTTGTTAATTTTAAAAATTTTATCAAAAAAGCACTTTCACTTTTAACCTTCATATGACACTGGGCGACATATCTGAATCTCAAGGCAGTTCGCGTAAAATTTTCATAATCATAGCAAACTAAGTTTGATATATTTAAATTAAGAAAATATTATTTAACTATTTTATTTAAGAATTTTAACATCCAAGACATTTTATTTTGGAAGCAAAAATAAACATAGTACAGTAAGATCCCTCTAATGCGGACACTAACGGGACAAATTTTTTTGTCCGCAGAAGAGAGGTGTCCGCATCACAGGGATTTAACAATGTTATTTGCTTGGAACCAGGGAATTAAAAATTGTCCACATAAGAGGGGTGTCCATTAGGAGGGGTTTCACTGTATTGTTATTTCCCCAAAACATTTTAACGGCTCAATACTGAACATGATATATTTAAAATATTTTGAAGTTATTTTAAATATTTCTACTATTTTCTGGAAACATGCATATCAAGACTGCGTTCATCAAACACTTGCACATGAAAAATGCATACCTTACAACACCTTTCTACACATTCTACTCACACATGCATTAATGCAAATCAAAACAAATTACTACTTATGTGTTACAAATTTTTGCATTGCTGTACTGTGTCACAGAATACTCAGAAATGTATTTAAATATATGATTACTTGGACACACAGGTAACACTGTATTAAAATTAATTGAAATAACAGCAGCATTTGAGAAAAATATTTAGGTTAGTAAACAAGTATCTCATCAAGCAATGCAAATACAGCTGCAACATTAACTTACAGTAAGTTAACACACACACATCAGAGCCACTCACTAATCCAGGGTTCATACTCATTTTTAAAAGTGAAAATTAAGGACTTTTTAAGGCCTCTCAAAAAATTTTAACGACTCATTGGAAATAATTAGATAACTTTAGGTACACCATTTCAAAGTTTTCCAGTAGGGCAAAGTACTTGATACATATTATATATACACATACAAAAATGCATAACATTGTTTCTAAAATTTAAGGAGAGGCACAATTGATTGTGATGCCCCATCATCAGTGAACTATACTTTAAAATTTCATACATCACAGTAATGAATGATCAGAGAGCAAAAAGGAGGAAATTTTTTTTTTAAAAAAGTATTTTTAAAACCACGCAGAAAAGAGAAGAGATCAAAATAGCTCCTGGAGTCCATGACATTCCAAATTCAACAAAAAATGGCTAATTTACCAGTTTCAAAGATAATACGAAATTTTTTCCCTATTAAATATGTTTGAAATAATTGGGTGGCAATTAATACATGGTGCACATGGTTTAAATTGGGGAAAGAGAAAAATAAGAAAATGGGGACCAAACTTAATTTTTAAAAAATTTCGGAAATTTTCAGAAAATTAAGGATTTTTTAGGGACCTTAATTTTGCTTGATGAAATTAAGGTTTTGTTAAGGGTTTTTTAAGGAAGTACGAACCCTGTAATCATGAACATTGTGTTATTTGAAAATGTGTAAAAAATTTGAAGCATGCATAATTTCAGCATTTTTTATTTACAATGGCCATGCTCCATTACTTTCATGAAAATTCAATTTCAGTCAGTTAGTTTTCACTGAGGATGCTTAAAATGAGATTCATTTTAACCTGATTTCACCTTATTGTACGAAAATAATGTATTTTCATTCAATCATATTAAACTTTCAAAATAGATGATGCCATCTGTAAATTACTTGAGAAAACCTGCATAAACTAAACAAAATGTATAATAAACACATTAAAATCAAACTTTCCAATATTGATTCATAGCAGAAATTTCAACAAAAGAAACTTTTCAGAAATTAGAAAGAACAAAACAAATTTCATCTAGATTACAATTATAAAATAAGAAATAAAGTCAAAAAGTACAAATTGCAGATTACTGCAGACACGTGTTTTGGCGTTATAAGGAATTCTTTTTTCACTGCAAAGGACGTCTCTTGTAACGCCGAAACACATACCCGCAGTAATCTGCAATCTGTGCTTTTGACGTTATTTTTTAATTTTACTTTTTAGCTCAAAGGTACTTAACAAAAGAACTACTGTATTTAAAATAGTATGAAAAGAAAATAATGAGTTTAGAAGAATTATAAGAAAATAACATTTTAAGAAGAAACCAATTCTAAAACTTAATAGATCAAAATTTTTCATAAGTTTTACCTTTAATAATTTGAAAACTGATAAAAGAAAAAAATTACTGTTTTACATTTAATTTTACAAAAAAAAAAAAAACATTTTTTACTCTTCTCACCTCTTCATATTTTTTATCAGATTCTTCAGCAATCAATCTTGCCTGCCCTAACTGAGTTTCAAGGAGAGATATTCTGTCGTCTTCCATATTTGTGCGATTTTCCAAAGCTTTGCGAATACTAAAATGAAAACATTCAATCACAAACAATTCTTTAAATATATCTGGATGGAAAAATTAAATTATTTCATTCATTATATACATATATCTTGCTATGAAAGTCTGAAATTGGGTAGATGTTCACATTTGCTGGTGAATGTCGACATTCACATAGCAAAGACATCAGCGAAAGACCGAATACCTCTGGTGAGTGTCGATTCTCTTATTTCATTCTTTCACCAGTGGCGAATACAAGGGTCACGACCCCCCCCCCCCCCTTCAAAACCGCGAACAAATGAAATTTTTTTTTAAAAACTTGATCGAAACCATATGAAAATGATTTTTTTTATTCAATATTTTTTTTCATTACATGAAGGGGTGGATACGGGGGGGGGGGGGGGTCATGTGGGTCGCGATCTCCCCTTCCCCCGAATCTGGGAAATTTCTTTGTAATTGTGTAAGGTTCACTGCATTTGAGTAGTGACTGCTTGGAAAAAGAAAAAACCTGAACAGAATCATAAGGAAAAAAAATTTTGAATTCTTTTTTTTTTTTTTTTTTGTGTGTGTGTGTGGCATAACATGTCATTTGTTATTGATATATAGCTTTGCTTGAAACTGTCTTTCTATGATCCAGCGCTGTTTTCGGGTGCCAGTAAACTGAATAAACAAAGAAGCGTCTGCCGGAATATTTCCAGAGCTGTAAGCCAAGCTTCAATTAATAAAACATTCGATTGTGTAATTATTTTTATGAAAAGTCTCCGTAAATTAGCATTTCTTTCTGTTGTGATTTTTAGACGGTTCCATTTTTGTTCTTGTTGAGTGTGCCGAGTTTATTTGTAAATTGAGAGTTTATTTGTAAATTGAGCCATGAATAGTTAATTAGTTTAAATCAATGATTTGGATTTTGTGCCACGCAAGATATATAAAATTTTAATTTTGTGTTGGCGTGAAACCTCATTAACAATGGTTTCCATAAATTATTAGACAAAAACTGTGCTAAAAAAACCCATGTTTTGTCAAAAAATGACTACCTATAACAAAAACAATAAATTTTTCTGTCGACAAAACATTGTTGTCTCTTTTTGTAAAGTTAAAAAAAGATTGATGAACCCAAATCTGATGGAAACATATCCCGAGTTCCTGTATTAGACTGAGATTGCGATGTTCTCGTCCACCTCCGATTTTTCTACAACCGAAAAGATTCAGTCTGAGTATTGATCAATGTCTAAATTACATTCATAAAATATTTAATTTTTAATTAGATTTTCTCCACATTTTTAAGTGAAGTTTTAATAGTATATTTCTGCACACAAGATAGATGTGAATGAAATGAATCTTCTTTACAGGGATATCAGTACATAAAATATAAAAGAGAGCAGAGATCGTCTTAAGAAGCTATTATCTTAATGTTTATTTTACTATAATTAATGGGTGCAAGTTTGGAGATGTGTTCAAGACGGAAAATATTTTCACCCCCTCCCCCTCATGCGTGCTTTAAACAAAAATTTATGTGTAAAAATGTTGTAGTTTTTACTAAAGCCAGTTTTGGAATCTGTGTTTGATTTGAATTTTAAGCCTTTAAATTGTAATATTTAAACGTTTTGTTATCGTAATTCCAAAAACCTAAAAACCGCCAATAACGGGGGGTCTGGGGGTCCTCCTCCATAAATTTTTTTATATTGAAGTCCATAAAACGCAATGGTAGGCCATTCTGGTAAAGTTAAAGGAAAGGAGGGGTTCAGGGACTCTTACATCAATTATTTCAAACTGATAGTCCCAAAATCACAATATTGCACGACTTTCAAAAATATTAGAGAAAGGGGAGGGGGGCGCTCTGGGCCTCACCGAAATATAAGCTTTCAAACCGAAATTGTAGTCCATCTTTCATAATGTTTATACGCTTTTTGAATGCATTATCGAAGGAATGGAGTTCATGAACCCTCCTTCAGCAATATTTCGAAATTGAAGTTCCAAAAACGCAATTTTAGATGATGTTGGATAATGTTAGGGGTAAAAGCGTTCACAGCTCCCTGCCATTATTTTTTTGCCGATAGCAAACATTTTTATTGCAGCAATAAAATCACTTGGGACATAAGATTTTCACTTTTGCATCATAAATCAGTTCTGATCGGAAAGTCTACCCAAGGTATCGCCAACAAACCAGAAAAGAAAGAAAGGTGGGGGAAGGGTATGGCGATATGGGCGACTAATGATAATGAACTGGCACCCCACCCCCAACAGTTTTCATTTGAACAAGAATTGTTTTATAAAATAGCAGGTGGTGAAATTAGCAATAAAAAAACCGCTTTAGTGAATTAGATATATTTTTTAAACGAGATACACTTTCCAATATTCATTAATTAAAAAAAAAGAAATAGTGGAATTGAATCCTTACCCCAGGCAGGGCCCCCGTATTACATCCCTCTTACGGCACTCAAATTTAACCTAAAGTAGCGTTTTAAATATTTCAGCATCAAAAATTTTTTGGAAGACAACTCCCAAAACCCTTTCTCTGAGTTCACCACTGTCCTAAATTTGAATTTTTAAGGCCTTCAGTTTCTAAATTTTTTTCTAGTAATAGTACTCCCCTTACCTATAAACATGACTTATGACCGCCTAAAAGTTTTAATACTTTAATTTCGGAAACTTTTTGAAAGAAGCTTCCTACACCCTTCCCCCTTAAGTCATCCAAATATAGCCCAAAACAAAGCTCTTAAAATTTCAGAAACAGAAATATTTCGGACTGGGCGGCAGAATACTCCTCCCCCTCCCTCTCATTGTGTTTACTAAAGGCAGTGTAAGTTTGCTTTTAAGATTAACTTTTCTATTGAAAGAGCAACTCAACTCCCCATATCGCCAAAGACAACCCAAAGTTTTAAGACTACAATTTCAAAAATGTGTTTCGAGAAAACCCCCTGAATTCCCTAACTCTTAACTCACTCAAAAATAGCCAAAATAGCATTTCAATACTTCAGCATGGAGGAACTTCCGGGGGAGAAAGTAGCCCCCCTCCTAGCTTGTCTGAGATATTAAAGTTTTAAGACCTCAGTATCTTGGGTTAATTCGCGGACTTACTATCTTTGCAACAGCGTTTTTTCACAAACTCGTGCTGCCGTTATTTTTCTCATTTCCTTTTTCTCTCTCTCCCCCCCCCCCCCCATATTTCCATTGACATTATATTGAATGACATTAGAATTTAGTGATTCCCCAAGTCTTGTTAAAAATGCAGAAACGGTTGCTCATCGGTGGTTCAAACCAGCTTGAGATTTCCCTCCGATTCTTTCTAAAATTCTCATTTTCATTAAAATCTTCAAAATCCCTGATAGTTTCCGTTTTACCTGGTATGTGGACGCCCTTTGCTGTGGCGTAAATATTTCATCTCGTTAGCAATCACTCTTAATCAGTGATTCAGATTCAACTGTAAGACATTTTAAGAGCGCACATAATTTTCACTTATGAGTGTAAAGTTTACAAAAAAAAAAAAAAAAAAACCCGCAAATGGGGAAAAAAACGAAAGGATGATCGAAAATAGCAAGAAAAAAAGGATAAATTTTCAATTGGAGACGATTATTTCGAAAATTTCAGGAAAATAACGAGCAACTCTGCAGTCTGCAATGCAGTGAGTTTTAAATAACAGAGCTATACCTAGAAAAAGTCATACGGCGCGAGTCTAAAAGCCACTCCTCCAAAAGTACGTTGCAAACAAAACAAGCCCATGGTGGAAAATCGAGAACATGTCGATGTGAATTCGTGGTTATGGAACGGCTCAGTAATATTAAAGCATATTTTTCAAACACTCAATTTTTCTTTTTTAAGTAAAAACTGAAAGTCATCGAATTTCTTTTCGTCCCGATCTCCATCTCGGAAATTTTGTGCAAGACGGAAATCCGTCCTGAGACGGAAGGTCTTGCACACATGACGTCATTTAATGTTAAATCACAACTTTTATGCTAAACAATCCTTCATTTCAGGACCAGATCTATAATTTTCCGGTTCCACTACAAATATCAACAAGCCCTATATGTTTTTTCAACTCGTATCTGAGAAGATGCCCATTTTATTCAAAGTTGCTATGTAAATTTGAACAGGATAAAAACTTTTTTCCAACACAAATTCAAAGTTCACGGTTAGAACAGGAAATATACTATCTCTTCACCACTTTTATAAGGTAAATCCTAGATGTCAAACCAAGTGATTTACTTTAATTATTATTACAGCCAGACCTCCATATATCGAACTTCCATACATCGAAATTTTCTATAAATAGAAATTTTGGCAATCTGCATGTTCATTACATAGAAAAACTGTTTCTATATATCAAAAAAATCTTTATATTGATTTTTTTTTTTTTTTTTTGAAGCCTGGAGAAAAGAGAAGGCCAGAAAAGGTCACCACAAACCCCACAATCAGCTGGAGTTGAAGGGTGGACCCCTGGGTGGACAAACACGTCGTCTCTCCATTGTGAAATTGCATGGACTCAAATCAACCCCTACTCGTTTTCGAATTTTGGTTGTGACCTGTCCTACTGAAAAACCAGTTTATTGCTATCCCTTTTGTCTGATGGTGATTCCTCTCTCCATGTTTATTGCTTAGTTTCAGTGAAAATTGTTCTAACTAGTGCTTTGCTAATTCAATTTGATTTTCCCTCTCGATTACAATGTTGAAAGGAAAATCCCTTAGTGTTGTAGTTAAAGTGGATGTGTTGAAGGACGTTGGTTGTGGTATGAAAAAAAAGACATTTCTGTTAAATTTGGTACTCCCCCAAGAACTGTATCAAGTATCATAAAAAACCGAAATGATGTAATGAAATCATATGAAAATATTGAGCCCAACAGAAAACGTTCAAACACGTGCAGTTATGAAACAGTGGACAAGGCCACCTTGAAGTGGATCAAGGTTGTTCGAGACCAAAATTTGCCAATATCTGGTCCACTCATAAAAAAAAAGGCGTTGGAGTATGCAAAGCATTTTGGATGTGATGAATTTCAAGCCAGTTCTGGGAGGCTCGACAAATTTAAAAAAAGGCATGCAATCAAAGAAAAGGTTGTTTCTGGAGAAAGCAGAATTGCGGATGGCGCAGTTTGTGATGACTGGAGAAACAATGAGTTGAAAAAAATCCTGAAAGATTATCAGCCCGATAATATTTTCAACGTTGATGAAATGGGACTTTTTTTTTACAAGTGTTTACCAAACAAAACTTAAACTTTAAAAGACTATGACTGTCACAGCGACAAAAGTAGCAAAGACAGAATAACTGTACTTGTTGGTGCTAACATGAGTGGAAAAGAGAAATTTTGTTTATTGCTCATGGGTAAGAGTAAGAATCCAAGAGTGTTTAAGGCGTTTAGAGGTTGACTTCTGATCCAATAAGAAGTCATGGATGACTAGTGACATTTTCGAAGAGTGGCTTTCGAAGATGGACAGGAAAATGCGCGATCAAAACAGAAAAATTGCTTTGGTTGTAGACAATTGCCCTGCCCATCTCAATGTGTCTTCAAAACTGTCAAATGTGAATTTGCTTTTTCTTCCCCCGAACACCATTTCAAAATTACAACCAATGGACCAGGGTGTCATAAAAAACCTGAAACTTCATTACCGAAAACGCATTCTTCAAGGACTCATCTAGACATTAGAAAACAAAGAGACAAATTTACATAAGGTGATTGATCTGAGGACATGCGTGGCAGAATTATCCAAAGTGTGGGAAAATGACATTTTAGAATCAACAATAAGAAACTGTTTTGCAAAAGCTGGGTGCAAAAGCCGGGTTCGATATTTTGCCAGAAATTGAAGAGCAAGACGTGTTAAGACACATCCAACAATCATGGGAAACTCTGCACTCCCAAAGGCATATCACAGATGGCATTCATCTTAATGAATTCCCGACCGTCCATGATAGGTTGATTGTTGCCGATTATCCTACAGACGAAGATATATTTTAAGTTCAATTACTGGCACTGAAAAGGAAATCGAAGAAATAGAAGAAATTGAATATGCAAACATAACCAAGCCATCAAAAAACGAAATGCGAGAAGCATTTGAAACAATATGTCGTGGCCTGGAATATGTACCTGATTAAGTGTTTAGTGGATTAAATAAATGTGAACATTTTTTTTTGATGAACATTCTATAAAACAGGCTGTTCAGCAAGATATCCATAGTTTTTTTAAAAGTAGTCTATGATCACTGTAACTGCTGTTTGGGCTATTTTGGTTTTTGAAAGGTATGTCATATTCAATAAATCTTTCATGAAGATTCATTCCCTTACCGTTCACTTTCATCTGCAGCTTGAGATGCTTCTTCTAATTTCTGAGTAGCAATTTTCAATCTTTCTTCTGAGCGTTCTAAGTCTTCTTCCAGCAATTGAATTCGCCTATTTAGTGCAGCTACTTCGCTTTCAGCCTAAATTTGTGTAACAAAAGGAAAAATCAGTACTTGATAAAGAAAAAAAAGTAATACTGTGCCAAAAATACTTGCCATGAGGTTTAAAAACCATAAAAGTAACGTTAAAATTCCACAAGAAACGATAAGAATTCCAGACTCATGCTTTATAGTTGCAAGGAATAGATACAGAGGCTCAGGTTGAAAAATGCGGGGGGGGTGGGGGGGGGGGGGGGGGGGGGGGTATGTACTCATTTGTGTACAGCGAAACCTGTAAAGTTGACCACTATTTTCAGGCACAAAATTAGATCTTACCATATAATTCAACCTCTATAAGTTGACCACCCGCTTAAGTTGACCACTAAAGTAACGCCCGCAAGTGGTCAACTTACACAGGTTTCACAGTATATGTAAGTGTTGGTTTCTTGTAATACTGATACAGCTAAAACCCATTGAGCCTTGCATTTTTACCACTATTTGGGCAATTTTAATCTTGTTTTAGTGGCAAAATTATTAAAACCTCTTTTAAAATATTACCAGGAAAAGATCGAAATTAGAATAACATTTTTAAAAAATCAGTCCTATTAATATTCTGCAGATTAATTTCCTTATATTAAGCTCAAAGATTTATTATAATTATTATTATTTTTTTTTTCTTTTTTTTTGTCTCTCAAAATCTCTAAAACATTTAATAAAGAAAGCACCTTTCAGGCGTGAGTCACAAATAAGATGATTAGAAATACATGCAAATCCCTCTTTTGTTTATCCAAACAAATTTTAGTAAATTAAAACTCTTCATATGTCTTGGTCTGAAGGAAAGATATCTTTCGCGAAAATTACGACCACAAAAACATGCCCTTCATAAAATAAACATTTTAAAACAAAGTATTCTATCTCCAATTCTTTATTTAAAAAGGAATATGCCATAAACGACAACGAATCTGGCACAAATATGAAACACGTTCTTACATAGGGGGCTCGTACGGGGGGAAGGGGGCAACTGCCCCCCTCACTTTTCAGAGTTTAAAGTTAATGATAATGGTGGATTAATTAAATTTACGAAAGTAAAAACTAAAAATTCCAAATCAATGAACTTTTCTCATCCTATTTCATAAGAATGAACTTTAAAATGGAAGGATAGAGTCGACGGTGGCTATCCGTCCCGATTTTTGACGCCATATTCCACATTTTTAGAAGTAATTAAATCAGCAACATTAAAAGTCAGTAATAAAGCCCAATTTTACTTTAAAAAAAAAAAACAGATTCTGGAGTCACGTCTGCTAACCCCCACACATCTTTCAATCCCCATTTTTTTTTTTTTTTTTTTTTTTTTTGGTGACGCCTATGTGTTCTGAAAGTAAAAGATTTTAGATTTTTCAAAATTTTACTAGAAAAACTTAAAAGAAAATGTTTGGGAAAGAGTTCAACTATTAGCTTTAGTTTCACGCTAAAAATAGAACTAACGAGCTAAGCTTCGAACTAAGTTACGTTAAAAAAAACTGCATCTGATGTATTCTTCATTCTCAATTAGTCCCACAATAAACAACTTATTCAAACTGAAAAATTGCTTACACAGCAGTTTAACATCTGTTGCTGCAAGAGGAAGTTGTCTGAAAGCAGAATGAAGCATCACAGCATCACATGTGAAATGTCACAGAAGTTAGAGAACAATGAGATACCATTTATTATGTCACTTGACTTTGTAACGCATTAAAATAATCAGAAAATATTAGTAATGTGACGTCGAATGTTTTACCAGGCTTTAGGGGACAAAAAGGTGAGAAACGTCAATTATTTCACTCAAGTTGCAGCTTTTTCGCTTTTCCAAACGTACCCCCCCCCCCCCCCCCCCAACTCTCGATAACCAATCGGAGAAGCAAAAATAGATTTTTTAAATTACATTCGTATATTTTTTAAACTCAGCTGTCGACGCCAAGCGATTCTTATTTCATTCACAGTTACATTTTGCATCACTTTTCTTTAAAGCGCTTAGTTAGTAAACACTACAAATGACTAAGTGTCCTTTAATTTTGTTTACAAATTTCGATTCGTAGTGGAATTTGCAGAGGCTTCATAGACCCTAGGGGTGCAAGTGGAATAGTTAGAAGAGCACTAATCGACAGGAAACAAAGAACACTGCACACAAGAAAAATGTCCGAGAGATGGGACAGGAGCCTTGTCCACTCACTTTTTTTAAATTCAAAATTAACAATCGATCAAAAAAATGATAGTCTTAATCGATTTATGTGGTTTAAAGTAGTACTTAATAAGTGCGTTAAATTTTCCTCGTTTTATCCGTTAAAACTCCATTAGTTAACGTTTCTCTTTCCGAGTGACCGCGTTACCCTAGCCCAGCCGATCTACACTAAAAGCGAGCATGGATCGTGAAAGGGTCAGACTCAGTTTTGGGAGTTGGAGAGCGACAAGGAGCAGGGAGCTCTGCCTCCTACTTATTCCATAAAAATTACAATGGAAGTTTAAATTGGAAGGACAAAGTCGACTGATTTTTGAGACCGCTTTCTGAATTTTTCACAAGATCATTTTATCAACAATGACGTAAGATCCAGTTATATAGCCTAATTTTCTAAAGTACTACTAGTCAGCGAGCATTCCCCCCCCCCCCCCACACACACTTTTTGGTTTTGATGAAAATGTTTTTCTTGCAAATTTTGAGCTCAAAATAACAAACTAATGATAGCTTGTTTATCATGCACCGTTTTCCCCGTAATCAACAGTTTATGTACTTTTGTGTTGTTCTTAAAAACTTCACAACAAATATATATCACACTAGCTGCGTGCCCGGCGTTGCACGGGCTACCTAAAAAATGTAAGAGCAGTCCAGTTGATGCCTTTGTAGTACACTGACACTAGTTTCTAACGCGTTAAGGAATAAATAAATGCGCGTAAAGCAAGGTTTGCAAAACACCAGTAAAACATATTTTTGCCAAAACACCTCATCAACGTTAATAATCGTTATCAATGATACAAGTTATGAGTACATTTTCAGTCAGCACAAAAGGGGAAAATATATGCATTATCAACTATAATCTTTACTCACGTTAAACTGAATTACATCTGATAGACTATATCGGAAATATTTATGCACAATAACAATCCGCTTTTTACATAAAATAGTCTACTACCCGGCGTTGCCCGGGTGTTTATTAATGCAACATACCACTCAGATAAATATTTGGATGGATTCTATCCACATGGTCGTACAAGAATTACATCAATCCGTTTTCCAGGTACAAACCCTCAAAGAACTCAAATAACTTGTAAATCACTCATTTACTTTACGACGTGCACGGTCCTCCTCGAAAATGAAAGTTATGTCATGTGACGCGTATTTAACAATCAGGCTTGAACAAAAAAAAAAAAAAAAACAGCAAAATTTTGCTGCAGATTACGGCAAAATAATCGAAAAGTAAACAACTTAAACACCCTGATTACAGGAAAAGCCTTAAAAACAAAAGCCTAATTTTATTTCTTTATATTCGAGAAAAAAAATTGCAACAGATGTTTCTTTTCAATGATTTTCTTCACGCTGTAAATTTTAATAAAAGCGTTCATCCGGAAAGTTGAGTTGAAGCACTGAATAATAATTTGAATGGAGGAAAGCCTTCGAAAAATATGGATTTTATTTTGAAATCTAAGAGTCATAATTAATGATTTTTAATTGATATCTCCGCTAATTATTATCGGAGGATTATGTTAAATAGCCAAACATGAAGACGGGAAGATGACGAATCCATCGATACCTGGTTCGATGGTCAGTTCACTGTCGTTCGGGAGAAGAAGCTTGGACATAGATAGATAGATAGATAGATACTCAGATTTTATATGTATAAGACTAGCTGCGTGCCCGGCGTTGCACGGGCTACCTAAAAAATGTAAGAGCAGTCCAGTTGATGCTTTTGTAGTACACTGACACTAGTTTCTAACGCGTTAAGGAATAAATAAATGCGCGTAAAGCAAGGTTTGCAAAACACCAGTAAAAACATATTTTTGCCAAAAACACCTCATCAACGTTAATAATCGCTATCAATGATTCAAGTTATGAGTACATTTTCAGTCAGCACAAAAGGGGAAAATATATGCATTATCAACTATAATCTTTACTCACGTTAAACTGAATTACATCTGATAGACTATATCGGAAATATTTATGCACAATAACAATCCGCTTTTTACATAAAATAGTCTACTACCCGGCGTTTCCCGGGTGTTTATTAATGCAACATACCACTCAGATAAATATTTGGATGGATTCTATCCACATGGTCGTACAAGAATTACATCAATCCGTTTTCCAGGTACAAACCCTCAAAGAACTCAAATAACTTGTAAATCACTCATTTACTTTACGACGTGCACGGTCCACCTCGAAAATAAAAGTTATGTCAAGTGACGCGAGTTCAACACTCAGGCTTGAACCAAAAAAAAAAAAAAAGTCAGTGAAATTTTGCGACAGAGATTGCGGAAAAACCATAAAAAGGAAACATTTTAAATCCCCTGATTACAGGAAAAGCCATCAAAACAAAAACAAGAATTTTACCTGTTCATATTCGAGAAAAAAATGGCAACAGATCTTTTATCTCAATGATTTTCTTCACGCTATACATTTTAATAAAAGCGTTCATCCGGAAAGTTGAGTTGAAGCACTGAATAATAATTTGAATGGAGGAAAGCCTTCGAAAAATATGGATTTTATTTTGAAATCTAAGAGTCATAATTAATAGTTTTTAATTGATATCTCCGCTAATTATTATCGGAGAATTATGTTAAATAGCCAAACATGAAGACGGGAGGATTACGAATCCATCGATACCTGGTTCGATGGTCAGTTCACTGTCGTTCGGGAGAAGAAGCTTGGACATAGATAGATAGATAGATAGATAGATACTCAGATTTTATATGTATAAGATGAACTACTTGTGAATCCTCCACGTGCCTTTTTTCCACTACAATACATTTGAAATATTTTCATACACCGAATTTAAAGTTCTGGATAGAGTGCACCTAAGTAACAAATTTAAATATGTAACTTATGGCAAAAATAAAGAGGGGTTTGAAGGTGCACAAGTTAAAACTGTTTCCATCCTCAAAAAAGGCAATGGGGCACCTCCATCAAATAATACATAGTACTCCACCCTCCCCCCCTCAAAAAAAACCACAAACACTTGAAGCCCCCCCCCCCCTCCCATCGTGAGTATCCCTGAACTAATGTGATCTTTCATGACGAAGAGCTTGAAAACTAATTGTCAGAAACAGAAAAGGAAGACTGGCTGATATTCATATCAAGCGTGCACTACTCATAGGAGGGTTTGTGATAAAACATTTTGGTACTGAATTTTCGAGTCAAGCACGTTTTATTTATTTATAATCCCAGTTGCATTTAAAGGACAGAAAAAAGCTCAAATTTGTTGCACACTGTAAGAGGAACCGATCCATAAACAGATAGAAGCTTTTGATACCGGTCGCCAGAGCAGAGTTTTCGGTCAAGGGCGCAGATACCGCTGAAGTGCCATTTCGGGGCACGCAGGGAAAGCGGCAGTGTTGAAATACGAAATGAATCATCAGTTTTAGCATCTCGATTTAGACACACCCAGTCACCGTTGCGGATGCTATCAAAAGATTTAAGGCATGACCATGTCAAAACGCTTAGCCAAGGCTGGATGTGACCAAAGTGACTGGCCTTTTCACTCAGCAACCTTGAGATGACCACCGCGTTCATCAGTTTCATTTCGGTTATTTACTTGGAATTACAAAAGAGAGAGCTTTTTCATTTCGACAAACAGAAGAAAGTTTAGCAGTTTGTGATCATCATTCAGAAACTCCAAAGCAAACAAGAATTAAAACTGAAAACCTTAAAATTAATGAAACGAAACAGTGAAATCGATTTGATAGAATACTTCGAGTCGTTGGATTGCATACATTGTTTGGAAGCTACATCGCACAGGGGTGCCCCCCCCCCCGCCCTCTTCCCGCAAGAGCGATGGTGCACCCCCTCAAACGCTACGTAGCACCCCACGAAATGAAACCAAAACGCCTCTCAAATTACTCCTATCCCTAAAAGTTTTAAGCGCAGTCCAGCAGTTATATTTTTTATTTTCTCTAAAAATTTCAAGCTTGTATGATGCTCGAATGTAAGAGCAATTTTGAGCAAGATTGGTGGGTAAAAAAGCTTTTCGAAATGATTTCAAACTGATGACGACCTGAATCCAAGAAAGCTCGAAAACTTGCATTATTTGAAAATTACCCAAAATTGAAATATCTGTAAGCCTTGAAAATAATGTGTAAGTTATTATCAAAACTATACAATTACTATTATTTTTTATTGATTTTAGGCAACCGGAAGAAAAACGCTAGTATTATATGGCAGAGAAAGTGAACTGAAAAATAGAAAAAAAAATATTCGAGAAAATATTGGAAGGAAACAGATACGGCGATGGAACAGCGGGGACAAAAAGTTCTTTTCGAAGCAATTACACACGTTTTGGAACGATGAGAACCTATTTTGGAGGAGCAAATTATTCATTCTGAAGGAATAAAAATATCAATGTGGAACTAATTTCACTTAAACGCGTTCAAAAGACCTAAACTCACTTCCCTAAAAAATTCAGCAATACAGTTTAAATTCTACAAATCGATTAACAATCGCCCCGCCCCCCTCCCGCATTACCTAGACAAGATAATTATTTTTTAACATTCACCACGAGCAACCTGGACGCCGCCACTCAGTCTTCCAGTCGGGCCGGTGAACTTCCGTGATCAAACGTTCAATGTTTTATCAAAAGCGAACTGTTTTTCTGCAGCCACAAGAGATTACTCACAGTCGGTGCGTTGGTTGAATGCTTGCCTTAAATGGCGTGACACATTCAAGTACTCTCCGTACTTATTTTAAGGGCTTTTGCTATCGATGGAAATAAGAGTGGTCCTCCCGCCACATTTAAATCTATTTTTGCAGAGTTGATTTTTTACGGGCTCACAAAATTGAATCTTTAATCGAAAATGAATTGTAATTTATGGCGGTAAAAGAACGAATCCAACTTGTGGATTTGGAGGAGGTCATTATCGGAGAGGAGGAGGGTCAAAGGGACACAGAGACGGATCTGGAGGGAATTTTCCGAAATACATGTCCCCAAACGCAAATTTAGGCTATATTAGGCCGCTTAAGAAGGAGGTGGGGATCATGACCCTCCTCAGGGAGCGAATACAAGGAGGTTGATTCATGGGGTCATACCCAAACTAAACCGTCCGACAATATTATCCGTCCCACATTTTGTATTTGATGAATAAAATGTATAACGATTTCAGTAATCTTTTCAATTCATTAATTATTCTTGAAAGTAAATATTTGAAATGCTACTTTTCAATGCTTCAGAAATAAATTCGTAACGTTTATGCTCCATTAGGCTTCTTATAGTCACTCAAGCAGTTTCAGAAATTCTTCGCACCCAAAACCGTAGGTTCGTTTATAGAGGGGGAATTGGCCATTTTTCACCATGACCCCCACTCTCCTGAACTGATCCTGTATTGATCAGATCTGTGTTCACCCTCCGACCCCCCCCCCCCCTTCCCCCTCGTGTATCCATTCTTCACCTGGTGTTACTGAAGTCGAAATTTCCTTCGCAGCAATTTTTCTCAGTTAAGACTATTTGGAGTCATTTCATGATGCTGCGAATCGAATGTAAAAAAACAGTTTTCTACTTTTCTAACGCATTTCTATTCATACTCCATATAAAAGTATGAGAATATTTTTGTAAAATAGTAAAGTTAACTTTCAATCAAGTTCAATAAATTAGAGGTAAACATTGCTCTCAAATTAAAATGGAAAAATATTACTAATAACGTTCAACTAGAATCACTTGAAATCTCGCTCATTTTAATTATTTCAATTTAATTAAAACTCATTTGCAATGTTTCAGAGAAGAATAAGCAAAATTTGTTGTTTCTATTGTAACCGCTGCGTGTCTGTCAAATAGGAAAACAGCCGAAGGTCAGATGTAGCAAGAGAGCCACAACCCAATCAATTAGATGGAATAACTCTATCACAGATGAATGAATAGAGACACCAAATGTGGAAAAAACTTCCTTCTGTTAGATTTAGGAAGCGACAAACAGGGGATTTAAATTGTACAGAAAACAGCCACGAAGTTTTGCTATAAAGGAATCGTACGGATAAATGTTTAACAAGACTTATATGCAACTAGTGTTTATAAACCAAAAAAAGTATGGAAAGGGTACCTTTTCTGAAAAAAAAAAAAAATGTCACAACGAGGATGTTTCCAAGAACAAAAAACAATGGCTTAAATGTCGCATGAATTCCCTCCCCCCCCCCCCGTCCCACTGTAAAACATGGGCAGCTTTTGTACATCATAAATATGATCATCCATCTTTTACAAGATGTTCCAATAAAGGTGCGATTGAAGAAAGAACATTTTTCATTTTCCTTGCATTTTCGAACTTTAAAATGCAAGATCAGCCAAACTTTAAAGCTTGGACATTTATCAGTGTTACAGCCACCAAATATTATTCTAACCCATAAAAAATATATCACTAGATATTCAATGAAAATAACAGCCAAAAAGTGAGAAAAACCAAACATGTTTAAGGATGGTGATATTTTAGATAAGTTGGAAAACAAAATGTTTCCCAGTAAAGTATCTCGTAAAATGACATGGAGGGGGGGGCCACAAAGAAGAAAAATAATTAAATTTGGTTTCATATCACGAATACAATTCAGTTTTTTCCACGTCACATTTTAAGAGTTCGAAGACAATGAACCCTAGAATAAAAAATTGCAAGCGACCACTTAAAAGCACGACATGTATTTATCTTTTTAAAGTACATTTACTGCAAAAAATGCTTTACTATTTCCATATTCCTCCATTTCCTGACTAAAGATAGAAATAAAAAAAACTAACTACCCCATCAGCAGCGAACGACTTGCAACATTTGAACACTTAGCATCCAAATTATTGAAAATGAAAAACAAATCAAAAGCTAGAGAGAATCATTTGCCCGACAGAGGCATAAAAAAGGTTTTAAAAAAAGAACAAACGAACACACTGGTAACACCAGCCGGTCCAGTTGGGAAAAAGATCGTCTGTGCAAGCTTGCAAAAATATTCGCTGCCGCATTCAGGAAACCTGTTTGGCCGAATGGTGTAGTTCCTAGGTAAGAAAGAGCATCGTTCGATGGCACAGGAGGTTAAAATATTGCACACAAAACCATTTCCACTGTTCCCGCCTCCAGATAATCTCATACTGAACACATTCAAGCACCAAATACAAAATAAGTTTAGTTCATAAGTAAACGAAATTTTATATTATGTTCAGTCTTCTTTGCAACTAAATTTTGAATGAAATACTTAAGAATTTGAGAGTTACAACTCACACGCAAAAAATTTATAAAAAATAGCTTTTTTTTCTTAAATTTATTATTTAAACTTTTGTGAAAAAACGGATCAGACGCGCGATGTTGCATTTTGTGACAGGAACAGGGCAGTAGACAAGAGAAACCCCGGGGGAAGTCTGCCATATGCCTGAGCCAGGTCCGTCATTTGGTCGGTCGGGAGGGGGGGGGGGGTCCCTCCCCTGAATGGGCGATCGGGGGGGGGGGGCTTCCCCTGGATTTTAAAAACAATGAAAGACATTTTTGTAAGTATTTTGTTGTTTTTTCCTATAAAATGTGTAGAGCACAAACCCTTTGCCCCCCCCCCACACCCGAAAATTATAAAATGGCAGGGCCTGAGGTGCAGGGCCGTGCACAGAGGGGACCCGAAATTAAGTTTTTTAGAGGGGAAAATTCTCAATTTACCAAATGAAATTAAGCATTTTATCGAATGACAAAACATGTTTCCTATACATACAATGAGAAGAAGCGACAGAAAGATAGACTAAAAAACTGCAATACTATCTCTAACTTTGCCGAATGAAGAAAAATTTTAGGAAGTCACATTGACCTCCCGTGACCTCCATCTGGGCGCCCTGGCAAGCGTAGAGAATTTTGGGCACCGTCAAAAACTAATTTTTCGGAGCCCCCCCCCCCCCTCCCCTTTCAAACCTTTCAGGAAGTAGTTACTCCTGGTGGATTTCACTAGTTGAGACCAACTCCTAAGCCCCATCCATGATCGGGGAGTTTTGAAAATAAAATTCAATCATGATTCAAACCCAGCTCCTGTTATTGGTTTTTGAAGATGCAGAACAAACATCGTCTGCATTCATATCACATGATTATGTGGCATGGAAAAGATTCCTTTACTATTCATTTGGCTTGAATGTTTTCGGCACAATTTCATGACTAGTGCAGATTTGCATTGTGAGAGCTGAAGTATTTCCATCCGGTGGGGAATTTACTGTCAAAATTCTCAAATGGTATTGGAAATCCGCCAATGGTGATGGAAAATGAAATAATGTATGCTAAACCTTGGGACAAGCTGAGGGGAAAACTCAAGATTCGAAATACGATGTATAGATTTGAAAAAGCAAATGGTGGATAAAGGATTCGAAATCAATTCCATTTTAAGACAATAAAATACACAACACTCATTGTTAAAACACAGTTGAGTAATGTCGAGCAAAGGAAAATTTACTGAGGATGTCCTTGGTGTGGTTTTTGGGCAAGCTACCCAATGCAACATCTAGAGGATCAAAGGTTCCTTTAAACCACTTCTTCCTCCCCCCCCCCCCTCTGGAAGAACCTTTGAATGATAAAGCTTGACCATAAAAAGAAGGCGAATGACCTTGAAGTGAAACATCATTTGTATCATTCGTAATAAGTAGACTCTGCCAGAAAGCCCCGAATTGTAAGAGGCATGGTCTTGCTAATCCTATCTATTCCAAAATAATAACAACCAACGTATTACAAATGATGGTTTTGCTTCAACGTCATTCGCCTTCTTTTCGTGGTCAAGCTTTACCCTGCCCTATATATCCACCAAGTTTGGCACTTCAGTGAGCGTAGTAGGAGCAGCTGCTAGGCAGAAGTTGAATGCCTGCCCCAAAATGAAACATAAGATTGTCATTTAAATGCTTTTGATTTAGATTTAGATTTTGCATTTAAATTTCTGCACTTTATTTTATTTACTTTTTTGTGGGATTTATATGTGGGTGAATTTCAAATTACTCAATTAGTTAGAGGCAATTACAAGGAAAAAACAAAACATCAGAAGTGCTATCTTCTAGATACAAAGAATTTATATCTTATTCTCTTTTCAATAGTCTTCGACCATTTATGTTATTGAGTCCTAAGGCAATGAATATAGATAAATGCTTGTGCATTGTTCACTCAAATCTTATATTAAACTTTCAGAAACTTTTTTTTTTTTAAACCAAGCAGTCTCGGGATTTACACGAACCTGCGATGAAATTCTATGAAGTGCATGTACAACTAATATGGAAAACGCATCAACTTCAAAGTAACCCTCAATTTTTTTTTTTTGCAGATAAAAGAAGGAATGGTGGATGTGGGAAAGAAAAACTCATTAAATGCAGAATTCGATAACAAAACAACTTTGTTAAAACAAGAAAAGGAAAGGTAGAAAACTTAAGAAATTCAATGATGAATTGAAAAATTTCAAAATCCATTTTCTTGATATAAAGCAGCAGTATAAAGCATTTAACAAATGCACAGAGAATTTAAAATCTGATGAAGCAGTAGTCCACCATTGATTTTTCCAAAATTACTCATGTAAATTTTCAAAAGACGGTGAATCGTTTCACTTTAGAAGCTCGCGAAACCAAGCGATATTACACACTTGTTTAATATATCTTGCCTAAAGTCAACTTCTTTTTGTTTGGTTTCACTTGTGCATGACCATAGTCACCAGAAATTGGCATATTTACTGTAAGAAATTATATACTCCATGAGGTTGCATAACATTCCCTGATTGTATAATTGGGATTTCAATGATTGCATAGTTGGGCTTTGCACAATTGCTTACTGCACAGATGCCTGAGAGCACACAGAGTGCACAATTCTTAAGACTATAGATAGTCCTGACCGAATAGTGGGATAACAATTTTTTTAGAATATTCCTTGACCGCTATTCGGGAGAAAGGGTAAATTGGCTGCCTATTTTGTAAAAATATGTCATTGTGTAGAACAATGAAATAAGTTTTCAAGGGTTCATACTCAATTTTAGGAATAAAATGAAGGAGTTTCGGAGGAGTTTTGAAGGAGAAAAATGAGATTTTGAAGGAGTACTAATGGGTTATCATTTAATGATGTCGAATTTTTTTTGAACACATTTGACCTCCCTTCCTCCTTTGTCACATGTCATATTTTTAATAAACATATTGTTACAATAACTGTGTGATGTCACTTTTGTCATCTTCTCTCTTCCCCTTTTTACAATTTCATGAAGTCGTCGTTCCCTCAAGGCATGACATCACTTGTGGATCACCCTTTTTACAATGTCATAACTGCAAATTACTAAACACTTATTTTTTTAAACACACACTTAATATAGTACACCTACTTATTTATTTTTAAATATTTAAATAATTAGACAACCTGACTTTTGCTGCTGAGAGGGGTTGAAGGAAAAACAACGATCATAAAACTTGAAAAAATAGCCGAGCACCATTTAAGCATGTTTTACTTCACTTATGAAATGTCTTACTCATCTAATAATATTTTCACCTTCAACTTTTAGGCCTTCTCTGATTAATTTGTAAGTCACATACATCCATATGAAAAAAAAAAAATATATATACAAAATTACATTAAAATTGCCCTTATGATGAAGTTAAGTTGTCAATTGAAGTACATTTTAAGTTACTGTCACAGAGGAAGATTATGTGGTATTTGAACTAAAAAAGTAGTTTTTAAGGAGTTGAAACCAAAATGAAAGAGTTTGAAGGGCCCTTCAAAAAAGTTTCCTGAATGAAGGAGTACTAGAGGAGTTCCGAAGGGGCGTACGATCCCTGTGTGCATATAGAAAATTCATGGCTTCAATTATTGATTGTTCACTACTATGGAAAGAAGTGAAAATTCTATTTTATTAACAGACAAAAATTAAAAATCTTAATATGAGTTGACAAATAAATGTTCTTCGTATTTTTTCAGATGGCCAAAGCTCGCAGTATCTATAGAAAAAGAACTTCTACTAATTTAACCAGCAATCATTTGACCATGGTTTTTTAAAGGAACTTGGAACTCTTGAGAGTGGACATGGAAAGGGGGCTGCTAATGACATTGGTGTAGTTTCAGAATAAGGAGCTGAGTTTTTAGTTGCCGCAAGCACAGATATTCCAAAAGCAGTCTTTCTTTAAAGCTCAAATGATGTACAACTATCTGTTTGCTTTTTATTGCTAAAGATCAGGCAAACATTATTGAAGAAAGTCTTCCAGATATTAATTGCATTCTCCAATTGCCAGAAACCAGGAGCCCAAATCTCCTCAGTCTGACTTGTATTCATTCCGCACTGATGTCACAATCCAACTGAAAGTAGAAAAGACAAGAACCTAGTCCAAGCGAAATAGTGCTCCTTTGTAGAACTGCGTCCACAGTTATTGGTGGAAGAAGTTCTGTTCAGACAAATTGTACATGGTGTTCGGCTCAGGGTGTTTATTTTGGATTTTAATAGATAGGATGGAAGAGAAAGAATTTATCCCTAGAAGCATAAAACAGAGAAAACTCATTTGAATATCCTTACCATAAATTTTTGTTAGAACTTTCAGAGTGCATAAAGATCTAGCTCTGTACATCACTGACAAAATCAGTCATCAACTGCCAGAACAAGGCTTTCCTGCTGAACTTAAAGTACACATTAATTGCTTTCTAATTATGAGATCAGAATTTATTATATTACAGTCTCTTAGAACTTTCTCCCTTTTCTGTGTTTTATGAGATCGTGGTTTTACATATTTAACTGATCAGTCTCAAAAGTCCTGAGGTTCTGCTTAATTCAAGGTCATTTATACTTCATTTTACATTTGGGAGAGTTGTTTTTAGTGATCCTGAAAACCAGGAAATTTAAATATCCTGGCTAGCAATGGTTTCGAGCATCCTGGATTTTCTCAAGTGAATCATACAATCAACTCTCTTGATAAATAATTGAAATTAACTTTGATTTCCCACAGTGAAGAACATTTAATGCTCTTTTGGATGTCTCATTGCGATGCTCTTTTGGATGTCTCATTGTGATAAAAAAAAATGGAAATGTAAAACTATAGGTGCCTAAATGAATTGTATTATACAAAATTTAATCCTTCTACTTTATTTTGCATTGACAAACATTTTTCTCTCAACAGATGCTAATAGCCCTTAAATTCCATGCACATGGGGATACCAGCTGACGGCAGACTTCAGTCTACAAGTAGGTCAAATGTCTATCAGCAAAAGCATCAATGCTGTCAGCAGAGCTATAACGGTGGCATAACTGCCAACATGCCAACTTAAAAATTCTTACAATTTACGAGGTAGCTATATTTCTACGCTTTTTGACCATTGGAAAACAAAATATAAAATTTTAAAGTATGATAATATTTTCAAATCTTATCCTTTACTTGATCTGTGCTTTTATAAGCCAAAAAAATTAAAATAAATTTAAAAATAAGTAAATAAACTTTTATTTATTTTAACTAAAACTTTGAAAAGTTGCCGACTTCGCAGCTTTCAAAAATTGTCTATCAAAAACTTGTTCAAAACAATAGTTTTTCTGTAAGCTCTTACAGATTAAAATGTTCTCCATGCTGTTATCCGATAAAGAAAAACGCAGCTGTGTCTAGTTCAACTTACATGAATAGCAAACTTCTGCACACCACGTGCAGGGCCCAATATAGGATGATTTTGCTACCGTTTTTCGGTACCTTCACAAAAATCTTGTTTTGAAATAGGTACTTTCACAAAAATCAAGTAATAAAATCAGGTAATTTCACAAAAACATCGAAAATTTCACAAAAATTCGCATTTTAAAATATAAAATTTGTTTCTCTGTTTAAAACAAAATTTACTTATAACATAAAATTCTAAGCAGGTTTATATGAACAATCGCTTAAATAGCAACCTTTTTGTGGTATTTTAACTAATTTTTAGCTGTTTCTTGCCAAAGTGTATTTATGCAATATTATCGCAATCTTTTAACATGTTTTGGGGAACCGTTTTTCTCATAATTTCCAATATTGTACACAGTACATAGCCCATTAAGCTGAAATTACGATGGTATTTTTGGTACTTCTTAGGTTTTTAGCCCCCCCCCCCCCCCCCCCCAAGAAACGAAACCTGTTAAAAATAATACTAGATGACATTTACACTTTTCAAGCTAAAATTTCACTTGTTCTACTTCTCTTTTACAAAATTAGGATGCCTCTAAAAGTTCACAAAAACAATGCTGATTAAAAGAAAAAACTTTCACAAAAATAGAATGATGCAATACGTTCAAAAAAAAATAGGTAGCGAGAAAAATATCCTGGATTGGCCCCTGAACGTGTAATTCTCATAAACACATCGCTGTGCATAATAGCAAAATAGAATTTGTTATGAGCGATGTGTAATGCGTCAGAGCGACTAAAAACCTAAAAATCGTACAAATCTGCCATAAAACCGTACAAAACGTCTGAAAATCTTACAATGTGTGGTTAAATTGTACAAGTTGGCAGCTATGCGATGGTACTAATGCCAGAACTAATATTGTTGCCTGATTTGGTGAGCAACAGCGTTTAAGTCCAGCAACACTATAGCTGGATGCATCGGGGTGATTGACTGTACCCACTGCTGCGTCATGAGACCATTTCAAAGCAACGGTCAAATGAGAGTCACACGAGTGAATTTAGCCTGGTGCTCTGATGCGGATGAGGGAAGGGATGTTTTGAGAGAGAGAGACTACCCATGTGCAATAGAGAACAGCGGCATTGTGTGCTAGCTCTGACGGGTAGGGTGATTTATTGATGCCTGTATCTTATGTTTGTATATTTTATTGTACAGTAACTTAATGTCATATTTGAATAAATGTTCAAATAAATGAGTTTAGTGAACACTTTAAACAGTCAAACAAGGTGCAGATGCCACTACAAAATATTGGAACAAAAAAATTCTCATGGCCAAAAGCAGACAACCTGAGTGTCATTGATAAGGAGGACCTAGTTTTGAAACTCCCATGTCCAAACGTTGACCAAAAATGCAACGATATTGCATATAATTTCATAAATTATAACTTGTGAAAATACAATTTCATTATTAGAAGAAAAAATTGTTTAACAGGATACATTATCTTAGATTTGTTTTTCGTTACTGATTTTTTACTTAAACCTTGTTTTAAGCTATGACATAGTACTAAGAAACATCTTTAATATTTGAGAATATATTATAGTGCACTGCATATTTTGGCTAAAAATTATAATTGTTATTTAGATTTAAGAAACATGTACAGATACACATTTAGAAGAGAACACTTTTTTTTTAAACCATTTCAATTTCAAAAATGCCTTAACCTGAAAAATACCCATGTGCAAATGTTTGTGGTTTCAATATGTAAGAAAAAATATCTTTTATAAACATCTTAATAAGTATTTTATAGTTTAATTGCATGGGGGTTTTGGTAATAAAGTGTACAGCTGCTATAAGGTGATGTGAAGTCATAAACATAGCCGTAATCTGAGATATTTTCTAGCATGCATCAGGACAAATCAAAAGGTCTTTGAGCCTATTTTTTATTTGCCAAAAATAGGTACATACAGGTTTTTACAAATGTACCTATCTTACAGTATTACTCTACCTAGTCACCACACCAGTTCAGATATTTGTCCCATTGCAGCACTAAATTAGAGATCTCCCTGTGGTAGAATTCTTCCGGCTGCCTGTGGAACTGTTGGCTATTGAAAACAATGATCAATTCCCATTCAAATTCGTTCTGTGCATGTCGGCTGGGAGCTGGCTGATGCGATTGACACGTACCAAGTCAGTGTGTATAAGACATGTGCGTTTGAAAGAATGCGTTAGTTGGCAGTTGTGATAAATGCCCATAGGAAAGCTCGTTTATTCTTTTTGTCTTAGGCGATTTTGCCTTTTTAGTTATCTTGTAAATAGTTATGTTTGTTTTAGAATTGTTTAGTGTTCAAATAAACCATGAGATTTTAAACTTGGTTTTCTTTCAAGATTGCTACATGAACATTAAAAGTTAGGAAATTCGAGAAAAAGAATTTTGCTAACAGGAACCACCGCGTCCCTCGCTACTTCGTCGCATGTGAGCTCTGTCCTCCCAGAAACGTCTTCAGTGGACCAAAAACGTAAAAATCACTAGGAGCAAGGTCTGGGCTGTAAGGTGGGTGTTTCAGACTCTCCCAGTGAAATGACTGGAGCTTAGAGACACGACAGTTTGGACTGACACATGTGGCGCATTTTCGTGGAGGATAAAGACATTGTCCACCTCAAAGAGAGACTTTTTCCCATAGGTGGAGTGCATTTCCCTCTGAATTGCTATGAGCATTTGTCCCTTGCTCGATAGAAAATGAATAACACTTCGCTGCTGACGTCTGAAGAACAACCGCCATCTTAAATGACTGACAGTTGCTCATCGGAGCAAAAGACAGATACAGTTCAAGGGACGGTCACTGCTGTTAATGTATATGTTCGCTTTGTATTCACAGCCGTATTTTGTCTAAAAATATAGGCGCAAAGACTTTTTGATTTGCCCTCGTATACTTGCTTACTTTCCATTAAACAACTTGAGTATTGATTTTCCTACTTTCATTGAGCAAATCATATACAACCTTTCTGAAAGAGATTGCATGTATTCAGAAAGCTTACACAAACTAGTTATTAATGGCAAAAAAAAGGAAAGATTTGTAAAATAGAGATCTCAAATACAGTAAAAGACATTTGGAGAGCCTTTTAATATGTTTAAAAAAAAATTTCCTGCACATAGATCAAAAGCAGAAGCTTTTCACAAGTTAAATTTCACAGAAAACTTTGTTTTCCAAGTTGATTTTGCCGAAAATGCAGCATGTTCAAAACATGAACGGATAAGATGAAAATCAAACCCAAAAGCTTTTGAATTGTATATGATACTCTTGATCACACGAAACTAACAGTTAATAAGTTAAAAAGATTTTTAATGAAGCAATTGAAATATTAACACTGACGTTACAAATATTAAATTTTTAGATGAGCCTAGTTCTCAATTCTCTTTTCTCTCTATGAGAGAAAAATTTCCCGAGGTATTCAATAAAATATACAGTCGGACCTCCATATATCGAAGTAGCAAATTGTCAGAAAAAAATTCGATGTATAGAAATTTCGATATATAGAAACAATTTTATTTTATCCTAAAAGTCTCCTAAAACATTAAAATTAAAACTAATTTATGTGTATGAAACCCAATTTCTAATTGATATGAGCATCGTATTAAATAAAAGTTAATAATTAAAAAAATAACAGAAATTACATTTTTGCACCTTCATACATCTTCATTTTTCAATTCAACTTGATTTGCAACATTAGGGGATTTTCATTTTGACAATGTAATCGAAAGAAAAGTAAAAAACTAATCAACTTAACTTGAATGATTTTTACTGCAGCTAAAAAGACTAGGAATGATAATCAGCAGACAAAAGGGAGAACTTGAAACTGATTTTACAATGTTACTAGTTACAACTAAGATTTCAAAAAAACTTGAGGGAATTTAAGAACTCCAGAACGAAACAACGACCTATCTACACACCCCTCAACCCGAGATTCCTTATGAGTTTCGTAGCAACCATTAATAAGCATAATTTTCTCCCCTAACCTTCATTTTTCATGAGACAAACAGTCTAAAGTGGAAAAAAAATCTACGAATGTCTCGAAAAAAATTCGATATATAGAGATTTTTTCGATACATAGAAACAATTTTTCTATGTAATGAACATAGAAATTTGCTGGGATTTCGATATATAGAAAATTTTGATATGTGGAAGTTCGATATATGGAGGTTTGACTGTATTTGCTTACTTTCGGAATTTGCATTTGACAGGATACAGCAGGATACTTTTGCAAGTTCTCTTCAGCTACATGTAAAGTCTTTGAATTTATTTATTTCCAACAGTTTATGTTTTAAATAACTCAGTAACTCAACTCAGCTCGTGCTAGAATTGTTTACATTTGAAACCATAGCTATTACGCTCGTTTTTTCCAATCTTATTCTCTGTTTTATACACAAAAGTTTTTTTGTATATTTTGCAAATTCAAAACATAGATGCAAAACCAAAGAGAGCTTCTGGTTCTAGACCAAATGGGAAAAGATTTCAAGGGAATATGTATGTAGAGAAAGTTGGATGCAATAAAAAAAAGAGTGGTATTTTTGAGTGTAAGGAACCAAAACAGAGCTCTAAAGCGAAGAAGTGGTCTGCAACACCAGCAGCTGTTTAAAATAGGTCAGTGTCAATCTCTGACAATGTCCAAGGCTACATATTAATTGATTTTTTGCATAGTATTTTCTGAAATTCGCACTATTATTTGCTGCACAAATTGCAATGGCAAAATTGAGATTTGTGAAACATTTCAGCAACATTTGTCTTCTTAATTAGTTGTAACTTGCTCCAAAAAATATACCTGAAGTTTACCGGAGAGCTGTTTTTGCCATTCGCTGCATTGGGAAAGGTCTGAATGACATTAAAACATTCTATTCGATAATGTGCCTGCCTATGCCAGTAGCACAAAAAGCATATGACGCTATCAATGAGAGAATTGCAGATGCAACAAAGCCGATAAGTAAATTGAATACGCAAAATGCAGCTTGCTCACAGAAATCTTTGACCCATGATCCCGACAAGTTAACTGTAAGTGGAGACGGTAATTGGATGACTAGGGGCCACACATCAACTGTTGGTGTATGCACTGTGCTTGATGCGGAATTGGGGAAGGTCCTCAACACAGAAGTGTTGTCAACTTTCTGCAAAGCTTGCTCAAGCTACAAAGGGCCTAAGATCGGGCCAAGATACAAAGCATGGACCAGCAGTTATAAAAAGCACTGTAAAAAAATCATACTGGATCGTATGGAAGATGGAAATCAATGGCACGCTGAGCATTTTCAAGCATTCAGAAAACCTTCAGTGTTAAATATACAAACTAAATCAGTGATGGGGACAAAAAACCTAACCGTCTTTGGCTGAAGGTATGCCTTATGGTAAAACCTGCCCGATACAAAAAATTGAATGTGTGGGGCATGTTAAAAAAGAAGCTTGGGACGAGGTTGCTGAAATTTTAAAATTCATACAGCAAAAAGAAACTGTCGGCAAAACCATTGGAAGAAAGGATCACATAACCTAAGAGTTAATTTTTAAAAATATCCATTTATCATGGGGGCAATATGGAATCACTCTGGAAGCATGGAAAAAGAACCCGCAGAATGTGTTTAGCCCAACAGGTGCTTCGTCAAGGTGTGCCTACAACCGAGCAGTAAATTCAAGAACTGCTTTGGATTTCATACATAGCTTGCCAGAAGCTGTGTGTGCAGCAATAAAACCTACTTTTGCAGAGCTATTGCATTCAAAACTGTTGAAAAGATGTCTTGGAGGGAGAACTCAAAATACCAAACAGTCTTTGAATCCCCTCATTTGGAAATACTGTCCGAAAGTGTCTGGCTGTGAGGTGCAAATTGCTGAGATAGCAACTAATATTGCTAGATGTCTCTTTAATGATGCACCAAAAATGTTGATTCCTATGCTGGAGGAAACTGTGGACTGGACTTGATGGAGTGGATAATACAGCAATAAACATTGCTGAGAAATGCAGCTTTGCCTCATCTCATAGTGCTCGGAGAGCAAGACTCTAAGAACTGAATTTTTAGAGCAACAAGAAAGAAAATGCTATGATTCTGGGGTATATTAAAATGTTGTCTTGTTGGGAAAATAGAGATTTCTTTTCCTTCGCTTTTTTTTAAAATTTGTACAGTTCTAAAATTTAATGTAACTTATAATAGGTTTTTGTGTTCAATATACAAAAAAAAAATTGGTGAATAATTTCGAATGTGTTTCTTCTCAGAAGTTATTGATCTTCACATTAAATACTCCAGTTACCGTAGTTAAATACATACTTCATTACTCATCTTATGATATCTATAGAGAGGAAGACTTAAGAAATTTATAAGGAAGAAGGGTTTATGCTTGGAAAAGGTGAAAATACATGTTTTGAGGGCATTTTAAGTACATAAAACTCTTTTGGGGGATAATAAACAAGTAACCTCCCACATTAGTCATTTTCTATTTCTCTTCCCTTAGTGGTTGAAATTTCCCCCTAATCCGAACATGATTTGGGGATTATCGACTGGCTTATTTTGTGCTGCGTTTCCCAACTTCCCATCATTGTAATATTTTATTTTTGCAAGTGCTTCACGTATTTACTTTGATGAGGGCACAAAATGAAAAAGTAGGTTGTCATTCAAGCAAAGAGGTTCTCTTACTTAAAAATTTAAAAACTCATTTTCAAAGATTCCATCTAAATTTAAGAGTGCAATATAAATCTTCTGGGAATAAAGATGTTTTGAGTTTTTTTTCGGAGAACAAAGTGATCAGATCCCATCAAATCCATTTCTAAGCAAAGTTTTGGAAGACCAACACATCTGTGAAAAAAGTAAGCATTTTTTCTGATGGTTGTGCTAGACAATCTAAACGAAAATGCAATTCAAACATGTATACGATTAAATTGCATTATAAATTTAACAAACTTAGTTGGATATTCTTTTCTACAGCTCACGGAAAAAGAGCTGTTGATGGAATTGGTGCTGTTGTAAAAAGAAATGTTTAGAGTTAAGTATGGGCTGAAAAAGGAATTGTAAAGAATACTGCAGACTAGACAAAGATCATTTATGGAAACCATAGATTGGTGGAAATTGCAAGTTAGTGGCACTGGCACTTTTGATAACTTATTTTTCCTGGTAGTGGGTAAAAGGTTGAATTAATATTTAGAAAAATTGGCTATCAGGACCCGACATGTGAATAAGAAGTTTCTTTGAGGCAACCCACAAGTGAGTTCTGTACGGATCATTATGTTTTTTTCACTGAAATATGTGTTGGATATGCCCTTGAAGGAAGTCCTTTCCACAATTGGTGAGTACCCTATTCATTTTTGAGTGGGACGGTTACCGTGTGTTAACTGCATTTTATTGTGCAAATTATTACCTGCAATGACCATATATTTTTTTTTCTTGGATTCATGTCTCTAAATTTTTAAATAATTAGTTGTCTGTTTCTTTTCTTGTTTGCAATATTTCCTTTTTTTTTTTAAATTCAATTGTTCTAATTTTGGTTTTTTAAAATAAAACTAAATCTGATCTCCAAGAATTAATAAAACAGCTAAAGTTAATCTTAACTCCGGATTTGAGATAAACATTTAAGAGAACTCATTTCAACAAGTATGAAGGACCTGGAAGTCATTAAAACATAATTGAGAACGAAAAGAAAGATTTTGAACTAGAAAGGTTCAGGTTGAAGTCTCTCCCACAACAGGGGGCTGCTCCAAATGTAAAATCAGGATTTTGAACGTCAAAAGACAATTTTGAATGTTAAATTTATTCCGAAATTCGATCACAAAAATCGGACTAAGTTTATATTTACCAACTTCTGAACGACAGGTAAAAAAGGCAGATTTTGTTCAAACTAATTTGTTATACTGCTTGTTGAGTTTGCTGTCAATAGACATTGTGCAGTCAATTGTTCGGTAGCCTGAAGAAAAGTCAAGACTACGAGTACAAACAAATTTTGCTGAATAAATTTAAATGAAATGCGGAAGCTTTTCGCCAAAATTTGTTCATTTGACTAGCGTGTAGAAGGAATCTGGAAGGATTTTGCTTTGAAAGTAAGAAATTCCTTGAACAATGGCTAGAGGGGTTAGATGTCAGCAATTTTGAATCGTTAAAAGATCTTATGCTGACCATCAAATGAAAAAGTATGTAGCTGTTAAAATTAAGGAGTACTTTATTGACAATTGGTGACAGTATAAGTATAAAGAAATTTTCTGAACTGTACAATAGCTACGATAACAGAGCACAATAGGACATTGATAACTCAAATTATAAAAATCAGTTTCTTCTGTATAATTCATAAATCATATGGAGTGATGAACCTTCTTCATAGTTCAAAAACAAATTCACGGTGAAGCTTCTTTCTTAAAACAGAAATATTATAAAAATTTCATCTGGAAATATTTTGCCACCTCATATGGGAAAGGTGCATTGGAGGAAATGTAAAACGTTTTTAGTCAAACAAAACTGATTGCAAAGAGATTCAGATCCAGCAAGTACTTTAGTTAAAAATACTGAAGTTCAGATATCTCTCAAAGGACTCTGCAGAGATAAGGACCAAGATTCTGCACAGTTGAAAAGATATGTGAATTCAAAAATCTTGCAAAATCAAAATTGTCATAATTGATGCTGCTGAGTTTTATGAGGTTACAAAAGAGCACAGTACAAAAGTTGTTGCATTATTTTCTCTAGAAATGAAAAAAAAATCTTTATCGGGAACAGCTTAGAAGTAGATGGCAGAAGATAGAGAAATCGGTGCCTTATACTTCGCATTATGCAGAGCCTTTAGGTGAAAATAAATTTAAAGTATTTACTAATTCACCCTTTATACTTTAACAAAGGATAAAAAGCAAAATAATTAGATTAATCAAGTTTAGTCTGAACATTTGAATGAGAGCAAGAATGCTAATTTACAGCAAAAGCAGAATGACTGAGAACAATACTGATTGCATTACAGGAAATTTTGCCATGGTTAATTTAAAAACTGTTCGGAATAGAGAGATTATTTGTAAGGCAAGTAACTGCAATAGATCAGCACAATATTGAAGTCATGTTTCTAAAGAAAGTCAATGATTTAGGGAATGTATTTGCTTTTCCTGAAAAAGAAGACAGAAGTTTTTGTGATTCACTAATTGTTAAAATTTTGCCTGAACCTGTGTTTGATGATAAAAAAATTATAAACTTTTAGAATGTATTGAAAATATTCATAAATATTTTTGCTTCAAATTATCATTAAAAAGTAAGTTTTTATTTCTTTCATATATTTAGCTAGCATAGAACAAAATAGCCATTCTGTCCCTTCAGAACAGGTTACTTATTTATAAAAAATTAAATATATTTAACTTGATTCTCAAAAATTTCAAATACATTGTTTTCTTGAAAATAATTAACTATTTTAAATAAAAAATGTTTTAGTCATTCAAATATAGAAGTAGAGCAGAGAAACTCGAAATTAAAAAATAACATAATAAGTTTTGTTTTTATTTTATATTAAAGTAGCTTATGCATATTATTTCCACTTCTAAATTTATATGAGCTTAGTTTTTCATAATAATTTGAAACAAAAACCTTTGCCTTCAATCTATTTTAAATTGCTTATATTATGTATGATACCCAACTCGAAATGTCCCCTCCAAAACAAACTTATCACGGAATGTATCTGTGATGAAAAGGATGAAGCTAAAAATTTCAATCTATGCCGTCGGGACTGGGTGGTGGTTATGTCTGATTCCAAAACATACTTAGAAGAAATAATAAAAAGTCCTCACAAGATTCAAATATCTGTAATGAATGAAGCAAAAGGAACATTAGGGATGTATAACTGGCCAGTTCCTTCCGACTGCATCACATATAAGACACAGAATATTGTAAAGAAAATTTCTCCAACAAGAACTGTCAAGAACCGTGGACACTTTAAATTCAATGAAACAATTTTAGTTTTGCTTTTCCAAATTTTCATGCTATCGTAGCTCTTTAGTTGAATCATGAACAAATGCTATGAAATGCATACTTTGAAAAATTTAATTTAATCATTTCACTCTAAAAATTATTTTTAGCGTTAAAAATACATAATGCTTTATAACCCTAACTATTGAAGACATATTGTGCTAAAAATTTTATAAGTTTTTTTACATACCGTCTGGGCCTGATTACTGAATAGGCCAACTTGACCACGGCCTAGCCCCCCCCCCCCCCCCCCCCCAAAGGTTAAAGTGATCTTAGCAAAGGGATGAAACTGTAAGGTTTGACTACAGGAGGGCCCCGAAAAAGTGTCTGGCCTCCTGATATCTTAATCGGGCTTGGATACTGTCACATGTGGGACAACCAATCTGCGTTTATAAAAACAATATCTTTGCATTAAAAGTCTATTTTCCACAAATTCTGGGGTTCTTAAACTATGCCATTGAAACCAAGGAACTCTCCTAAAATTGTAGTTAAGTTGATATTCCTAGCCTCATATTTTGGTAAATTTAGGATGTGTGACGAATTATGTTTAGTTAATTGGACTTTTTCCCTCCATATTTCTCCCAAATAGGTGTATTTCGAATTATAACTTTTCTTTCCCCTCATTTTTTAATTTTTTTTAAAAATATTTTGTATAGTTAAAAGAACAAGCTAAATTAAGATTGTTTAGAAGTTCCAGAACTAAGAAAGTTTGCTTTTAATGATCTTAACTAAAGTTGAATTGAAAGTCAATGACTTGGTATTAAAGGAATGCTAGTAGGTAAGTCTTGATGCTTTAATTTCACATAATAATCAACCAAGCAATATACATTTCATTTCATGTAAAAAGCCGATTGTTATTGTACTAACTATTTTTGATAATCTATCAGATATAATTCAGTTTAACATTGTCATGTATCTGCATTAATTGTAATTGTTTTCTACCACTATGACTATAACCACTCCCTGACCAATATGTTCGTTGTTTACATCCTCCATCATGCTGTGTTTGCATCGTAGCACCAATAAACATAATCTGGATTAATCACATGTATTTCATTATTCCATAATCATATAAATACATCAACATATACATCATGGTGTCCGAAGTATTTCAAATGCATATTCCTTCTAAGTTACAGTAATTTTTTTCATATTATTCGTTGTGTTGGCCAACTAGCATCCACAGAATGGCCCATTAATTTCTCCAAATGGAAACATTTATTCCTGGTGACAACCCAGCAAAGGCATGGAATGACTGGAGACAAAAGTATGAACTTTTCGAAACTACCGTTAAATACAATAAAGAAGATGACGAAACACATATCGCGTTGTTACTCAGTGTGGTTGTTAAATCATCCTACAAGGACTACCTAATGTTTGACTTTCCCGCACTTGCAACAGAGCAGACCAGAACTGTTAAACACGTTTTAGACAAATTTGACGAACATTACAAACATTATCGTAATGTTACTCTAGCAACGTTTGTATTTAACGACATGCAACAGAAGCCTAGACAAAACTTTGATTCCTTCGTGATCGAAATCAAGTTACAAGATGATCAGTGTTAATTCGATCATGCTTATGATTGCAACATTAAAGATATCATTCAAGGGGTACGGGATGTCTTACACGAACGCCTCCTCAGAGAACTTGAACTATAATTAAAGAAAACTGTTCAGATATGTAAAGTCAGCCGAATTGTTCAAATTACATTCTCTTGCTATATCTCAGCCATCATCATCAACTATGCAAGTCAATGCAGTTAACCACTAAAAATTCAAAAAATTTCAGAGTCAAGGAAACTCTGGCAAACACCAAGTCGGCGATAAACTCCAGCCAACACAAATTCATCGTCATTAGTGTTCCCGCTAGGCCGTTTTTGAAGGGCGCAGTGCCCTGCCCTTCATTTAGGGCGCAAAATGCACCGCTGCCCTTTTCAAGAATAAGGAATTGCTCCCTGTGTTTTTAAAAAGATATCACAAGCATCTTATCAGACCCCATCATATCCAGCAATTTCATTTCCCCAGCGATTGGTCATAAAAACGTCCAAGCATTGTCATTGTCCCCAGAATTTCACCCTGAAAACGGCCCCATAAATAAAAGGAGAAGCAAACACCTAGGCAAAGAGAGTAATAAATGAGATTCTCAGAATCAGAATTCAGACAGGCTTATCAGTTGGGTACAAAAGTAAGTTCTTTCTTCTTCCCAGGGGGGCTTAAAAGGGTATGGGAAGGGGTCTGGTCATCTGTGAAGGGGGGAGAGAGATTGTTTCATTCAAGCCCCATCGTTGATCTTCTGAGAATCAACAAAGAGAGTAAACATTTCATAATATTTTCTGCTGTAGGATCAGGGGATGTCTGTTCCAGGAAAAGTAGAAGGGGTACCTGGAAAAAGTCTGAGTGAGAACGCAAACCACACCTGCCTTCTGCTAAAAGGAAATTTAAAGAGTTGGAAGAAAAGCATGTAGATGCCAGCAGATAAAATATGAAGATTAGTGATATTTCAGGCATTTTTTCTTCTGCAAAATAGAACAGAAGAAGGGTTGGTATGCTCTTGATAAAACATGAAAAGGGCTTAGGAAAAAAGTGTACTTTTATTGGTTTCTTCCTGTAGTTATATTACCAAATGTTAGAATTTTTTGTTTTAAATACTTTTTACCTATAATAACTAATGTATTTATTTCATACTTCTAGCCGCCAAGGAAACAGTGTCCAGGGTTTAGAAACTTGAAGCCAACTGTAATTGGAGAGATCAAATTGCCGCCTATAGTTAAATGCCATGGCAGACCCAAGGGGTTCACCATGACTGCCATTGGGCTGCCAAACAAAAGACACCATAAGCCATTGCCGTTTGTAAAGAAGCATTCTTCAGAAAAAATCAGTGTCATGTTATCATGGTTTACATCAGATGACATTAAGAAACAAGGCCATTAAAGGTGACTTAATCTCAAAGGCACGTAGAGCATCAACCAGAAAAGATACATTGTGGAGCACTAGATAGCGATGCTGACTTGTATTTGATTCGCCCATTTTTTACTAATGAAAGATGGATTGCCGTAACGAGTGTGGTTGAAAGAAAGAGAAAATTAAACATCTGGATGTGTTCAGTGTGTCACAAAGACATAGAAAATTCAAATTCTGTGCGATGTGATTGTTGTTTACTGTGGTCACATTTCAAATGTCAGAGTGTGAAAACAGCCCCAAAAAACACGTGGTTTTGTTTGTCGTGTAAATAGATGCATAATAGACTTCATAGTTCAATTTTATTAGAATATGTACAATGTGTTTAACCTGTAAAATCAAAAAAAAATATGTCTGTGATAAAAAAGTTGCTAGTAATATGTTTATCTCCGAGCTCTTAAATACAGTTGCAAGATATTTGTACAAAATCTTTTATTTAACTTGTACTTTAAATGCCTCCATTTTGTAAATTATTTGACCATTTTTGATGGAAGTATTGATATTTGCTGCAACAGATTAGCTTATTTTATGTTTTTTTACCTAAGAACTGTGTGTGAAGGATGTTGAAAGTAAAAATTTTTTAGTGTTTTTGAATGTTTCACTTTTCCAATTTGAATTTACACAGAGATTTTGATAGCAAACTACAAATTAAAAAAAAGTCAACATTGGTGGATCATTGCAGACGCACGCCTGTATGCCTTTGCAATGTGGTAATATTTCAGCATTGTAGTTGCATATGTAGTCTATTCCAGTCGGGAAAAAAAATATCGCCAAATATTGAAGCATATGATAATACAGGCAATTTTCAAACATAGATACTCTTATTGCAATGATTATTGAAAATCAATTTTTTTTTATATTACAAAATAAAAAAGTTCTTGTTATTAACATTTTAAGCATTGAGACCTTCTAATATGAAGTACAATATTTATTAATTAATATTAAGCTTATTTATGTTCTAAATATTTTTCTCAAGTAGTCCTCCATGACAATTACCTGTGGGGCAAAGTGAAATAGCTTACTCCGTTTACTCACTCAGTTATTTACTGAAGCACTTACGTATTCATGTGTGAATCAATTCATTTACAGTCCTTCCTTTAGTAATTCACTTATTTATTCATTAATTCTATTATTTTCTTAGTTATTCACTCATTTACTCATTCATTTATTTTCTGTCATACATTAATTAATTCATTTATTGTTCCATTTTCTTTTCAGTTATTCATTCAAAATTTTATTTACTGATCAAAAATAATTTTTACAATCAAATAGAAAATATTTCATTAGAAAATTATTTCATTCTTCACTTTGTCCCATGAAAAAAAAGGGAAAAATTTCCATTATTTTTTTAAGGTTCAAAATTACTACCGAAAATTAAAATTGTTTCAATGAAATATTTATTATGAAATACAACGTTCTTTCTTTCTGTACTGTAATTTTCAAAACAAATTTCCAATCTTTTATTTTGAAAAAAGCTCAGTCATAAGATAACATATTGATACTGCATGCCGTTTCCATTAAAAATCATGGTTTTTCCAAGAAATTCTTTCACTTTGCATTTTTTTGTGAGTTGAAAAAGAAATCTATTATTTTGCAAATAGGTTCAAGGATCAAAGTGACTTTTAGGTGTGTCTACATATTTTTTAAAAACAATGTTGATTATTGATTTCTATCAAAGAAGTATTAGTGTGCGAATTGCGATAATACAGTCTCTTGAATTCGAAACCAGTGAGTTAAATGTATTCTGCAACTCTAGGCCCGTGACTCCAGTAATACTTCTTTAGCAAACAAAAATGCTTTTGTTCAAAATATCTTGTGTTCTTTTTAACTAACTTCGTAAAAAATGAAAATGAAAGGTGAATTAAAAAGTAATAAATAAAATAGTGAAATTAATTCATCCTTTTCGGGAGGGGGGGGGCACGGGCCCCCTGTCTCTCCCCCCCCCCCACACCTAAAATCCGTTACTGTAAGTCATATATTACACTTCTGACCTCCCTAGATTTTCACGCTCGAGAGCATGAGTCAGAGTTCGGAAAAGAATTCCTGCTGTATTATACGAATGGCGGTGACACAAGTCCGTTTGTCGCCGTAAATCTACCTTAATTCTTATTAAATTATCGCTAAATATAGTATTTCACTGGAAATTCATATTAAGTCTCATATTATACATCCAACCTCCATAGAATTCCATAAGGTCTATTTTAATCATGTCCGACCCAAAGCAGCGGCACTCGAGGGCATGGGTCGGAGATGGTCGATGTATCGCAGCGAATAATTGAATTATGATTAAAGCATAATTACAGATTGTGTATGCCGTTTTAATATCTATATTATTTCCAGAACTATCATTTGCTCGCCGTATATAGCTTAATTTGCGTAGTCGGCCATATATTACTCGTCTGAACGCTTAGAATGTCATTGGGAAAGAATCTTAATTTGTGTGGTTGGCCATACATATTTCGTCCGACCGCTTAGCATGGTCATTGGAAAAGTATCTTAATTTGTGTGGTCGGCCATACATAATTCGTCCGACCGCATAGAATATCATTGGTCGGCTGTTGAAATTAGATCCCACCCATCGTAATGCCCCCCCCCCCCCCTTGGTCGGGTTCATAAAACAATCCCGACCCCAAGGCAGTAATTTCTACTCTACGCATGCGGAGGAGGTCGGTACTTCATTGCATTTCTGGCGGTCGGTGCCGCAACCATTGCCTAAACATAAACCAAATTAGCCATTTAGAATATTGATTTGCTTTTGGAAGGATTTATTTTTTTTATTTATTTTCAACTGATAAGCTTTTAATATAAATAAATAAGGATTTTAAATATAACTGTATTTAAATTTCACACTTAAGACACAAAAAAGATTAATGCGCCATTCCACAGAAAAGTCATTTTGTACCGCACCCGACACCTAATATGTTTCATTAAAAATACTTTAAAATGATAAACTAATTTTTTTTTTTTTTTGCTCAACAAATAACAAACTTATGTGTGATTTTTTAAGCAAAAAGTTTTGTCATTACTCATTGAAATTGTTACTTCTTAATGAAATATATGAATCGTCACTTGCAGGACAAAGTGGCGAATTTTTCGTAGAATCGCCCTAATCTTAAATTAGCAAAAAATAAAATACTACAGCTAAAACAATTAAACCAGATATACAGTATTAGGCAAAATGTGATGTTCAATGCAACTCTAATAAAAAGAAAACAGACCGTTATCCAGTTTACAAGTAACAAAAATGCCCATACAATGAATATAAACTACAAAAATGAATCAATTGGGCCTGTTACACTGCCTAAACAACTAGTGGCATAGGAACTGTATATTAAAATAGAGGAAGCTATTGATGGGGATCCAAGGAACATAGTCTTTTAGCGGGTCAACTCAACCCATCTTTGATGGTGAAAATTCCCTAGAAATATTCAACTACGCTATTGCATCCAGGTTTTAAACAATGTACCGGAAACAGATGTTAGGCAAGAATTTTGATCAGGGGAACCAAAGCTTTCCCAGTTATTATGTCCCTGAATACATCTATATCTTTAAAACATTGATCTGGACAGATAACTTAAATGTATCGCACTTTGGATGTGGAACAACCCATACATTTTGAATCAGGAAGCAGATCACAGAAATTTAAAGAAGTCTTGACAAACTGAAAACAGAAACTGCAAAATATTTTTGTTAAACATTATAATTTGGCAAAAATATATTGAACAAAAATGTAAGGACAACGGAAATAGATTGTAAAGTATCAATTAAAATATTCGTTCATTTTTACAAACGCAATTGCAGAATGAGCCCCTTTAATAGGGATTAAACTAAATTACTTGAAGAAACTGACAACTATTTTGAAAACCAACTCTCACATATATACAACCACCTCTATGTAATATTTTCTGGCACAATTGGCACAAAAATGCAAAGTGAATCGAAAAAACAAACGTATTTGTCTGCAAACCGGCGATATTTATGTACAGCGGTTAAAATCTCACCTCTTCCCGACGGCGAATTTCCACTTGAAGGCGTGCCTGAGCTTCATCAACATTTTCTTTAGCTACTTCAAGTTCTTCTTTCATACTGCGCATTTTTTTCTTTAAGACTTCCAAGAGGGTACCTTGCTGAATTGTAGTCATTTTTGCGAATTTAGAGGATTTGAAACTACACGGAAAGTACTGGAAAGCTGTGAAGAATTATTAAAGTGACACAAACGCGGGTGACACGATAAGCAAGCCAAAAAGGGCGTGATTGAGTGTTGCCAACGGCGAAAGCTGAATTCTTGTGAGTTACGTTTTGGAACTGCCGGTTCGCGGTTGCAGTGATTATTTTTTTAAAAAAGATCACCTCCATGTACTTTAAACGTTAAAAAATTATTTTACATTTTCTCTTTACATCCGATAAAAAATAAGTATATAAAGTTTTAAAAATACGAACGTAGTGAAAATGTGTCAGTTGGATAAGTATAGAGTTTTAAAATCTTTCATTCACATTAATTCTCTGACTCTAACATTTTTTTTTGCAGAATTAGACTTTTCCAAATCATTGTAGATGAAATATTAAGGGGGCCAAAATGAAGATACGTAGCCAGTCTCAAAATGAACAGTGGGGGAAAAAGAAGTGATGAAACTTGTTTCGTAAAAATAAAACTTTTGTTGTTATAATGGCCTCCTCATTCAATCCTCTTTCGTTTTCTGACCTTTTCGTCCCACAGCGTTTCTTTATTAGTATCCAAGATTATTTTTCAGGCAAAAACATTCAAATATTAAAAGCATTAACATTTATTGATCGAAAAATGTTCATTTTAGAATTTTTGTGCTTCGTTAAACAAGATTTTAGACCAGAAAATTAGTTTGAATTTTTAACAGACCTTTTTCTTTAAAAATTCAAACTTCGCAACTACATAAAATATTTTTTTAAAAAAATGCTCCCTTTCACACCTAAAAAAAGTTAGAAATTTTGAAGAATGGGAACACTGAGAAATTGAAAAGGGATAACCTATTATTAAATTTATGCTTCTTAAAATACGATTTCGTTAGTTGACCATCATTTTTGCACACAAAAAAAGTTGGAAATCATTCTAGGAGGTCTTTAAAAAAAAAAAAAACCCTGATCTGCCATTGGTGGCGCAATTGATTCAGCGTTGCAAGCCCTTCTTTATATATATGTATACTGGGGCGTAGCTAAGGGGGGGGGTTTGGGGACAACCCCCCCCCCCCCCCGAAAAGTTAGTCTCAAAAAAAAAAGAGAAAAAGAAGAGAGAAGAGAAAGGGAAAAAAAAAGAAGAAAAGGAAAAAATTCCAAGCGATTACACACACACACACACACACACATATATATATATATATATATATATATATATATATATATATATATATATATATATATATATATATATATATATATATATATATATATATATATTAGGGTGGCCCAAGATATAATGGCGAAAAAAAAATTTGTGAAATCGAATACGCATACCCTCCAAATTTTTTCCCTTTCAACTCAGAAACATGGGAAAAAAATTTTATTGCAATAAAATAAGGGGAACCCGTGCCGACTTGAGGTCAAAGTTGGACCTGAAATCCTGTACTGCGACTACGGTGGAAAGATTGCTAACTGTATAATCCTTTACTACACGCAAGTTCAGTTTATTTAAAGCAGATATTTACAACAATATTAAACTACAAGAAACATTACTGTACATATTTTTATTTCAATGTTTGCTTTTTGCTGTCAAGATAGAGCTTTCGGAGCTTTTGAACGCAACGTAACACAAATTGTTTTTGTTCCTCATCAGCATGGGCGGATTTATGGGGGGGGGGGGGCAATGCCCCCCCAGTTTTGGGAGGACTTTATATAGTAACAACATATTTTCCAAAAAGTTTTAAACATTATTTTTTTCTTTTTTGACTAGTTCAGAAGGACATGGGTGAATTTATAGGAGGGGGCCATAGGGGCAATGCCCCTCAGTTTTGGGAGGACTTTAAATAGTAACAACACATCTTCCAAAATCTTAAAACAAAAAATCATTATTTTTTTTCTTTTTTTTGAATAGTTCAATGTAAATGAAGAGGATAGTGAATGTCCTTTTCTGATGGGAGAAAAGAAAAAAAAACATTAAATACAAATAGTACAGCTGTCACTGGGGTGCTGAAAATATGCCTAAATTCACTATTTTAGACTGAAAACCATTTGGGCAAGTATACAAATGAAAATATAGTCAAAACGAGCTATGCATTTAGCTGCAACACTTATAATTGGCGATTATTTTTAAATTAGAAATTAAAACAAAGGGAACCCCCCCCCCCTCCCCCATTTGCGCTAATAGAACGATCTGCTCATTATGATTTGTTTTCTTTCTTTTCAGAATGTTTATTTTCAATTTGCGTGATTTCAAAAACTAGATATTTTGTGTTGTTACAGACGAAAGATTTTGAAGAACTTTCTGGATTCACACGTTCAGATTGGTAAAATTGTAAAAATCCTTTAACCGTAAAAACTGATGAACTTTCGTAAAAATTACAAAAATCTGCAGGTAATAGGGCTGGATTTGCCTATAAGATAAACAAGTTATAGCTTCGGGCCACTGCTTTGAAGTGGGTCCGTAACTCGTAAAAAATTGCATGATTTGTTCCTTGAGAAATGGAAAGTGCTTGAAAAAACTAATTTCATCTTCAAGTGCTTGAAAACCTTGAATATTTGGAAAAGCGTTTCTACAAACCTTAAATTTTAAATTTCTAACAAATGGTAGGGGGAGGAATGCCGAAATATGTCAAATTTAGCTCCTTGCTACATCGTGCATCAAAAGTGTAAAAATCATGGTTTTTACGTATGTAACATATTACTTGAAATAAATTTTTGTGACACATGTTTCATATTTTGCTATTTATTTAATCCCGAATGCAGTATTTTGGAAATTCTTTTGTATTGATCGCTTTTATCTTGCTTCTACTGCATATTGTTAATCCGTTTAGCCCGGAAAAAATGATACACTACCTCTATTCCTTTTCGTTTTCTGCACTGCTTATAATTAAAAAAAAGGTTGTTGTAATGAGAGAATTTTATAGTTTATTTTTTCTTTTAAACTTAAAATAGCTGTTTTTTTTTTTTTTTTTTTTTTTTTTTTACAAAGTTTGAATAATACTGTACAACTGTATAATCTAGTGCTTAATTTCAGAGATTGGAAAGTGCAAATGAAGTGCCTTAAATTATTAAATGTTCTAAAATCCTTGAAAAAAATTGGCACAGTATAACCTACTACGGCTCTTGGGCTAAAACATCCAATCTATCCAACCAAACCTTGAAAATAATTAGACAAGTCTTTGAAACTCCTAAGCAAAGTGTGCTTCGATTTTATTTCTTATCAAGTGTATAAATTATGAATTGTTCTAATAAGTAGTATGTTAGTCTCATGTTACATATTTTCTAATCCTGTACAGCATTTCTTTTAAAGTATTAACTTACATCACAAAGCACATTTAAATCATAAAACTTAAAAAAAAAAAAAAAACCCTCATTAGGCTTTAAAATGCACAATTTTACATTCATTTTACAATAGTTTCCGGGGGAGAAACCCCCGGACCCCCTAAATTTGGAGATATTCTTTATCCCACGAAAACGACACACCAAAGAAAAGAAGAGTAAAAGCATGGCCTTATGCATCGCAGGAAAACAGACCAAAAACATGGGGGGGGGGGCAATTTAAAATGTTGCTCAAAAAAAAAAAAAAAAATCCTGCCCCCCCAGGAACTCGGTCCTAAATCCGCCTATGCTCATCAGCTGTTAGCAAACCATGTAAGTCCTGAATCATTTTTACCGCTCTTTCAGCTGCATCGTTTACTGCTCTAAGCATTGAGACAGTCTTTTATACATCAATGAATGAAATATTATTGACCATACCATAAAAGCTGGATGAATTTTTGTAGAGCAGCTTTTGAGATAATTGGGTCCACATTTTCGTACACTTGTTTCAAAAAGCACAAATCTTTTTTGGGTGCTTTGACTGCCAAAATGCGTTGAAGTCATGGTTTCACGTATGGTCACAATAAAAACAAGCAGACATCAAACAATGCTTCATTTTCCTTCGTATCTAATTTTATTTGTGAACTGAACAATAATAGTTTTAGGGAGTACATCGCTCGAGCCATCCATCGAGCTTGGTGCATGGCTCCCGATGTCTTACTTTAAATTTTTTTCCGTATCTCCACCTAAAAATATGATAGGTAGTTCCATCAAATCTTGATAGTCATCCCTGACCGTAGTATAAGTAAGTTTAGCACGGTAAAAGTCAAGTAAATTTTCCAAGTTAGGGTACAGATCGGGACAACTGTGCAACTTCTCCATAGCACTGTATTTTAGGGGAGTAGATCAGTTCATATATATGATTGCGGCAAGCAGAGGAAAGCATTTCTCTATCAATTTTTTCCTCAAGAATAGCGCAAGAACCACTTAAAGGACCCGTTTTGGAAGCTGTAGTATCATAACAGAGAGTTTTAACTTTGTCTTCGAGATTCCAATCTAAAACTGCCTTTCAAACAGCCTGTGTTTGTTCTTTTCCTGTAGAATTATCCAGTTTAGACTCAGCAATGAGTTGTTCGTCACATCCATATAAAATAACTATAAATAAGCGATCTTCTTTTGATTTTTGAGCACCCAAAGCAGGCAACAGTTTCATATCCCAAGGTAAATTCACTACATATGGTACCTCGTACTGAAAATTAATTTCTATTCTTTCCTAGTGCTCCTTCCGCTTTTCGGTTCGAATTCTTTGAATTGAAGATTTACCTATGGGAAATTCATCAATGTTACACCGAAGTGCGTCAATAATAACTTCAAGAATAAACACATAATCTCGTATACTTGGACACCTGTACAATGAGGCAACTGATTTTGGAATAATAAAATCGCTGCTCATTACATATTTACTTGCTTCAGGTTCTGACAATATTTGTTTCAGGTTCTGGAATACTTGTTCTGATATACTTGTTCCAGGTTCTGATATACTTGTTCCAGGTTCTAATATACTTGTTCCAAGTTCTGATAAACTTTTTCTAAGTTCTGATAAACTTTTTCCAGATACTGATTCATATGTTTCAGGGAAATCTTTTGAATTACTATTTTTACTAGATTTCAAAGAGGAATCTTCTTGTACAGGTTCATACAATTCCAAGGATGTTGAAGCGGAATCGTATTTAATGCGCCTGTTTTCTTGTTTGACAGCTCAAAGAGAAAATCCCATCTTCCTCTATTTTGATTAACCGAAGTGCATAAGCATGTGCAGTATTGAATAAATTGTTTAAATTACTCTCGAATTCTTGTTGGCGCTGTCTGAATACTTCTTGCAGTTTCTGTGCATCTTTTTGCAAGTCTCTCCAAATTTGATACAGGTTTTTAAGTTTATTCACACAATTTAGCAACGATTTGGTGGGAATGCGTGCCTTTTCCCAAAAGATGATGCTTTCCCAAATAGCGAGATTTGCACTTTCACTGACGGTTAAATTTACTTCTCGAATGTCATAAAACAAAACAGACAGAACTTGTCCGTTAGAGGAAAGTTTCAAGCCCGTAATTGCGTGTTTTACGCGACTCCTATTAAAAATATCTCTTTTTTCGAACTTGGTAATTCCACTGCCATGTTTCGTTCCCTATGAAAGGACTAGACTGCGCTTGGTGATCGCAATGTATTCGTACTGACACGTTTGACGGTTTGCAAATTGCCACGAATACCCCCCCCCCCCCCTAATATATGTTTTTCTGTTTTCGTTTGTTTTCTGTGCACTATTTACAGCTGCTTTGAGCTTCGCAAAGTATCGCGTCGCCAGCTTTCGCTTGCTTATGAACACACGTGCTATTTGCACGTTTAGGCCTTTAGGCGCAAGTCGGCACGGGTTACCGTGTTTTAAATTGCATGAAACTTTTTTTACAACGGTTTTGATATAAAAGGAAAAAAATAAGAGGGTATGCGTTAAAAAAAGACGACTTTTATTTTTTTGGGACACCCTAATATATATATATATAAAAGAAGTAACCCCCCCCCCCCCGAAAGTCGGGTCTAGCTACGCCACTGTATGTATAAAAAAAATCCTAGAATGATTTCCAACTTTTTTGTATGCAAAAATAATGGTCATCAAACGATTTTTTTTATTTTTATTTATTTATTTATTTATTTATTTATTTATTTATTTATTTTTGAATTTTTAAATAAAATTGCTTGTTTCAAATTAAAACGAATTTTCGGGTATACAATCTCGTTCAATAAAGCACAAAAATTATAAAATGAACATTTTTCTATCAATAAATGTTTATGTTTTTCATATTTGAATGTTTTTGACTGAAAAATAATCCTGGATACGAATAAAGAAGCGGTGGGGCAAAGAGGTCATAAAATGAAAGAGGAATTAGATATGTGGCAGCCATTACAACTTTATTTTTTAACGAAACAAGATTCTTCTTTTGTTTAAAAGCTCAATTTGAGACCGACTACGCACCTTAATTTGGCTCCCTTATTAGACTCAATATTTCATCATCCAAAAAGTCTATATATATGGGCGCCTATATGCAAAATTGTAAGAGGGGGCTCAGATATTTTAATCATGGTTTAGCAGAATATTTTCCCCATGGAGGCAGATTTCAGAACAGATTTGAATCATTAAAATTTGACATTTGGAATTACTTATTCATTAATGGCTGAAGAAGAAATATTTTTATACTTTTGGGAAGAAAAAAGTACTAAAAGTGACGAAGCTCTCATTTCTAAGGGGGGGGGGGGGGGGCTCGAGCCCCTCCTTGCCCCCTATATGGGCGCCCTTGTATATATATATATATATATATATATATATATATATATATATATATATATATATATAATTCTTTTTTAAACATTTTTTATCTTTCTCTCTCTTTTTATATCTTTTTCTTTAAAATGCTATGGGTTTGGTGTTTGTTGTGACACGTTGTCAAACTTTCATCGTTGCTTGAACGGATTTTGTTCAGCACCAAAACAAGCCGCAAAATAAATTTCAAGCGCAGCATCATTTGCAGGGCCCGATTAAGAAACCGAGGGGCCCAAGACCAAACGCTTTTTTCGGGATCCCTTGTAATCGAAACTTACAATTTTAGTCATTCGGGGGCCCCTAAATAGCAGGAGTCGTAGGTCACGCTCTATATGACCTATGCAGTAATCAGCCCCTGACCATTAGTCCATTCAATCATCCCACCCACCGCAGTAGCAGATTTTTTTCAGAAACCGGAGTAGGTTCTAAACAATCGTATGAATGTTAGGATTGCCAAAATTAAGGTTTTTGTGTTGTTTTGTCTCCCACCCCCTCCCACTCTCCCTCCCCCCTCTCATCTCGCCGTTATCAAGGATTTTTGGTACTTTATCCCAGTTTTCGTCTGATAGCTCAAAAACTATTTACTTTCGAGTAAAATCATTAAATGATAAAAATAAATCACAATGTTCGTGAAGTTTGGAAAAACTGACTATTTTCCCCACTTGCTTTATTTTTGGAACTCTGCGAAAGGCCTGAAAATCGCTTTTCTCTTTAGTTCCGACTCTGGTTCAAAATTCACGAACATTGAATTTAAATATCTTGGAGCTTTTTTTAGCTACAATAAAAATATAAAAACTCTTTCAAAGCTCATTTCATGCTCTTTTTAATTTATCTATTAATAGCTTACTCGCAAGTGAATAGTATTTGAGATATGAAACAAATCTGAAAAAAAAATTTCCTTAAATTCCAAGATCGCCGCGCGTGGCAACCCGGTATGGAAGCATCCTTTAATAATCATAATTGTGTTTCAAAACAGTGCTTGGGTTGAAGAACTGATGGGGGCAAAAAATGGCAAAGCCATTAATCCATAATCATTCTATTTATTAATAGACTTCAACCAATGTATGTTATAGCAGTGGTGCACAACCTTTTTCTACCCTTACAACCTCTATTAAAATTATTCTTGCGGGCCAGAACACATATAAAGTTTCAAAATACTTAAATTTTCAAAATAACATGGGGAAATACGGAAACGGAAAGATAATTACAAACCAGTAGTTGTTATCAATTACTGCTTCTTTCATTGAATACATCTTTTGTTTTTCGGAAACCAATTTCTGAATATTTGGCTCAAAATTCGTAACATTGGGTCTAATAGTGTTTTTTGATTTGTAACATGAAATAAAAAAACGGGCCACATAGATCAGCTGCGAGGGCCGGATGTCGGGTGTGGCCCGCGAGCAGTGGGATTGGGCACCACTGTCTTATAGCGATGCAATATTTTAAACCAAAGTTGACTTACATTTTGAACGATTTTATCCTTTTCTTCTAGTCTTGTGTTACTCTGTAGAAAGTCTTCTTGAACTCTGTCTAAGTCATTTTCTACATTTTTGATCATCTTTTGCAGAGCTCGAATTTCTTCTTCTGCCTATTTAAAGAAAAAAACAATTGCAATGAATATAAATCAAAAAACAAATTAACAATGCACAAATGATACTAAAAAAAAAAATCGTTTTTGAATAAAAAACTATAGAAAGTTAAAATTAAATGCACCAAGAAAATAAACTTCATAATAGGGGTTGTATACAAATGATGTCACGCTTTGAGAGGGGGAAGGGCGGTCATGAAATTGCGACTTTGATTGAGGAGGGTTTGGATGTGACATCATGTATTTTTCATAAGAAGATGTTTAGGAAAAATAGCGTGACATGCGACAGGTAGATGGGGTAGGGGTTAAGGTGAAATGCGACTTTGGCAAAAAGGTGGGAGGGGTCCAAAATGCTGAAAAAAATGTGACATCATTTATAGACACAGGACAGCCTCTTACAAAAATACATTTACACTTCAGCCTGTTGTGTAGAAAGCACACGCACACACACACGCGCGGATTACATACAATAAATACATAATACACACAGGCTTAAATTAAAGCAAATTGTAATTAAAGCGAAGGTAATGCGATAAAAAAAAAATGCATTTATATGAAAATATATATAGGGCTTGGATAGCATTTACTTCTCATCGAGATAACCGTGTTAAAGGCATAGGCGACTGGTGCACCGAAAAAGTTGGGGGTCAGCAGAAGAGTATATGGGTTAGAGGGCGTGGTCCCTAAAGCTGCCTTTTGTTTTGTTGTAAAATTGGGTTCTATTACAGTACCCGCCACTAATAAAATCACTGGATTATAAAATCAGCCGCTTTTTAAAATCAAATATGGAAGAACAGAATCATTGCAATACCAAAACATGTTAAAATCATCTTTTAATAAAATCACTCTCGCCGTTTTATAAAATCAAACTTTTGGACATCATACGTAAAAATTGTTAAATACACACCTAAGAAGTGAAGGAATCGGTCTCAGAAGACGAGAAAATCTCAAGTGTCAAATTTGCCTCTTCAATAGATGTCAGAAAAGAGCTTGGTAATGTACGATGCGCTTTAGAACAAAGAGGAAAATATTATGTTGAACGTTACAAAACACTTTGTTAACTCTCAAACGATATTGAATCTTTGCTCTCCCAATTCTGTTAAGCAAACAACAATACGCCTATATTTTAAGATCCTTATGCAAATAATTTAAAAAAATGTATCTCATGTTTAGGTAAAATGATAACAGTATTCTGAAATACTTAAAGCAGAAGTAAATGAAGTAATCCAATTCATTTTTAGAGTAAAACCCATTTTTTTGAATGCCGGTTAATAAAATCAGCCGTTTTATAAAATCAAATGTCCACAGAACGAATGTGATTTTAATAAGCGGCGGGCACTGTACTGGCTTTTAATATTACTCATTTAATAACTTCTAAAAATGAGAAAAATGCCATCAAAAATCGGAACGAATAGCCACCGCAGACTTTTCCCTTCCATTTTAAAGTTCCACTCTTATTAAATAAGATGAGAAGAGTTCATTTGTTTGGAATTTTTAGTTTTTACTTTCGTGAAATAAATCAATCCACATTATAAAAAATCATTTCTCTTCAAGTATTAATTTTTAACTTTGAAAAGTGAGAACGCAAGGCCCCTTTACTTTTCGAAATGAGGGGGCAGTTGACCCTTTGCCCCCTCCAACGAGCCGTCTATTGTCAAAGGTATATTTTGCCGCCCTTAAAAAATTTTGCTTTAGAAATGGGTTATTGTATAATTTAATTTCTACTGTTTCTCACGAAAACAAAATGGATTTGACACCAAGAACTAATATTAAATGTAAAAAAAGACCCCGAGGCTAGAGGGCCTCATATTTAGATGAATCTCCGGGGTCGGAACACATAAAATATTGAATTATTGTCACGCCCGTTTATAGCGAATTTATGGCTATAACCTATAATGTAATAGTTTTAATTCTCCTTCACGTTCTACTGTGTGTTATCAAACTATCATTTTTAAGAACGGAAGTATACTCTGTACTGTAATTTCTATTTGGTTTCTTCGATTTCGCTATAAAAGGGCGCGACTGCATTTAAATTTCTTCTACATAAATAACATGGGAAAACACGGGAAGGGAAACATAATCACAACGTCTAAGTTTTCTAATCGCAAAAATAGAATCAAGAAGAAAAATTGGAAATCCATTTTAAACCCTTGCTTATGTAATTAGTATTGTATATACTTATGAATGTTTCCTTTTTGGTTATTCTTCCGCAACTGCTGCTTTTTTTTTTTTTTTTTTTCATGTCTGATTGTTGAACACGCGTCACTTGACATAACTTTATTTTTATTTTCGAGGTGCACCTTGCAAATCCGGGCGACGCAGCTGGTTGATAAATAATTTAAGTCATTGCATTTATCATCGAAAATCAAAATAAATATATGAACTAAAATTGCTCAAGTATTGAACATTTCAAAAAATAATCATAAATAATTTTTCTAAAGAGCTTCAGTTCAACTTATCTGATAAAAAATCCATAGTTTTCGATGATAAATTTAATGAGATAATCATTAATCAATTGAAACATGAATAAAAATTAAAGAAAACTATGAAAATAATTGCATAATGACGATTTTTTTTCTGTAAAAGAAATGTAGATGTTTTGTAAACCTTTGCTGTTTAATGAAAATAATTGCTGTTTAAAATTTAACGGTCCTTCTAAAAAAAATGCCAAGCTTCATCCCTTGTGAAAAGCTGAACGTTTTTAAATTTTGGATGTAAAATGACACTTTTCTAGAGCCCATATCAAAATGGGGTTGTTTCCTTCAGTCGAAAGTACTACATCTAGTCACTAAAATTGATAGAATAAGCAAAAAAATAAATAAATAAATAAATAAAAAATAAAACAAAATAATAATAATAATAATAATAATAATAATAATAATAATAATAATAATAACATGGAGCCAGAAAAAACTTTTATTTTCCCAACAGTTATTTTTTATTTAATTTTTTAATGCCCGATTTTGGAAATAAAACGCGGGCTTTATGACGCCATAAGTGATGTGCTTTGGCCCTCTAAATGTTCACATTTTGCTGTCAACCGCGTTGCCAGGTTATGATAATTTGCGCTGTGCACTAATGGCATCAGTGAATGTATTTCATCACTTGTGATGTCATGTGCAGAAGCGTAAAAAATGAATACCAATCTGCGCACCAAATAAAATAATTGTTAACAAATATTAAACTTTGTCAAATTATTTAAAAAATGGTCAAATTCTATGTTTTTAAGCATGCTCTTTCAGAAAAAAAAATTCAAAGTTTTGAAAACGACCCCATTATAGTAGTTGAACGAAGTTATTATTTTTGAGAAATCAACCCCCCACCATGCCATTAAGCTTTTCGCTCAATAGTTTGATTTGATGCATAGTTCGAAAAAAAAGGGCATCGTCTCCTTACTTCAAAGTGAATAATTACATAAAAATATTTTCTATTTTCTGGTTGATCATCATTTTCACAAAATCTCCCACTATCTATGGGGCATTTTAAATGTAGGTGAGTGTCAGGTTTTGTTTCGTACAAACGGCTATACCTAAAACCCCTTGAAAAGGACAAGCCCATTATCCGGCATTTTGGTTCTAAGACAGCTTTGGATCCAACCTTGTTTTTAATATTTATTACTACGTCATAATATTTGCTAGTTGCAGGCCCTGCTTCTGGGGTAAGCGACCTAGGCAGCCGCTTATGGCGGTAGATTTTAGGGGCGGCAAATTTCGAAGTTGAATTATTTTTGTTTTTGTTTTTAAGTATGAATATCTGTTTCTGTCTCTCAGCGCCATAAATTTCGCCGATTCAATGCTAAAAGAAAAAAATTATAATTTAGAGTGTGTGCCAGTGCTTGGATATGCAAAACATATAGTTCGGAATTTAACTAGAAATTCAGTTGAATTTCAGAGGCGAAAATAGCGTGATATAAAAGTCTTTTGAAAATATTAATAACTGATTCAGTGCCGTGAGATGTTACTTTGATGTTAAAAAAGACAGTGTAAGGTGTGAACCAGTGTTTGGATATGGAAAACCCAGTCTGGAATTTAACTAAAAACTCAATTTAATTTCCAGCACTTTACAACTATTTTTATTTTATTAATATATTACTATTTTATATTATTATTATTATTATTGAATGAGGGGCGGCGCTGGCCAATATCGCCTAGGACGGCAGAACTACTAGAACCGGCCCTATCTAGTAGCTATGTCGTAAAACAATTGATGATAAGTTGAGTAAAATGTCACTTAAGGTAAATTTAGAAAGATAACTTAGTTAACAAATTCAACAAAAATGTATCGAGAAATGTTTACTGTAATGAATCTCATTTTCACACCTTATTTGTTTTTAATTTATATTAATAAAATCTTCTTCATTTTCAGAATAAAATAATCAAACATCAATCAGGCAAAACAGCTAAAGCTTGGGCACCAGTTTTCTGCAACGAGGCTTTTGTATAAATACAAATTTTGTCCACCGACGATTTTGGAACCAAAATTTCGGATAAGTCAACTTCCCTTATGTAGTGCCCTTAGCTGTACTCAGAGCTTAGTTTGTGGCAGGGAGGGGGGGGGGGGGGTTCCTACAGAAAATATATTTCGACGTAAATAATCTGAATTCTGACAAAAAAAAAACATCCAGCATCCAGTCGCTGGCATGCATTTGAATTATGACGCCTTGAATTTAAATTATTCTTTTCGCAATCACGAACTGCGATAGGACCCTACTCTTTGGGCTTTTTGTTTCTACAAAGGGAATGGAATCGAAATGGAGAATAAATTCGCGCCCGTCATATTATGACAGATGATTTTCTTGTAATATGAGGCATATCCATCAAAAAATAAAAAAGAAAAGAAAAGAAAAAAAAAGAGAGAGAGAGAGAAAGAAAGAAATGGTGAGAATGCGGTAATAAAGATCTGGTCATTATGGCCGATTTGCACTCGTACACTCATCATCATAAAGATCACGGGACGCAGGAGCGTCCCGGCCGCCAAGAGAACCAAACGTCAGCAGCCAACAAAAGCAAATCCACGGCCAAGAAAGACGAAAGAAAAAAGCAACTAAGGAACAGTTTGCAAGACAGAACAAGTTGGGGTTTTCTGGGTTTTTCACGCCTCAGTATCTCAGCCCCATAAAGACCCCCGGAGTTGATTTTTGGAAAACTCAATCTCTAGTGGTCCCTGACGACATAAACCAAAATACAATCCCAGGACAATCAGGGGGAAGGAGGAATTCAAATTAGAAAATCGCTGTTCAAAAAAGTTTTCGCTTTCTTTAACAGGGCTACAGTCCAGACTAAAAGACGAATCGAGCTGAAATTTTGCACACACATTCCCTGTGCCCTACTGATGTGTCTTTTGTGCCATTTGATCCCATTCCCTCCCCCCTCGTTTTTACCTCCCAAATTGTATCTTCTCGGGGTTCTGTCACAGCCCCCCGGGGGGCTATGGTAATGATTTTTGGTATACATATTCTTGGGGGCGGGCATTGAGTACATATACGGAAATTCAACCCCCAGGCACATCATGGGTCGCAGTAATTAAAGTTTGAAAATCACTAATTTTCCCGAAATTCGTACGTACCCTCAGCTTATAGGGTTTGTTACTCTCTGACTGCAATTGCAATGCTAGAACAGGTCTAAGATCTAACAATTATTCAAAAGTTGTCTTTGGAAATGAAATTTCCAATCAAGACTAATAAAACAGATCCAACAGTTGCAACTAGACGTTAAATCGCGGATATCACAAATTTGGCACAGCGTCTGCGCATGCGCGCGGACTAAGCTCATTGGGCTTTCTGTTTTAAGATTCCATGTTTGTTTATATTTAAGCAGAGAAACAAATTAATGAATGAGATTAGAATGCTGTCCCCTCCCTTAAGTTTTGACGATACGAAATTTCCTTCCCCCTGTTTTTCAGTTTTGATGTATTTAAAGGGGGGGGGGGGGATTTTAAATATCGGTGCGAAACTGGGGTTAAACCATTAGAATATTTTACGTGACATATTATATGAAACTATACGCATATGAATATGAACTTTATAATTGAAAGCGAAAAATAGCCCTTTTTTTATTGGTTTGCTTATTTGCTTATTTTCTAAATTAATGCATTTTTCACAAACATAACACATTAAGAACTGAAAATATATGAAATACGTGTGTGGATATCCGTGTTTTGCAGTAATTTGTTAACAGACAAAATTTTTGCAATTAATTTAAGCAAGACTTTTAATGAGTTTAGTCCGCGCACATCATGCGCAGTCGCTGTGGCAAATTTGGGGTATCCAGATGTGACGTCGAGTACAGTTGTGTAGCTCTTCTGACACTTTCAAATTTAAAAATTTAATGGCTTAGGTTTTTTTTTTGCTTGGTAATAACATACGTTATTTCGTCTTTTTAATGAACTTTTTAAACAAAACTAGGCATTAAACAAGACAAAGACCTTCATCAAAAGAAAGATAAATCTCCAAACAATTAAAATTATCGCATAAAACGTAAAAAACTTAAAACGTAAATACGATGTATTTCTTAAAAGTAAATACGACTTAAGAAAAAAAGTCATAAAATAAAAAGTGAAAAGCTAGATTAAAATAGGCCGCAAGCTGTAAAACATTTTTAAAAAAACTTCATGAAAATGCTGAATAATCCGTCAAATAAAGAAACTAGTAGAATTTATTGCAAAGTTGTAAAATACTCGAAAACAATATAATTTAAAATATAGTGTTTTATTTTCCAAGAAAATTTCAATGCAAAGATTGCAATAAAATTTAAACAGCCCAATTCTCGCAAAACGAACATAGAATCTAAATGGTCAGAAAATAACTTGACGTAAAATTAGGCTTGCCATTATTGTTCCTTAAAAACACAAAACAGGGTTGTTTCAATTGAACATTTTCGGACTTGAAGGTATTATAACTTAAAAAGTTATTATATCTAGTTTGCCTGCCAAGTACCTGCCAAACTATTATCCTCCCTGTTCTCCTCTTTCATCACATCTACTTCCGTTAGAACCTCCTCCCACCTTCAACTCTTCAGAAATATGGATAGATCCTTTAAATTGTTTATCCTGTTTGGCGGGAAGCTTTTTGCTCACCAAGCAACCATTTCACTTTGAAAAGCTTTTCGCCAAACAAGATAAACAATTTACAGGATCTATTCATATTTTTGAAAAGTTGAAGGTGGGAGGAGGTTCTAACGGAAGTCGATGTGATGAAAGAGGAGAACAGGGAGGATGATAGTTTGGCACAAGGCCGTATCCAGATATTTTTTTCGGGAGGGGCCCGGATTAGCACATTGCCCTAACACACACACACATATAGTATATATAGACACAACAAACGCATAAAAATGTTAACATAGAAGACTTTTTGTCTCGATTTTTAATGATTCCACTGTTTGGACGTTGTTATTTTAATTTCTTATTATTTTTCTTATTCACCTTGTAGTGGTAAGGATAACAGGAGAGTGTCCCTTTAAGTCGGATGTAGAACATCCATAATTTCAGGGGGTCCGGGGGTTTTTCCCCTGAAAATTTTCGAAAAAAAAAATCTGTATTTTGAGGCCTTATATTAGAATTGAGACTACAAAAATATGAAAAAAAAAACTAGGCATACAAAGTCTCTTAAAAGTTATACATTCTTTTGCAAATCAAGATCAAACAAAATAAAAATTGCTTGCTCGACAAATCATGGAACTTAATGGACAGAGAGGAAAAACGAGAGAGGAGAAAAGAGAAGCACTTCGTCATCTGCTCATATCGGCTTTTAGTGAAGTTTGTTTTTGATCACTCCCCCTATCCCCATTTTTTTTTCCATTAAATGCCCTACTGTATGAAAATTGTACAATAAAAGAAATGGTGTAGACATTCAGAAAATAAGAACGGAAGAGTAATATTCTAGCCATTTGGACAATTCATACTTTATTTTCTTGATAAGATACAAAATTGAAGAACTTTTCAAGGAATTTCAAAAACTTAGATAATTTTCAAAGACTCTCGAACAGGTGAAATTATTTGAAGCTCTTTATTTACTCTTTTCAAAAGTTGATTGCAGTCTTACAAAATGATTAACTTTGTAGGACACACCCGTTTTAAGTTAAAAATAAATGCAACGAAATATTTCTCGAAACAAACTTTTTTTTTTTTAATCACAAGTAGTGCAAAAAATGAAGTAGAGTAGAGTAAGTGTTTTTTTCCCCTCATACTAAAGGTATTAACAGTATGCAGTAGAAGTAAGAAAAAAAAAACAATAACAAAAGAACTTCCATGATACTGAATTCGGCATTAAATAAATGCAAGACAAGAAACATATCAGTCACAAAAATGATCTTGAAAATTATGCTACAAAAACGCGAAAATCGTGATTTTTGCATTTTTTACTCAGGATGTATCAAGGAGCTGAATTCGGCACATCTTGGTAACAAGATACTCGCCTAATCGGAAAATAGGGGCACAGCCTTTGGGGAGTCCTCGGCTCGAAATCAGTACAGTGTAAGTTTTATAAGAGTTTTAGGGGGAGGAGGGCAGGGTCGTGCAGAGAGGGGAGAAGGAACACCTGTTGGCCCGGGTCCGAGCTTAAATGGGGCCCAATATTTTTAAACCTAGGGTTGAAAATATGGGTAAACAATATGGAGGGGGCGCAAAAAAAGCATTTGTGACAGCCCCAAAATTTCTGTGCACGCCCCTGGAGGAGGAAGTGTACAGAAGTCAGTTCGGTAGACTTGAAAAGTCTACCGAACTGACCAAGGGCCTGCTTTAACCCTGGACTGCCCTGAATTGAATTGGGAAAGAGAGCAGGAAGTCCTAATTAAAGGTCTAAATTTCAAGTGTGCCTTGCAGCTAATGAGAACTAGAACTGCTTTTTCTGTATTTCTGCAAAATATTATAAATTTTGAATAGTAGCAAAATTAAGAATAAAAAAAAACTTTGTTATTTTCCTTTTCTGACATTAGGAATTTAAAAAAAAAAAAAACCTTCTGTTTTACGGTACAAAACATTTCGGGTTTCGAGGGAGGGGGGCCGGGCCCGTCAGCCCCCCCCCCCCCCCCCTCTGAATACGGCCCTGGTTTGGCAGATACTTTGCGGGTAAACTAGATATCATAACTTTTTAAGGCTGAGGGTTTAGGGGTTTAGGATGAAGGCTTTCTTTTTTGTGCGGAAAAGTTAAAGGTTTTCTTGGCGGGGAAATTTTTACAACAAGGTTGTTTTTGATGAGATTACGTTTACAGCGTTTTATGGTATTTTTTTCTATTTCTTATCAATCATGGGAATTAGTAATCTAGAAACTTTGCATTTAGATCAAGTCTTTGCAATTTCAGTTCATCTATATTAATGTGTTTCTGGGGGGGGGGGGCGTGATTTTACAAAAAAAAAAATGATTTTTAATGTAAAATCTGCTTGAGAAAACCTTGAAAAAAAAAGGAGTAAACGCAGACCACAGACGATTCGCAACCAGGGGCGTGCACAGAAATTTTTGGGCCTGTCACAAATGACTTTTCCGGGCCCCTCCATAATGTTTACTCCTATATTTCACGCCCAGTTTTAAAGATATTGGGCCCCTTTCAGGCTCGGGGGGTCCGGGCCAACAGGTGTCCCCCCCCCCCTCCGTGCATGCCCCTGTTCGTGACCATGACCACGAAAATACACAACCTAATACACATAACATAGTTGTTTGGCAGAAGCACTAAATTAAAAAAAAAAAAAAAAAAATCTGACACGAAATAACAATCAATTTTAAAGTTGTATTGCTGAAGATCGCACACAATCTAATATAAGGCAGGTGGTTGCTTTTAATAAGCGCGGGCGTGTTCCGAGTTTCGCTTCGCTGACGCACAGTAATAATGTGCAAGCGATTTTTATTCTTCCGTTTTCTTTTTACTTAATTTCGTTCTCGTAGTGGAAAGAGAATTGTTGATGCTACAAAGAATTTCATTCGGAGAGTCGTCACAATTGTTATTGTGTTATATTCAGTTAGCAAATTTTGTTTGTAAAACAGTCTCTTTTCCTCATTATTCACATGTTTTCAGGGTCTAATTCAGTTTGAGCTATGATCATAATTTTCTTTAGATTTAGTAGAGAGTCTACTGTTTAGGTCCGTCATTTGGAATTTTTCCAGGAGGGGGGGGGGGGGGGAGCTGGTGCATAATCGATGTACAGTTTATCGGAAAACAACAAAAAACATGCCCACTTATATGTAAAAACTTAACTTTTATTTTTAAAAACTCAACCATTGCTCCCTGACCCTCTGAAGGACGGGCCTGCTGCTGTTGTTATTACTGTAGAACCTTGTTTTTCCGGCCCTCGTTGATCCAGATTTCGGGCTAATCCGTATCGTTTTCGAAATTGAAATCTTAAAAACACGATTGTAGATCATTTTTTGTAACTTTAGGCGAAGGGCAGGGTTCTCCCTCGACAAGTTTTTGAAAATGAAGTTCCATAAAGCGGAAACTTAGGCGATCTTCAACGATGTTTGTGGGAGGGTGGTTTGTTGGATTTTTTTTTTTTTTTTTTTGAAATATTAGTCCTAAAATCGGAATTAAAGGCCTTTCTGATGGCGTTAGAGGAAGGAATGAATGTGGATCTCGATTTTTTAATTTTTTGACATTGAAGTTCAAAGAAAGCAAATTTTAAAAGACATTCGATAATATTAGAGGAAGAACGGATTCTGGGTTCTCTCTAGAAATGTTCCGGAATTGAACTCGGAAACATTTGTGATCAACATGTGTAAACCAGGATGTGTCTCAAAGGGTAAGTTTCAAAATTAATCGCCCTCCCTCGAACGATGTTTGGATCCGTCCTTGATGAAGGCAATCTAACAAACATAATGATATACTTAGAGCGTCATCATGCGGACACAACTCTAGCAGAGCTATTAACAATAAAGTTGCTTAACAGTGATTTATTCAAATTCCATATGTCTTTGAAACATGAGACACTTGACCAATTCCTTTCAAGAAGTAATGTGAAAAATTATTGGGATATTTTTTTGATGTCTTGCAAGTTTTGCTACATAACATTGCTTTTTATCGTAATAAACCGCAAGTTTGCTTATTTAAGGATTCTTTTAGCTTATTATCCACATTACCGGATTTTTGATTCTATGAATCGCGCTTAGTATCCATTAGTACTGACGAATGGGTTTGTACGTGTACTTTAATTTTCATGTGATTGAAAAAAAGTACACTTTTACAGTAACACTTTTGTGTACAAATAGAATGTGTTAATTTTTTATGACATTTCCAACTTTTTATTTATTTATTACTTTCATTTTTTAAAATTATTATTTGTTATTTGATAGACATATATGAGAAAAAACAGCCAAGGTTGGAATTTATGGAAAACGTCGGTGAATTTGCGGGAAGAAAACCCACAAATCCTTCAGTTTTCACTCATTAATAGAGAATTTCAATTGTTAGAAATGTGTCACAGATAGTGGCGGACTGGAAAGGGCGCACAGGTTCGAGGAAACAAAAAAAAAAAAAAAAAAAACAGACAGACACACACACACACACACACACACACAAACACACGAAGGTGCCAAAGAAGAAGAAAAAAAACGAACGAACAAGGGGAAAAAATAAATAAATAAAGCTATAAAAACAAATAAATAAACCCAAAGTTGCACACGTTCGATAGAGGACAAAAAACAAAGGCGCATGGGTTCGGGGGCGGAATAAATAAATAAAAAAACAAACAAAGGCGCGCAGGGTCGAGGACGCAAGGGCGCACCGTCCCGCAGGACGCTGGGCCAGTGGGCCAGTCCATCAGTCCCGACGAGAGGCCATGTCGGCCTAGTCGGAAACTAGGGGCCCGGGCCTTAGGGGGGCGGGGGCCCGGCGACACTGATGGGAAAAAAAAAAAAAAAAAACAAGGGAGAGAGAGAGAGAGGATAAAAAAAAGGAGGGAAAAAAAATTTTGAAAAAAAAATAGAACCAACTTCAAAATTGCTCTAAAAAGTGAATAATAATTTTGTTCTTTAAACACCATCGATAATACTTCTAAACATAATTTTTGAAGTTGGCGCAAAAACAAAAAGTAAAATCTAGGGTAACGATGCTTCGTTCATATTTTTTTGAGAAAATCATCCAAAGTTAGGAACGAAACATTTATATCGTTACTCACATATGCTGTTATCAATGCATAATGTATGTGGTAGTGAAGAAATTAGGCCTGGTTAAATTCATAGTTGTAGTTGAGTTATGGCTGTGAATGATCTTATCTATCGTTTTTGCGCCAACTTCAAAAATTATGTTTAAAAGTTTTCTCGATGGTGTTTAAAGAATAAAATTATTTTTCACTTTTTAGAGCAATTTTGAAGTTGGTTCTATTTTTTTTTTCAAAATTTTTTTATTTCATTCTTTTTAGTGTAAATGTAGGTATTTCAGTAAAAGTAAGAAGTTACCTAGTAAGAAGTTCTGCTCTATATCACTGCATTGCTTCAGAGAAGCCTTTATTCAAAATTATCATTACAATTACTATTAATGTTACTGTTATATGGCACCAAACTTTTAAAACAATGGGTTTCATATTTTAATCATTTAATAGGGAAATTGCATAAAATTTACTGTTTTTTGCCCATAACTTTTTTTCTAAAGAACAAATATGGACAAACAAAGTAATGGGACCTAAGTTGAGCCATCCCTTATCCATTAAAAAAAGAAAAATCAAAATCGGTTCACTAGGTGAGACGCTGTGAGTGGACAAAAAAAAAAAAAAACATACATACGGTATGAACTAATAACCGCCTCCTTTTTGAAGTCGGTTAAAAACTGCGAATAAGAGAAAACGTAAAGAAGTAATATTTACTCCTTTGGTATTGACTGTTGTGGAAGTTAAAATAGAGTTAATTGTTTCTAATAAGCAGTTTTGATTTTTCTTTTTTTTTAACTTTTTTTTCCTTATTTTCACATTTTCTTTTCTCCCTCCCCCTTTCTTTTCTTTTCCCCCCTTTTCTCTTCCTTACCCCTTTTTTCTTCTTCTCCCCCTTTACTTTTCTTTTTCATTTTTTGGGGAGCGGGACGGGCCCGGCGACATAACTGACTAGGGACCCGCCTTGGCTCTCTGCGGCCCTGCAAAGCCTGCCCTGGTCACAGAGATCAAAAATGATCAACATACAAAGCGGAACAACAGCCCGTTCACTTGTTAAAGAGTTTCAATCACAATGGTAAAGTGGATTTTTATTAGACGAGTCGATTTACTTCTTCATTATTAAGCGTTCTCATGATTCTTATTCGAAAAAAAAAAAAAAAAAAAACAAGAAAACAAATTTTACATAAGCTTAAGTTTTCAGTCTTGCTTTTGCGGAAAATAAAAGCAGAATTTCCAAACATAAACGGAAGAAGAGCCATCTCTTCTTATCTGTGGAACGGAAACGACGGAAGCAGAGGTCTTCTTTGTTGTTATTTTTGAGACATTATTTCCGGATATGTCACGAATTAGGCGAACTTGTTTTATTAGCGGCGACTCGACTGTTTGTTGTCTAGAGTTAATTCTCTTCACGCAAAATCGTGATAATAAGGTGTCAGGCAAGTTTTTGAAATCGGATATCACAGCAGCAGTGATCATTCTTTATTTACTGTTAAACAAGAGAGCTCAGAGGCGTAAGGCGCAACAATTTTTTTGTGGGAAGTGTTTTTGGATCACAACTCCATTTGGTTAAAAAGATATATGGTTGGTTAGAATTGCAGTAGTGTAATTCATCCTAATTTAGTTGCGAAAAATTTTGATTTTCGTTATAAAAAAAAAAAAATTGTTATTAAAACTAGAAAATCGTCCGTCAAGGTATGACGTGTGAAAATTGCTTCTATATTTGAACGAAGCAATTGCCTGTTTGGTGATATTTTGATAGTTGACATTTTAACCCAAACTCCAGTGGATTAACCCTTAAGGCCTTAAGTCCAGTCGATAGTGTTCATTGTTTTTCGTTTCTTCATTCTCCTGAAATTAGAGTTTTACCAGTAAAACAGTTAAGTTACCGGATCCGTGGTGCAAGTTTCATTATTGGTGACGTCAGGAGCGTTACTCGATGAATTCGCTGTCATATATATGAGGATAATAATAATAGCAACAACAACAACGATAGCAGTAACAATAATAATGCTGGTGATAATGATGATAATAATAACAATGATAATGGTAACAATAATGACAAAAAATAATAATAGCAATTATAATGATGGTAATAATCATTATCATTATTATTATAATTATCAATATTATATGATGATGATAAAAATAATAATGATCATAAGTATCCAGCATTCATTTGAATTTTGACGTCTTAAACAAAACTATGTTTTTCGCATTCACGAATTGCGATAAAACTGTACTCGTCGTGTGTCTTGTTTCTACAAATGGAATGGAAATGAGCAAGAAATTTGCACCCGTCATATATTATGACTGGTTATTTTCGGTAACACATTATTAGGTAACACGTGGCATATCCATAGAAAAAGAAGTGGTGATTAGGATGTGGTAATAAAAGATATTATAGTCGATATCCACTAGTACACTTATCATAAAGGCCTGCTTGAGTTAAGCACTCCAAAGAAATATGAATAAGACCAAACCGCATACGATCTGTAAATATGACAACGAAAATTTCGTTCTCTAAATAAATATTAAAAACAACCGTTGTCATGGCAGTCTGAAAAAACAGAGCAACATCAACTTCGGTCATGTGAGGATAGTAAGCAATCCATGACTGCTCAAAAAACAATTAAAAAAAATAAACTAGTAATGACAAGAAAAATAATAAAATACAGTAAACTCCGATTATTCGTGAGCTGCTTATCCGTGGGACGGATTATCCGCAGTCTTTTACGCTTTCAAAGGGGGGGGGGATCGGCGATAACGAATTGCATGAAGAAAAATGTACCCATTTTAACTCAACAAATGCATCTTCTGCTCACAGTACCAAAAAAAAAAAAAAGACATATGGCCAAAAAAATAACCAAAAGGGGAAAACTTTACCTTAAAGCAAAAGCAAGAATTTCATTTGTTCATAGTGGAGAAAAAAAAATGGCAACAGTTCTTTCTTCTCAATGATTTTATTCACGCTAATTAAACTGAGTTCGAGACAGACGATAAATTTCCGATATAATATTGATATTCCATTTCTTTAAAATGCTAATAACTGTTCTCCTGGTGATTTTACAACCTTTTTTTTTTTTAATTTGAAAGAAGTAAATCTTTTTCGGGGGTATTTTTGACAAGCTTCGAACAAGACTAAAATCAAAATTCGTTTTTTTTTTTGGCGTTCAAAAATCCTCCTACGTTTCTTTTCTGGTGCCCAAGTACCTCCCTACTGTCAAATTCGATCGAGATCCGACGTAAACTGTGGATTTGTATCGGAAACATACAACACTTATATTCTCTATTTTATTTATAAAGATCGCAATTCACAATTCCAGAGCTTGAGTACGCTACTTTGCGGTGATTTAAGAAAGTACACAAAGAAATGAAACACTTAATTTTAATCTTTTCTAGATACGTCAGAATATTCACGAGACTTAATAAAAAATCGTTCCAAAAAAAAAAAAAATACAAATGAGAAAATTCATAAACGCGAAGAAAAAATACTGTCATTTTCGCTAAGTTTGAAAACAGGTGATAAGTTACTATATTTGTTTGTTTTACCGCTTTCAGCCGCCATTAGTCAGAGACTGCAGCGTCTTCTGTAGTTTTTGGAATTATGAATAAAATTACGAGAAAATTATTCTATTTCAGTCACCGAAACACACTGAGGATAAATTGTTGGATTGAAAGTCAACTTGTCACGTGACACAAATCGGAACTAGAAGATTAGGAACACAAATAAATGGGCAAAAAATATTCCGCGGTTCGCGAGGAGGAAAAAATAAACCTGTAAATCGAAAATAAATTTTGAAGAATCTGGAACCTTAGATGGCATTTGTATAAGGAACTCACGTTTCGAAATAAACGTGCTATTGATAAAAGAAGCAATATTTCTACTTTTATATGTTTGGAATCGAATTTGGAATTTACGACTTGAATAAAAGCTCCATTCTTTTGTTCGAAGTTCAAGCAGTATTTGTGAACGCTAAACAGGATGCTTTAACGAAAAAAAAAAAAGGACAGGAATTTGCCCATTCCCTTGTGGTATAGATGATTCATAACTTAGCGGAGGAATAAAAAAGCAGGAAATATTTATTTATTTTGAAATTTAGGGATGCGTAGAAAATGTTTCAAATTTTCAAAAGCTTTAGATTTTTTATTCCTTTTTACATTCTTTTAGAAGGTTAAAACATAATTGTCTTCTTCTCTTCTTAGATAATACAAGGCTACCGTTTGAAAACAATGGAATAACAGGTTAGGAATTCATATTTTCATTTATTCTACGTTCAGCGTTCAACATAGGCTAAATTTTATATCGAAGTATTACATCTCACTTGGAAATAAGGTTTTTTTCAAATCGTTAAAATATTCCTTGACAATTTTTACAGCACTGTAATTCATGAGGAGTGAAAAAGGGAAATTATGAGAAAAGAATAATGATTATATTACTGATTATACTTCCATAAAAAAGCAAACTTTATAGTATTAAATTGATGATGGTAGGGAAAGAAGAGGTGTGAACTACTTTGATTTTTACCATTCAGATTGTGTGACATTTCTTTGTTCTAAAAAAATAACAATACTAAACAATAATAATAATGATGATGTAATAAAATTAAAAAAAACAATTAAAACAACGAAACATTCAAACAGATATTTCTGTTGGTTGGTTCTATTGAATTTATTGGCGCAAGAGCCTTAATAGGCTATACTGTTTCAATTTTTTTTTTTTTTTTTGCAAGATATGTTACTGGCAGAAATTGAGCACGTCAGCTGCCCATTATTTTCTAGGAAAGCTTCGGAATCGTTTTTACAGTGTATCTCTGGAGAGCAATTCCTGCCATGCAGCGGAGGGAGAAAGGAAAGACAGATTTACAGAGATTGTCAATCACGAAAAATCTCGCCAGTGGTTTGACACGGAGAGAGCGCCATGAAATATCACGAAACCGACATTGTATTCGATATAATTTTTTGGCGAGATGTCGCCAAGCCCAGCAATTTCTAGATCGTTCTCCGTTGGCTCCTATGCGAGCACCATAAGATTTGAAGCAAGAAAAAGCTAAGAATCAGTTAGGAGCTTGGGATTCTCGAGAGCTATATGTTTGAAAAACTTATCTAGAACTTTTACCAGAACATAATTATACAATATTTATGTATAGTTTAAAAGATAATGGAACCAGAGTGGCTTGATGGTGGGTAGCACTTTCGCGCCATTGGGTAACCAATGGTAGACAGCGCGAGTAAACAATGGTAGCGCTTCCACGCCGCAGAACCGGGCTCGATTTCCGGGTTGAGCACGGTCGAATCTGCCTTTCATATTTTCAGTGGTCGATAAAATAAGCACTAAACTTGCTTGGGAACTAAACGCTGGGGGTTCCACATTCAGTGGACACCTGACCGAAGCATCTGCTTTTGTACCCCACAGCCTACTGTTACGAAAACTGAGATGGGCACAGTAAGCTTTGGCTCCCATGAGCTGTTGCACCACTAGGCTTAGTTTGAAAGATTTTAAACAGAATAACATTTATTAAATAATCAAGAAGAAGAAAACAACAATGAGTAAAAGAGGTCCAAACATAAAACAAAAAAAAGAAAGAAAAAGTGCATAATTTGAAACTTACATCATTTAAGGCAGCGACAAGCAAAGGGATGTAAGTGGCAAAACTAAAAATTTGGAGATAACCAGTAAACATGGTAGGTGAACCTCTCCTCCGTTTTGGGGCAAGAGATGGTACTGGTAGCTCTGGTAGTTGTTGCTATACAGCATGATTTAGAAAAACATTTGAATTAAAGCCTACCTAGGATGTTATCTTTAAATGCGTTTTACTCAAAACTTGAAAATGTCCATTACATCACTTTGCTTCTCACTGCCTCATATAATTTCCCGAAAAATTTAATTTCACATTTTTTAAAGTAAGAAAATATTTCTGTGTGTGTTTAAATGTCTCAAGAAAATATTTCTGAGGTACTCCGCTCCTCTAAAATTTCAGGATTTACTCAGTCAAATTCTATTTAAATTTCTACTAAATGCAACATTTTCAAGCTGAAATCGGTCAGTTTTCAAACACTAGAAGAGAAAGCAAATTCCATTAAAAAATATATTGACTTTTTTCCCCTTAACGATAGCTGTTTATTTCCATCTTATTAAAACAGTTTCCTCTAAATATGTTTGTGAGATGCTTGATCGACAGCAAATTAAATCTCTACATAGTATAAAATGAAGTCTACAAAAAGCGTCTGTTTGTTTAAACGCGCAAAACTAGAGAACTATCCGGCCGATTTCGCTGAAATTTTCACAGTATCTTTTTTTCAGCACCGGAAAGGTTTGCAGACCCGTGCGAAAAAAAATTTGACAAGTAGTTCTTTTTATTCCAATTTATGCTCAATTTTCACATAAATTCTTGAACATGGGGGTGAAAAATTACTTGCACATATTAATATTACATATCGTTAGAAATGGTAGAATTCTCCGCATTCTATGCAACTTGTTGATCATATGCAGTTGATACATTATATTTATTTATATATTTTTTATTTAAATAGCTTTCACACGTTAAGGCTAAGAACAAAAAAAAAGAAATCTTAATAACTCTTCAAACACCCGTGTGTTTGAGGAATTCAAATTCGATTGGTTGTCTCTCAGTTGATTCTTCCATCAAGGGTGGATCCAGAAATTATTCGAGTGTAAGGCAGGGGCGGCAATTCAGCATTTCATTTGGGGGGTCGAGTTTCTTAAATATGAATTACCACAGTATGGAACCAAAACACATATTGGCTAACAGCAAGTAATCATGATATGGGTTTAGAATTAATAAAGATAAGCGTTCAAAAAAATTTAAACTTTTATGACAAAATTCGTAGTTTGATTTAGAATATGTTACCATACCAAGTGTTTTGGTACTACAGTTTTCACCTTGTAATAAAGTTTTGATGCTTGATTTTTAAAATACGGAAGAACAGGAAATCTTGTTACTAATCCAGCAATGCCCTTGCCCAGTTTCATGCCCTTTTTCAGCTAAGTTTTTTTTCCCCCATTGTGCTTTGAAAATAATTCTCTTAACTCCACGAAACTTATTAACACGAAAATTATTATTTCTCTACAAGCTGAACTGATTGGAATATTTGAAAAATAATTATAGTAACAAAGTTACGTATATGAAAACACACCTTTCACATCTTGCTCTTCAAAATCACCCAGGTAACTTTAAAAATTGTGATGATCTTCATTTTTCATCACTGAATAGTCTATTCTAGGCTAGTCTCTAAACAATGCTTCTCGCCTCATGCTATAAATTTTACTCATAATTGAAACTATTTTTTGTTTTCAATCCAGCTAATATAGAGGAAAATATTTATCATCAAATCTTGTGTTAATTTCATTAGAAACTGAATCTATTATTTTATACAATATGTTAAATCAAGGTTTGATTTTACATCATCATGTGCATTTTAGTCACTTCTTCTAAATTCATTTGAATATTCTTTGCCCCTTTTTAAAATTTTCTGGAGTAAGATTTTTTTTTTTTTTTTTTTTGAAAAGGTCCACGCTTTGTTGAAACATACATCCACCTGAAATTTATTAATAGCCTCAATTGTAGCTTAAACTGAAGCTTAAACAGTCCAAAAATTAAGGTTATGATCGGAAATGTTTCGATAGAGTAAAGCATTGTTCCAAAACTCTCTGCAATACAAACAAAACTTATAAAAATTCATATGAAGACATGTTAAAGGACATTATCTTCTTCATTATTGAAAGATTTTTTTTTTTTTTTCCAAAATCACTGCTTTGGAATTATCGAGAACGGTTTTTATGGTTTAAAAGACCATCTCGTGTTGCCTCTTGAAGGCCCTATTGTGTTACCCTGAGATTGCATTGTTAAAGAACCCACAGAAAAGATATTCGTTGATGGTGAGATATTTTTTTCAAAAATAGCATGTATTTTTTAAGGCGTATCTATGGAAGTATACTATGCATTGAGCAGTTGAAATGTGTTTCTAGAAGAAGAAAGTGATGAACACTCATTTAATAGACACACTTAAAATGTGAGCGTAACAATGAATGTAAAATACCAAGGCATTTAGTGAAAATCATGCGGCCACACCACTGCACGGACCTCTCATCCGTCGCTACACAGAGCACACAAGAGTGAAATATTTAGCCGATATGAGGTTTACGTCTTAAGTTAAAATTAACCATGATTCTTCATCAGTTTTTTCTGTTCTGAAAAGGCCGGTAAAAGCTTGATGAATTTCTAATTATTTAAAAAAATGGAAAACACTTGCTCATGTCTGAAAATATGTCGAGTTTCTTCAACCATTACGGAGAAACAGCAAGATTCTTTTTTCCTGAATATTGGTTTGCGATTTATGTAATTTGAATTTGCTGGTTTTTTATCATTCCTCTCAAAAAATTTGGGGGTGCGACCGCCCCCTCTCGACCCCCCCTATTTGCCGCCCCTGGTGTAAGGTTATTGATTTTTAGCACTTACCCTTGCAACGTATCCTGAATTCCAGTGCTTGTTAAAGTTCCAAACATCATCTCTTTATGCCCCGAACGTAAAACGAGATACAGGGGTAGAAGTGATCGACTTGTCACATATAGGACATTTTCCACAAAAAATATAGGACAAATATAGGACACATTATATGAATAATTTTGCAATGAAAAAATAAATAATACATATCATACATTATTTAGTTATTCTTATCAATGATTTTGTTTAAAGAAAAACCACAAACAATATTATAACTTGCATCTGAAATGACTTTCCTGCAGTTGAAAGAATAATTTTTGAAAAAAGCAAAGTGTACTTTATAGACTGAATAACTAAACAAAATTTGAGCAAAGATAATGTTATTATTTCTTCCTCACTCATGACCCAAAATTACACTGTTCTTTGATTTTATATCTAAACCGAACCCTTTAGCATTTGTATTAAGAACAAACAGAGCTTGAGAAGGATCCTTCTGACATTTTTCAGTTTTCTTTATGCTTGAATGTTTCAGCATGCTGCCTCCATTGCGAAAATCCACTATTGCTTATGGGCATTCAACAGTTGCAAAAATGGCAAAAAGCGGTAAAATCATGTTTTCCTTTAGTGCACCATGCACTACAGGGGCGGATCTAGAGGGGGGCCATGGGGGCCATGGCCCCTCCCAAAGCCTTGTGATTGTAAGAATTTTTTTAAGAAAAAAAGAAGAAAAAAATATGAGAAGATATCAAAATTTAACACATGTGTTTTACTGAAAAAACAGTGTAGGCCTTAATTGGGAGATAAATTATGTCCCTATCCTCAAAACAAAACTTTTATTTTCAAAATTTTTCTCCATCTTTTACATCATTTCTTGATTCCAACTACAGACACTTGAACGATCTCTAAATGCTACTGTCGTCAGAGTATACCTATTGTTCACAAGACCACAGAGAGCCTAAATTTTCGTTTTTATGGCTTTAATTTCGAAACTAGGGAGAGAACCCCCCTTTCCCATGCGTTTTCACAAATGCCTTGACATGTAGCAAAAGAATTGCATTTTAAGTCTTTTATTTGGAAAACATGTCAACGGAAACTAGCTTATCCAGCCCTTACCACTTAACTTGCTTAAAAGCAACTTAAATGAAATTTTTTGGACTTCAATTACAAACGATTTTTGATAGGACCCCCTCCCTCCCTAGTTTATATCGTGATGCTAGCTTTAAAAGGAGGTTTTTGGAGGAATTAACGAATCTTCCATCCCTTTCTAAAATATGTATAAATATAGTTAAAAATCGAATTTTTAGAGCCTCGAAGGCAAATATTTTCAGGAAGGAAGGATTCTGAGCACCTTCACATTTCCTTTAATGTAAGCAAACGTTACCTAAAGGTGCATTTTTAGGCTAGACAGCTTAAGAGCTAGAGATGAGTACCCCTCCTCATCTAACTTCTCAATGTATAATAACAGAACATTTTGGTTTCTAAGTTTTATTTTCAAAAAGCATTTTGGGGCCAGCGCCTGAAACCTGACCTTTCTCCGTACATCATCAAAAATAGACAAAATGCGTTTTTAGTTTCCTAATTTTCAAAAAATACTCGGAAATTTAAATTTTGAAACATTTTCGAGGGAGATTCCTAAATCCTCACCTTCACTTAATGTCTCGATACCCCGAAATTTGAGTTTTTAAAACTTCATTTTAATAAAATTTCATGGGGAGTTCGGAGCTTGTTCAAAAAATTCGGATGGCCCCTCCCAAAAACAATCGGCTGGATCCGCCACTGATGCACTAAAATTTGTACTATTAATGTCCTCCTGGTCCAACCACTCCACACGAAATTTTGTTAAGCGGTGCGATTTCGCCATTACAATTCCACTTATTACAACAAATTACGTTTTAACATCATAAGAAACTAACATTCCACGATCCCAAAATTCCACAAAAAGAAAAGATTGCAAAAAGAATATTTGAACATTCCGATCAGAAAATGCGCTGAACACAAAAATATACCAACGAAAACCATGATAGAAAAACAAAACAAACGGCTGTTGCCTCCCCCCTCCCAAACGCAAAATTCTAAAACTAACTTCATGAAATTCGTTTGGGGACGTACTAAAGCTATATTTCAGCAAAAAATCCGATGTCAGAAAGTTTATTTACTGTTCTTTTTAAAAGATATATAGAGTAAAAAACGGGAATATAGGAAATGTACGACATTTTCGAAAAATATAGGAAATATAGGACGGTTTTGATGCTTTTTTTGAAAATATAGGAAATATAGGATATATAGGACTACTTCGACCCCTGGAGATAGCTAGGATGGTTCAAAAAAACTTTTTTTTCAGTTAGAGTCCAGTACATCCCTTTTTTTTTTTAGACTAACTAATAGTATCATGCTGTAAAAGTTTTAGCTTCTTACTCAAATTTTAAAAGAGTGCTCAATGACCCCTTCATTTGCATATTAGCCGTAGCATAGAAAATGCCACAAATTTAAAAGCATTTAATTTCCATAGCTGTATTTTTTTTTGTAAATAATTATTTTATGGCAAGGTATATATATATATATATATATATATATATATATATATATATATATATATATATATATATATATATATATATATATATATATATATATATATATATATATATATATATATATATATATATATATATATATATATATATTACTAGAGTATATAAAAAAATGTAGCATTGTTTTTTCAGTTCGATGTATTTTTTAACCCTCCCCATATTTATAAAGTTTGGGGGAGGGGTTGAGCATCCTCTTTCAGTTGAAGTAGGAAGCGAAAATTCTTCCACTATATTACTATCCACAAGTCTAAATATATTGAGGGGTGTCCTATTATCTAGGAGATGTATTTTTGAACCAGCCTAGAGAAGGCTTGCCATTTTTAGGACATAAATTCCGTTTTAGGACTATCCGACTTTTGTCTTCTATTCTTCGCTATATTGATACTTTAAATTCCGCAACATTCTTGCAACATTTATTTCTTCCAGGGGTACCCCAGTAGGAGGTCAAGGTTGGTCACTGTGGCCTCCCCAAAAATTCCTTTTTTGGTAAATTTTGTCTGACGATTCTGCAAATTTAAGACATAATTGCAATATTGGAATTTTCTAAATGCTCGAATCTCTCCTTCTTCATTCGGTGAATTTATGTGTGCAAACTCGTGTTTTGTCATTTGGAGAAAATTTGGAATTCCATTCGGCAAATTGGGAATTTCCGCACTCCCCAAAACTTACGTCCGAAACACCCCTGATTTCATAGCATCCCACATTTTAAATGTATTTGCTCTTGCAGCTTGTAGCTTGTGTTCAAGACACTTATACTTCAATTCACTTCATTTTACCAGTTTCTGCCCATCTTAAACTTTTTACAACTTATTGATACAAAATACAATCCATTCTTTGTCTCACGATTAACACTCTCGACGCATATCAATTTCCACGCCTCTTGTAAACAGAAAAAGAAATTAAGACTCTAATTAGGACAGTGTATTTATTTATATAAACGCTCAGAGAAAGTAGGTCAGTCATGAGAGAGAGAGAGAGAAATATTTAGTAGAAGTTCTCAGTATTTAAGATTGCAGCAGCGGGATCAAAACTGTTTTCCACACTCGTCAAAGAATTTCAGTAGTCAGCGACATTTCATATAGGAGGAGATAAATAATGTTATTTATCTAAAAGGGAGAGCGATGAGTTTCCCCATTGCTTTTACTTATCTAGGGACAGTGATTGATAAAAGAAAATAAAGTTCTGGATTGAAATGCTGTAGATGTAGGTAGATTAAATTTCGTTTTCGAGATGGAAAAGCATTTTCTTTTTCGGTGTTTTTGATAATGGTTGTATTCAGTGGCGTTAAAGTGGAATTGCAAGTTTTTGAAAAATTAGATACTTCAAGTCAGAAAATGCCCAATCCCCGATATTTTAAATTTTATTAACTTTATCAAACGCAGTTTCATCAATACGGGGGAGGTAGGGCTTTCGTCGGGAGACTGATAACAAATTGAATATGAATTTATGAAAAATATGAATACATAATTCAATTCTGAAATTTCCCCCCAACATTTAAAATTATATTTAATCCATCAAACAGAGTAGCATCACTACGGAGGGGAGGAGGCATTTTCACTGGCTGAACATCCTTCTGGGGGGGTGACACCGATACTGCATTTAAGAGTTTTTGAAAAATATAAATCCCGAAATCTTGGTACATTTTAATCTAATTATATCATATTTAATCTATCAAACGCAGTAACATCATGACGAGGGGAGGGGGCGCTCATGTCGAGTGACAAATCTTTAGAGGGCAAGTTACATAAAAAGCACTCATAGTTTTTATTTGTTTTCTGTGCATTAGCCAACTTGAACTTTTGTTAAATACAAATGTAATTGTTTCTGAAAATGCTAAAAATTTCTTGTTTACATGTTTCCATAAAACATTAAAGGTTTTTTTTTTTTTTCGTTTGTGTGTGGGAGGGGGGGCACCATAAATTAGAGCCCCGGGTGTCCCCCATGTTAGGGATGCCACTGGTTGTATTAATGGTCGGGGCAACCTAACCTGGTAGCGTCGCAATGCTGTGATTATGATTAGTGATGTTCCGGATATCCGTATCCGTATCCGCTACTTTTTTGACGGATCTTAAACGGATGTTTTCTATTCTAAAAATTCTTAAATATTTGAATAAAAGACTTTTAAATTCCGTTTAAATTAGGTTTTATTCCCTATTTAAATTATAAGGTATCATTTCAGAAGCCAATTTGTACCCCCCGTTCCAAAAAGAAACGGGTAATAAGTTTTAAAAGTATCTGTGCGTCTATTTGTGGCATCGTAGCTCCTAAACAGATGAACTGATTTTGATAGTTCTTTTTTCGTTCAAAAGGTGACTTGATCGTAAGTGTTCTTAGCTTGGTCTCGGTTTTTCAGAACTTGAATTACCGGAAATATTAATAATAACCGACAACGTATTTCTGAATTAAGGTAGCAAAAACTTACCCGTACGTTAAAAATATTTTGGCCCCAAATTCAAAGAACTAAGTTTTCTGCGTTTGATATTTGTTTGGAACTTCCAAGTTATGTACAGTAAAAGCTATATCGTATTAAGGAAATTTTAAATGCAATTCAAAGCTTTTCTACTCATGTTCGGTAGCTATTTCAGCTATTTCATAGTCGATTTCATAGTCGGATAAGGAGAAAAGCTCAATGATTTAAAATTTCTATCCGCTGTCAGTTCATATTTGTTAACAATGTGTTCTGAGCCGCGAAATCCATCTCAATATCAGGTCGGCATGTTTTTTTTTTTTTTAATTTTTAGTTTAATATTAGTTTTTGTTATTGATTTGGGGTTTCTGTTATTCTTCATTTTGGTTTTTCTCGGCACTCTTCAAAAAAGGTGAGACTAAATTCTCTATTTACTGTTTGTAAAGGTGTTCCCTGCTCTGTTATTCTGTCGGTCGGAGTAAGTTGCGTGGAATGGGTCAGCGCAGCATTTATGCTGAAATTTAGAGACGTACCGAGTAGCACTTTGGCCGAGTAGCCGAGTACCGAGTACTCGGCCTTTCACTACTCGGCCGAGTACCGAGTTACCGAGTACTCGGCCTTTCACTACTCGGCCGAGTTACCAAGTACCAATTATGTTTTAAGAAGAACCACCGACACACATGTGATGAATTTTGAACTTACTGGAATAGACCTCCTTGTCCATATAATAGTTTTTAAAACTAAATTCCTGCTGAAATTTAATTACGCATTATTTAAAAAATTTTGTGTCAAAAATTTTACAAAAACATTATTTTTATAGAGAGGTGTCTGCAGGACAGGGGTTTAATAATGTTACTTGCATTGGAACTGTGGAATTAAAAATTGTCTGCATAAGAGGGGTGTCCATTAGGAAGGGTTTCACTGTATACCAATCAATTATAGGTCTAGGCCACCAAAAATAAATAATTTTTAAAAGCAGATAAAACAAATGTTCAGGAACACTGCAAACACGTATTTCTGCCCCCCCCCCCTTCCTCCCCCGTTACAAGGAACGTCTTTTTCAGTGCATAATATGTGAGCTAAAGAATGTAAAGACATTGGACAAAAATTGCCGGATGGCTTTAAATCCACGAGCTTCCATTTTGTGCATTGAAAAAGGAATTCCTTGTAATGCCAAAACATGTGTCTGCAGTGTTCCTGCATTGTGCTTGTAACGTTGTTTTATTTTCTTTTATTTTTTAAACAAAGGTATTTTTATATTTTTTATAACTAATTTTTGTTTGTAGCAAAAATCCATTTTTAATATAAAATTTCCATATTTTCTATATTTACCTTTTTTGCATAATTTTTAATAAATAAGTTTTATTAACTTTGCAGACATTAAAATAAAGATTTATTCATATATGAATGATTGATATGAAGCATTACAAACTTCATTATTCTCAAAATTTAAATTTGACTTATAAAATTTAATTGTAAATGATTGCAGAATATAATGCTTGCTCTTTTTTTATACATCTTAGTATCTGTCTAGGACAATATTCAATTTTTTGCAACTACTCGGTATTGGCCGAGTATCTGATCAGAATTTGGCCGAGTACCGAGTACTCGGCAAATTGGCCGAGTAGGCCGAGTACCGAGTAATTACCGAGTACTCGGTACGTCTCTACTGAAATTAAATGCGAAAAAATTTCTAGCCTGTCCAGTAGTAGCTTTGCACTCTTGCTCCTGTATCCTATATCTACCGAGCAAGCTAGAAAGCAAGCCCATTTTATTTCAGCATAAATGCAGCGCTGACCCATTCCACCGAACTTCTCCAACCGACGAAATACAGAGCCAGGAACACCTTTACAAACAGTAAATGGAGAATTTAGTCTTACTTTTTTTAAAGGATGCCGAGAAAAGCAAAAATGAAGAATAACAGAAACCCCAAATCAATAACAGAAACTAATATTAAACTAAAAATTAAAAAAAAAAAAAAAAAAACATGCCGACTTGATACTGAGACGGATTTCACGGCTCAGAATACATTGTTAACAAATATGAACTGACAGCGGATAGAAATTTTAAACTAATATTAAATTAAAAATTAAAAAAACAAAACATGTCCCAGAGAGCCGACCTCATATTAAGATGAATTTCGCGGGTCAGAACACACATTTGTTAACAAATATGACTGACAGCAGGTAAAATTTTTAAATCATTGAGCTTTTTCTCCTTATCTTCCGGCTATGATATCGCTATCAATCACGTGTATAAAGGATTAGAATTGCATTTAAAATTTACTTAACAAGATTATAGTTCTTACTGTATATAAGTTAGAAGTTTCAAATAAATATCAAACGCAGAAAACTTCGTTCTTTCAATTAGGGCAACATTTTTAACATACTGGTAAATTTTTACTACCATAATTGTAAAAAACGTCAAATCGGTTTTTAATTAATCTATCCGGTAATTAAAATTCTACAAAAACGAGGTCAAGCTAAGCACATTTTCGATCAAGTCACCTTTTGAACGAAAAATGAACTATCAAAATCGGTTCATCTGCTTAGGAGCTACGATGCCACAAAAAGACACACTTTTAAAACTTATTTCCCTTTCCTTTTTGCAACGGGAGGGGGGGGGGGGGGTACAAATTGGCTTCTGAAATGATACCTTATAATTTAAATATGGAATAAAACCTAATTTAGACGGAATTTAAGAGTCTTTTATTCAAATATTTAAAAAATTCTAGAATAGAAATGATCCGTTTAAGATCCGTCAAAAAAGTAACGGATACGGATACAGATCTTTATTTTCCCTCGGATATCCGTGGATACGGATACAGATATCCGGAACATCACTAGATTTACTGCTCTTAAATCTGGCAACCCTGGTTATGACAGACGAAAACAGAAATTAACACTTAAAAGAGAAGAATTGATGCAATAAACAGAAAGCTCAAATGACTCTTAATATTTACTCCTTAGTGGAAAAGGACCTGTACCGGAACTGTATACACCAGGGGTTCTCAAACTTTTCCGATTCGCGGCACCCTTTGAAGAATTATAATTTTCTCACAGCAACCTAATCCATCTCTATTGCTTGAGGTAAGAAAGTGCATTAGTGTGCCAAATAAGGCTCCCTAAGGTTCAAAACCTAATATCAATCCAGCTTTTGAATATTCATCAGATGACCCATAAAACCTAAGAAAAAAAATTAAATCAAGTGAAAATTTGAGTATCAATTATGTTTTTCAGCAGTTTTAGCAAAGAAAATCGTTGTTAATAACATGGGCACTCATAAGGAAAACTGAGCAAAGATTAGTTCAAGTAGACTTAAAGCCAAAAACTCCCCCAAGTACTATCAAACTAAAATGAATTGAAAGAAACTTGAATATCATTATATATTAAACCACATTTGATAACCTGGGATGACCTTATTGGTCTAAATGACCTTATCTGTCAAACGCACCCAACATATATATTGGAAATATGAAAACTTCGCCAGTTAAAAACACCCAGTTTGAGAGCCCCTGGTATACACTATATACTGATGTGTATAACCACAAAAAAGGACACTTGACCCCAGATCAAGACTCCTTGGTTCGAAAAGATAAAAACTCCCCAGGTATACTTTTCAAACATTCATACTATTTCAAAGTTAAAGCAATAAAGCCCCAAATTGGTATTTTATAAAGAATCCCCAAATTGGTACTTCTCACACTTGCAACATCGTTTCGAATCTTAACTGTATCATTCAAACAATATATGTGTTGCTTAGCTTTTCCAAGAAAGTTAACGACCACCAGGGGCAGATCGAACTTAAATTTTTGAGAGTGCGGAAATTCTCAATTTGCCGATTGACGATAATTTTGCCGAATGGAATTCCAAATTTTGTCGAATTAAACTCCAAACATTGCCGAATGATGATAATTTTGCCTAATCCTCAGACAAAATTTGTCAAATAAGGACATTTTTGGTAGGTCACAGTGACTTCCCGTTCCCTCCACCAGGACGCTCCAAACGACCACTTTGATCCATAATCGGGAAAAAAAAAAAAAAAAATACATTCTAAAAACTGACAACGACACATAACACAAAGCGGATAATCTGACACTTAGGGACGAAAACCTACTGCAGCTGCTCGGTAATGTCATCATTAAAATTGTGTAGTTTCGAGATTTGAGTATGGGAAAAAAGTCTCCTTAGGGATCAAGTATCCCCACTCTCCCCATACTACGCTCCAGTTTTTCTGCAAGTCGAAATCACTTAATTCAGTGTGCCATTTCCTGTTCTATTTTTTTCCTGAACGATACTCTTCCCCTCAAAGTACAAGATTCATTAAATTCGCACATTGAGGAACACGCAAAGGCATCTTCAAAAAACTTGCAAAAGAGGAGTCAATATGCCATGAAAATACGCCAGGCACGTTTAAGTGCTCCAACATATTTTAAAAGTTTTTCAAGTGGTTGGTGATGCATTTGAGACTGCCTGTAATTGCCTTGGAACAACATCAACAACATTTACACTTAGGAAACATTCTATCAAAACGCGACTTTTTTTTCCCCCTCTGTTTTTTTCAACGGTAATCATTTATTCGCTTCAGTTTTCATGAGGTAATTTAAAGGTTCTGAGAATGCAGCGATGCGTTGAAAGAAGTTATAACACATTAACACGATATACTAGACGACAACTTTATTCATAATTTCGATATGCATAAAATCTATTAAATTGTGATGTGATAAATATTTTTAAAATGTCAGTGTTGATTTTTGTTACATTTATTTTCGATTCATCAAAGCTTAATTGAATCGTTTATTTAAAGAACCAGTCAAGCTACAAAATTGATAATTTTGGAAAAAACATCTACAGGTTTTTTTTTTTTTTTTTTTTTTTCAGTAAGTTACCGCTCTATAGCCAGGTTCCGTTCTAACCTGCAAGACCTTTATTTTCGCAATTGTTAGTCCTAGATGCATACTTCCAGTTGCAAAAATGTTCAAAATCAGATACAGGGTTAGGATATTGAAAGTTTGAAGAGAAAATAAAAATGAGTTAACTTTTTATACGGACCCTAGGCCCCCTAACTTATATTCAGGGAAATAATCTCCATTGAAAAATAATTCCAACACAAACAGTTTGACATTAGTACGACCAATACTAACCGAGATATGAAACGTTGCGTTTTGTGATTTACACCACTTTACACTCGCCGTCAATAACACCTTTTGGGGGAAAATATAGCAGTTAACAATGGTTTATAAAATTACATGTGTGCATCGAGTGTGGTTTTTCAAATTTATTGAGGTTTTTTAGTGTGTTTTTGCATACCATGGCATAATATTTGCATTTATTTTTGAGTAGTAATGAAAAATAAAAATACTTTGCTTTTTACTTCGACAACCCGTCATTTTTCTAAACGGCGATAAATTACTATTTCACTTTCTATATAGTCCCTTAAAACTTTAAACTCGAATATTTCCTTGAGTTTTGGTCGCACAAGTGTCAAATCTTTTGTGTTAGTAATGTCTTTCAATGGAGATTATTTCCCTAAACATAAGTTAGGGGACTTAGGGCTCGTATAAAAAGTTAAAATTTTGTATCATCATATTAAATTATTCAATGATGATTACAACATTGTTCATTGAAAGAAATTATACCTAAACATGTATCCGCTTTTAGTTTAAAACATCGTAATCCTTACAGAAAAATTTTAATACGAATGTAAAAATGATCTTTCGAAATTTTAGTGTTTGTCGCTTGACTGGTTTTTGAAATAAACGGTTCAATTTATAACAAAAGTGCGGAGTACAGTTCTCTTCAGGGCCGCCGCAAACTTTTGCCGAATGATAATAATTTTGCAGAATCGTGAGACAAAATTTGCCAAACACAAAACTTTTTGGAGGGTTACAGTGACCCATCGGGGCGCTCCTGGAATATTACTTTTCTTTTCATTTATTCATTGATGGAGTCTATCAAACGAGTAAAAATTTGTTGTATGAACTCCACTAAACTATTGAAACGAATCCGAGGCAGCCGCCGAAGACGGCTAATCTACCCACCCAGGTCGCTAGTAATAACTATTATTTTATGTCTTTACAATTTCATTTAAAAACAGTAATATGAATAAACTGTCTATAAATTTATATTTGAAGTCAGTTTATTTAAATATTCTTCATGCAGTAATGCGTGACGTGATTTTAGTAAAGTTTGACTGGATACTTAGTTAGTGTCTGAAAGTGCTGTATTAGTCAATGACGGATTTATAGGTTCGGGGGCCCAATGCACTTTTCGAGGTCTATCACAGAACTAGTGAAGTAAAATTTTTACTGATTGCAGCTGTTTATTTATATTTGGCAAAAATTAGATTTCATCATAACACGATTTATTACAGCGAGGGTACAAAATATATGTCCAAATCTCTGTAGCATAACGGAGTTCTACTTTGCTATCTATCGACCAAAACAGTGGTGCCAAACCTTTTTCTGCCCGAGTGCTGCACCTCATATTAAAATCATTCTCGTAGGCCAGAACATGCATAAAATTTCAAAATATTTCCTTTTTTTTATAAATAACATGGGAGAAAGGAAAGGAAATTACAAATCGATACTTGTTGTTATCATTACTTGATGCTTATTTAATTTTAAATGTATGTTTTTCGAAAACCAATTTCTGAATATTTGCATCAAGTTTGTGACATTCACTAATCGCGCTTTTCTATTTGTAGCACTTTTCACTTTCCACTCCAGGTTCCCCTGTACCCAGTTTAACCAAATGGATGGGAGCCTGAAGACAGCTCTGATTTTTTGATCCAGACCAGAAATCGAGCAATCCCTGGTCCAGCACCCCAGAGGTATTGTTTCACTTGGAGGAATTTGTGACCACGAACATATTTAACGTCCGCCAGTCAACATTAATGAAGACGGTGGATCTTCGACCGGCTAGGATCGAACCTCTGATTTTTTGATCCAGACCAGAAATCGAGCAATCCCTGGTCCAGCACCCCCAGAGGTATTGTTTCACTTGGAGGATTTTGTGACCACGAACATATTTAACGTCCGCCAGTTAACATTAATGAAGACGGTGGATCTTCGACCGGCCGGCCCTTCGATTTGTAACTTTGGACAAAACCAGGGCTGAGGAGTCAGAAGAAAAATGACTGACTCCGACTCAAAGAATGTTAGAGCCTTCGAGTCCGACTTCGATTCCTTACTCCAAAATCAGTCCAACTCCGACTCCACAGCCAAGGATAAAACATCGGGCCACGTGGATCAGTCTCGCAGGCCGGATCTGGCCCGCGGACGGCAGGTTCGGCACCACTGGACTTTAACATAAACAAAAAAGTAAATATATTCCGTCTTCAGTGCGCGCACTTGCAAAGAAAGCAAAACACGGATCGAAAGCAAAAATCCTTTCAGTTTACACTCAATGACTCAATCCAAAGAATGAAGGGAAAAGTGTTTTTAGGGCCAAACTTCGGAAAACACCTGCAGCTGAGCGTGAAGAACTTCTGTCACGTGAGGACTTACATGAAGTTTAAAAAGCGTGATGGCCGTGAAAAGATCAAAACACGCAGCATGGAATGTTGCAATTTTTTAGGAAGCCTTTTGACTTTGTCTGTAACCAACACTGAAACGGCTCGAACTTCAGCTATGAATAACTGTTTCTGGTAAGAGGACAAAATGGAGGTCAGGCTTTACTTTTTTGTTTATGAAAATATCGTTGTGCGGACTGAGTGTAACAAGGACAACAAAAACTAAGGGAAAAGATACAGAATCGAGATTAATATTTAAGAAAGTTGTTGTTTTGTAAAAAATTTGAGTCAAGGTTGGATCCAGAAATTTTTTATAGAGGGCGTGGTTAATTTTGATATTTACCTCTTACAAGGCATCTGATGAATACATACAAGCGTGTGGGTGCTGTTATAGCATACATGATCGAAGGTCGCTTAAAGTTGCCTGTTTGGAATTTTAGTTTTGAAAAATTACTGGAGGTAAGTCCCTGAACCTCATCGTTTCCCTTAAAATTACCTGATATTACCCAAAAAAGTCATCTGTACTGTACCCCTGGCATCGAATAAAGTTTGTAGTTTTTTGCACATCAAAAACCATTGACCATGTTCAGGGGCGTCTCCAGGGGGGGGGGGAGGAGAAGGGACACCTGCTGGCCCGGCCCGAGCCTGAGGGAGCCCTATATATTTTTAAAACTAGAGTGAAATATTGAAGTAAACAATATGGAGGGGGGTTCGGAAAAGTCATTTTTGATGGGCCCCAAAATTTCTTTGCACGCCCCTGACCCCGTTGAAGGTGGTTCAGTTTGAAATTCATTCCATTTGTCGCTATTGTCGTCGCTTTTATTTATTTATTTATTTATTTTTTCATCTGCTTTCGCTTGAACTTGAGCTACAATATTGTTGTTCTCCAAGGGTGCCCACCTGGGGGGAGGGGGTCATGGCGCAGACTGCGATTTGAAATTTTTTGGGGGGATTGTTTTAAGGGATATACTCCTCTTTTGGGGGGGGGTTGTGTTTTAGGGGGGAGGTTCTTTGTGATATTTAGAGGCGGGGGTGGCACCCCTGTTGTACTCTGAAGCATCTTGGAAGTGATAACGTTGACGTCAACAAATAGATAAGTTTCAAATGCTTCTTTGCTTTATATGCATATATATTTTATTTTTTTACAGAAGTGCCGTCATCATTTGTTTTCAGAATGCAAAAATGACTTAGCACTAACTTTCGGTTAACTTCAAAAAATGTTAAAAGTTTTTTTTTTTTTTTTCAAAAAGGATAAGTTGAGCTGGAAGGCAATCCTTATATATTATTTCTGTAGCCTGTTTTTGGTTTCTACGCCAGATTTTCCTCAATTCTTAATCGATTTCTTTGATTTACGCCTTATTTTAAAGCTTATGGTGCTGGCTACTGACGAAAAATAGACCCACGGTCTAAAAATTGGTTTTTTTTTCAGCCGAAAAACCTGTTTTAAAGAACCAGAATCAGGTTTTCGGTTAAACTTATAACTTTAGTTTGCGCCATGACCGACAGAGCTGAATAGCTTGATCGGCAGAGCATTCTCTTCGTAACCAGGAGAATGCGTGTTCGGGCTCACGTCCGGACAATCTGCAACAAAAAATTAGAGAAATATCGCGTATTACATGAACCCTTAATTAAGTGAATAACAACTATGAAGGGACAGAATAAGTAAGAAGGAAACGCTCCTTGCGGATATGAAAACTTGAAGTGACTTTGTGCTAAATTACTTCGGAATTGTACGTTTTTCTTTTTAAGCTTTGGCTCTGGTAAGAAAATTAAAGCATAATGTAAGCGAAAATATAAGTAACAGGTTTAAGATTTCAGACTATACAATAGAATTGTTTTTTGTTCAGAAAAAAATAATAAATCGTATATTGAAATATATATTCTTCTAATGAGTTTTTGACTCTTTGTACAAATAAAAAAATTACTACCTCAATTTGAAGGATAAAATATATATTTTTTCTTCTTTTTGCAAAAAAACAAATAGCCTATCACATTTTTACTACATTCGAAAAGCTACGCTTAAAAAAGAGCGTAGTTTAATTTATTTTGTATTTTAACCGTGCTGTTAAATGATGAACACGTGCTGCCATCTAAATCATAACGGTTCAAGCAGCCTGCGATAATAGTAAAAATTTTCAAAAATAAAACCATTTTTCTTCAATATCTTATCTTATATATTATTCCCCTCTCATTTTAAAACTTATCAGGCTGGCTAATGACGAAAAATAGACTTACGGTCGAAAAATCAAGTTTTCGAAAACACCCCTTGCTGTTTCAAAACCTTGATGCCTGCAGTTCTTATGATTTTTTTTTTTTTTTTTCAGTAAAGTTCTAATGCAGTTTTCCAATTTTTTACGTCGCTATCGGCAAAAAAAAAAAAAAAAAAGCCTGTGTGTGTGTGTGTGTGTGTGTTCATATTTTAATAAAGCTTAAAAGCACCGGACTTAGTTGTTCGGTTGAACTGATAAGTTTTTTTCGGTAGAGCGTTCGGCTATAAACTATCTGAACTTCGGGCAAGCTTGGGCTGTCCGACATAATATCAAATTTATATTAGTATTACGCATTACATGTACACATAACATACACACGTAATAAAATAAATGCAGCGGGAATGCTACTTGGTGTTTTGACTCCTTTATGCAGGCTGCAGTTATCATTCGGATAAGTTGACTGTTAATCGAAAGGTGTTTTTCCCTTTTTTTAAGCTTTGACTACATCCAGACCACTCAGCATAATGTAAGCATAAAAAAGTATTAGAATTACCTAAAGGAAATCCTTTTTGCGCAGAAAAGCATTTTCATTGTATGCTGAAATGTAGATGTTTCTAATAGCAATGTTCGACCTTTTGTACAAATGAAAAAATACTACTCCAAATTAAAACTACGAGTTTCACCCAGTAAAGCTTTAATTTTTTATTCGCGCTAATACGATATAAAGCATTAAAATTATTATCAACTTCATTAGCAAGAAATCATTTTCTACTCTTCTGCTTTCTGCTGAAAAAAAAAAAAAAACATTTTGTCTACGTTCGAAAAATTACACTTAAAAAACGGACTCAATTCAACTGGTTTTGGTTCTGAATTTTAAGTGTTCGATTAAAAGAGAAACATGTGCGGGCATTTAAGCCGTAACGGTTAAAGCAACCTTCTATGTGAAATAGTTCAATATTCAAAGATAAAAACACTTATTTTCAATCTAATTTATTACTTCTCTAGAATGTTTGTTTTAATCGCTACGTGAGATCTTCGTCATTCTTTATTCAAATTCCATGCTTTACGAATAATTTTAAATCGTATCATGCTGGTTAATGACAAAACATGGAAGCATGATCTTATTATTATTATTATTATTATTTTGCCAAAAAGCTTTTTTGCTGTTTTTTACTACGCATTCCTTCAATGAATAGCTTTCAAAAAGGAAGGCGCACATACTAGGTTTGTTGGGGTGTCGGGTTGTTAATCAGACTGGCGCCAATTCGAATCCGTGCCAATAAATATCTCTTTAATGTTTCTTTTTTTTCCCGTCAGATGCTCACATGGGCAGGAATGTATTTGCCACAACCTGTTTTTTCACATGCACAATTATTGCTTTTTCACGAGTCACTACTCAGCCACACTTTTAATGATATTTATGTTTGCATTGAAAATATGTACGACCAAAAGGTGAGCGATGATCAAATTATCACAACGTTGTATTTAACGAGGTTTTGTTACTGATGTCTTTAAATTACATGCGTTCTCTTCTGCGCTTACTTTTTTTCGGTTCTTCTTCATAATGTTCTTTCTTTGAAAATTTTAAAGAGCGAAATGTCTTATGAAACGATTCGAAGCACAGTGCGGAGTTCCGCACGGGTCGACTAGTAGAATATAAATCGAATCACAAAAATATTGCTCGCTTCGAAAGGAGTTAGCTCGTAAAAAGCGAGTTACGCTCCCATCGCCTTAACGTAGTACAGTGAAACCTGTGTAAGTTGACCACTCGCGGTGCCGTACTTTGGCGGTCAACTTAGACAGGTGGTCAACTTATAAAGGGGGGTAATGATTTTTTTTATTTTCTGTCATTTCTTGCACCATGTATTCATTTTTTGACGAATTCACTCTTATCTTTCTGTTTAACTCACTTTCATTGTTTAACATTATGAAACACTAATTAAAAATACTATTCAAATATTTTTGTCATTTTTTTTTTCTTTGTTTTCAACCATATTAGACACTAATTCTAGAAATTCCATATGTGCTCAGCTAATTTCTCTGGCTTTCTCCCTTCTCAATTTTCATATTTCATACTTTTTATTAATCTCAAGTTCAGTTAACTTTCTTTTTGAAGCCTTTTTATGTAAAACTTATAGCAAAAAAAGCAACAAGCTCGACTCTCCCAGTTAATAAAAGCAAATTTAAAATGTCCTATCTCTTAATCCCTTGCACCAGAAATATGTACTTTACTCTTTAGCAGGCCCAGATCTGCGTACCCGCAGTGCGGGGGTCCACGTCCTTAAGGGGGCTAACGGCCCTAAAAATTGAAAAAACTAGCACTAAGATTTGTAAACTTTACAAATAGACACTGCTGGCTACTAGGGGGAGGACCTACATATTTTGTTGCAGGGGGCCCAAAATTTATAGATCCGGGCCTGCTCTTTAGCACAATTCCAGTGTTGCCACAACATATTGCAACTGAAGGAAAAGACTTTGTACTTCTGAACTGACACCTATTTTCTTTGAACAGAGAATAGGCTATCTTAAATAGAACAAGGAATGAAAAACAAGTTTGGAGAATAAAGAGCAGCATAAGCTTTATGCTGCGGTTTTATTTAGTTAGTAAAATGCTAGTCTGTTAGTAAAAGCATTAAACATCTTCTTGGAAAGCTATCAAAAAGAAAGATAAATAAATAAATAATAAAATATAAAATAATTGCTGAAGAAAGATTTAAAAAATAAACCAAGTGGTCAACTTACAAAGGGTTTTTTACAATACTCCAAACCAAATTTGGTGTACATTAGTGGTCAAGATAGACAGGTGGTCAAGATAGAAAGGTGGTCAAGTTACAGAGGTTTTCTCTCATTATACAAGATAGGACTAATTCCGTTCCTGACAAAAACGGTCAACATAGACAGGTGGTCAACTTACAAGGGTGGTCAACTTTACAGGTTTTACTGTACCAGCCAAGGATTTCTGATTTCCCCGTTTTATCTGGGTTCTCGTTAAATCAAGGTTCGTTATGAGCGAGTTCGAATGCATTTCTGATCGATGGGCGAAACCCTGCGTTATTCCATTTTAGGTCATCGACATTGAACAAAAATACAAAAGCGAAAGGTCGAGAAATTTCGCAGTGTTCAATTTATTTTCCGAAAGTTAGAATTTATTTTACGAGTCCTTTAAGTTTTGAGTAATCGGAGAAACTCGGTCAACACAGATCACTGGCCCGTTATTAAAATCGCCAGGTCATTAGCATTTCCATCATAACCTTTTGAAAGTTGGGGCGAGCCTCTAATGGGGGGGGGGATAGCTTTCTGCTTTATAGTTGCGAAATGCATTAAGAGAGAATGGCAACAAGTGGGAATTATCGGCGTAAATGGCGAGGAAGGAATAAAAACGTGTATTATAACTTCAATGCTGACACCAAGGTTAAGCTTCGTTGTAAGTTTTAGGTCAATGTTTTCAAACGGCACCAATATAAATTTAGAATTTGATTTTCTCCTTCTATTTTTAAAATGGTTTTCATTGCAATTAAAAAAAATAATTGTAGTGAATGAAGAACAAATCACTTTTGAGGATTTGGAATTCGAATTTTTAATAGCGTTATTAAAAGTGACATAAAAAATTAAGAATTGTTGATGATACTTAAGAGAATTGTTACTTTTCAAAAAAAAAACTTTATGTCGAATGAAGTCAAATTTATCAACTATGGATATAACCTGAATCATAACCTGGAAAAATATTTTTTAACAGAAAACGGATGGGTTCAGCATTACTATTTTCTGCGGAAAAAAAAAAAGAAATTTTTCAAATTAAGTTTACAAAAATAATTTTTAAAATCCTTTTTGTGCAAGGAAATATTTACTAAAAAGTTAAAATCTAGATTGAATGTTTCGAGATTTTTTTTTTTTTTTTTTTTTTTTTTTTGTGTATGATGCGATACTAATTAAAAATAAAACATGCCATTCACAGTGCGATATTTTTATATTTTACTTCCCACTATTCTTTTTTTATATTTTTTTAAATAAAACCAAGTAAAAAACAGCTCATCCTGCTACCTTTTTTTTACCTTCCAGACGCAAATGAAATATGATCCCTGCCAAACCACTTGACCGCGCGATTTCTAATGTAAAATATCGATTTGGAAAATATTACGTAAGAATGGGTTTGAACCCCTATCATTCAAAGTAAGGGTAAGTAGACATTTTTTCAACCCCTCTCCCCCTCGGGACCTTTCTGTAATTAATGAATGGGCACCCTTATTAGTTTTAAGTAATTTAGGCTCAAATATTAAAATACGCACAAAAAATAATGATGTGATGTTTGTTGGTTAGTTTTTGTTGTTTAAATTAATAACACATGCTTAAAGTTCGAAATTATTTTTTCTAAATAATGAACATTTTATTCTGTATCTTTATTGATTTTATCGTTTTCACGCCACCGCGCTATAGTTTTCGATGCTATCTTAGTGCGAGTTTTCTTGCAAGAAGGAGCAGAATGTACATTTTAAATTAATAGTTATTACGTTTACCCCAAATTTGGAGTTGTGTCACTTTCCTTACCGGGGTGCGACACGTGACTTTTGTCGTACTTGAATGTTTTATCAAAACTTGGAGCGCAATTACTCTGCCATGCCGGGTATTACCGCTCAATCAATGATATCGGTAAATAAACGATTTAAAAAAATCCTGAAAGTTTTATGGAAATTAATTGATTGCGAACTATGCCAAAGGCTTCGTAGTTTCTCTTCGGGGGAAAAATACTGGGCCATTCCCCGGAAAACGGTATTTTTGTCCCGCACGTGACGCTGCGGACATTTCATTAAAAATAATAATTTAAAAAGGTAAGCAACATTTTGTTGCTTAGGAAGTAAAAAACGTATGTGTGACTTCTCAAACAAAAGATTTCGTCATTACCTTTTAAAATTATTTCTTTTTTATTGGATGCAGGGGCCGCGTCTAATGTGTCTAATTAAATGTAGAACACGTGACACGTGCGCAGCAAAATGATCGTTTTCAGTGGAATGGCCATACACATAATTTTTTTAACGGTTTAAATTATTATTTCACAACAAATGAGATATGTTTCCTTAACGTTGGAACCTTAGCTTTCAAAACCTAACGTATTTGTTTTGTCATTGCTATATTAATAAAGCAAAAATATTAACTAATTCATAAGCAAGTTACAAGAGGTTGACGTTAGATGTCCCCGCACGTGACGCATGTAAATAAATTACATTTTAAGTTACAAAGTTATTCAATAAAAATAATACTGTGTCAGGAGTATCTTTGTATCGAATGTCAAGATTAAAAAATGTGCTTATACCTGTTTAGTTAAAATATTAAGATCTATAACAAAAGGTTATACAGTGGCCGCCGCTTATATGAATCACGTTTGTTCTAAACAGTTTTGATTCCATAAAGCGGCTAATTCAATAAAGCTGGATTTTGTTCTGTTTTCAGCAATTTCATTCATTAAAGCGATTGATTCAATTAACCAGTGATTCAGTTAACCGGCGTCCACTGTAGTGACATTATCGAGTCGAATAGCATACGTGACGGTGGAATGGCCCTGTCTACAGCTTAACTTGGTAAATACGGAAGGTCAAAAATCCTCAAATTTGTTCGTATTAGCCGTAATTCGTAAAAACCGTGAATAAGTAATGCTGTAAAGAAATGTTTCCCCGTGGTTATCATAATTACTACTAGTTATACTTGCAATCTAATTATTAGTACATTCAGAAAAAGTCAACTAATTTCTCTAAGTTGAATATTAGTGGAAGAAATTGAAAAGGAAGAGTATAACAGCTATTGCGGTACACAAGGGTGCCCACAAGGGGAGATTATGGCGCCTGATGCGCCATCGAACATTGTTTTTTGGGGGGGGGGGGGGGGGGGAGGGGAGATTTTAAAATTTTTTAAATTTATTCATATGAATTTAGCTATTAATTTATTTTTAATTCAAATTGTTTATTTTGTTCTAAGTAAGAATGAAGGCTTTCACGGCCAGTGTCAATAATATTGAAAGATTCCGGGCTATCGTGCCGTGGTCAGACCACCGCACAACAGCCCGGAATCTAACAATATTATTATTTAATTGTTGAGCAATCATGATTGCTAATTGTTCTCATTTGACTGTCCTTAGCGTTACGCTGATTTTATTTTCCCACCAGCACCCTCTGCAGCATCACCGTCGACCGGCTCCTCACGATGCTGCTCCTATAGCGAAATCCGTCTCCAGGTTGCATCAATATCCTACACTTACATGCACGCACGTACACACACACACACACAAACACATACACACATACATACACTTACACACACATACACAAACACATACACACACGCAAACACATTCACACATACACGCATACATACAGACACCTACACATACACACACACCTACACACACCTACACACATACACATTCCCCCCACACACAAACACTCATACACACAACTACCCACACACTCATACCTGCACACAGACACAAACACACATGCCTACACGCACATACACCCCCCCCCCTACACACAAACACACATCCCCCACACACATAAACACACACGCCTACATACACACACACACACACACACACACACACACCTGATTGCGAAAAACATAATTTGAATTCAAGAGGTCAAAATTCAAATTATTTTTTTTTATATTGTATTTCATTTATTTATGTAGCTTGTGTGTGTTTGTGTGCATATGTTATTTGCGTAGCACAGAACTTTTCTAATAAAATAATAATCATAATAATAATAATTAAAAATAAATAAATAATATTTAAACAGAATAAATAAAATAAAAAAGAGAGCGACAAAAATAAAAAAATGTTGTGGCCATCACGAAACTTTCTTCTATATTTTTCTTTTTTCTGATCCCTCCCCATGCTTGACGAGGAAGCAATATTCCCAACAAAAACAAAATTACACATGCAAAAACTTGACGACTATCCCAATTCGGAACTCCAGCGCTCGAATACGCTACCTTGCGGTGATTTACAAAACTGCCGATGGAACTAAAGCATTGCCACGTTTTAGTTCCATGTGTGTCTGTTGACGTAAACACAGGCAGTTTGTTCTGAGTATTTATTAACGCAATCGATGTGTCTTAGTTTGCTTTCAGCTACAGAAATTAATTCGTCCCCTAAGAGTATTCTCGAGCTTCTCAAAATAATGTTAGTTTTCCTTATTTCTTTCAAAAAAGTATTAAATGGTGGACGAGTAAACAAGAAAACTCTGGATTAACAAAATTGGGTAACGTTATACCAGGTAAAAATTTTTATTGTATGAATTTGTAAGAATATGAGTTTTTTTTAATCTTAAATTAATTTAACTAATCATATTTTACAGCAGCATTTAGTTGGAATGGACAGTATGCAAAATATTTTCTTGGATTTATTATCGAGGAACAAAATGAAAAATGTTTAACCTAGAAAGAATTTACTTTATTCCTTATATTCTCAGCTGAAAGGTTTCGCCAAATTTGTTTAGGGTTATAATTTTGGTATTGTGCGAGCAAAGTAGCCTTGGCGAGATTTCGCGTTTTTAGTTAAACCATTTTTAATTTTTATCATGAGTGGAATAAAATGGTAGTAAGATTACAGAATTCGATAAGTAAAAAGAAATAATGGTCAATCAACTGAAAAGAAAACTACCACCATATATAAACTGTGAGTACACATTTTATTTATTTTGTTCTGAGTGAATTTGAATAAATATCAGTTTTTCAATTCGATGAAGAAAAAAAAACGAACTTAACAACATTGACTGGACACTTTTCCTTAACCTAATTCCACATAAATGATTTAAATAACCTTTGTTACTACAGTATCCTACTGAAATAGAAAGTATGAAAATAAATTTTCTTGAAAATATTTATCGCAGAACAGATTGAAAAATCCAGAAAAAACGTTAAGAATTTGAACAATAAAAAATAAAAGTTCGCCAAAAATCTGTTTATAAGGTTATGGTTTTAAAATTGTGTGAAAGAATAATGTATCTTGACAAGATTTCGCATATCAGGTAAATCATTTCCATGACGAATGAATTAAATGCATGATTTCTTTAGATGTCCAATCATATAGTCATAGAAATAAATTATCTAGTGTTAAACGTTACTCTTGACAGTCTGCCACGTATGTGCACTATGTGACAAAAATGTCAACAAATGCCGGAAATGTCACGAAACTGAACTTAATATGTACTAATGTATAGAAAAAAACGGTACAAAATGAAAATGCCGTTCGAAGCGAACCAAAAATTTATGAATTCCGAATTCAACATCGTGAAAATGGCTGCTTCAGAACAACTTACTGTGTGTTCTGCATTAATTGTTTACTTTCGTAATACTTTTTGGTTTCTAATCTCTTTCTATATGGGTCAGAATAACCAAAAGACTTTGAAAAATCTTTTCAAATGAATAAAGCGAAAAAATCATACATAACAACAAAAATCACAACACTTTTAGCATTTTCTTCGTTACCACATGCGTTTGTTTTAGTTTTCAATTCCGCCATTAGACAGTGACTGCAGTGCCCCCTATAGTTCGTTGGAGTTGCGAATGTCTGAATTATTGCAAAAGCAAAGCAAAGAGCGAAAATTGAAAGTTATTTTAAAAGCCTTGCTTGAATTAATTACAAATATTTTATTTGTTAACAAACATAAGATGGCAACAGTTAAAAATTTTAAATCATTGAGATAATATTTCCTATCCATAGACTAATAATAAGAGTAGACCGAGCTTTCTCATTCTTGCTGATAAAGAAAATTGGTTCATAGATGTATCATGTGACTAGTGGAAGGGCTTGGCGAAGACTTTGGCAGCATGGTTGCTAGATGGCAGCATTATCTATAGTTTGGCACTCGACATATATTTTAAGACAATGTGTTTTCATTAAAAAAAACTTCCAGGTGCAGAGATTGAACTGTTTTTCTTTTAGTTATGCATTATTTTGACATTAGTAATAGTTTTTGATCAGTTTTCGGTAATTTTTATTTCATTTGGAGCTGTCAGCGTTGGCGTGAACGAAATGGCGTAAACGTTTTGCGTTAACGCAAAAATGTACTAATCGGTATCTTAAATTGAAACTGTAGGTAAAAATCTTACCGTTTGCTGATTTTTCTTGGTCGCTTGCATCTTTTATTGCTTAGAGAGTTATTGAAATTGACTAAAGAAAATGCACAATGCTATCTAAACGAAAAACTCACTATATTAACAAAATATTTACAACTTAGAATAACAAATTTACAAATCGGACTCCATAAAAGATCATTCTTCCGTGTTCCATCAATTCTATTTATTTTATTTCGAGCTGGCGTTGATCGTCTGCTAAGATTAACGCCCGCTGTTGCTAGGATATCCACCAGTCACATGGTTTGGTTTATGAGCAGCAAAAGGGTTGCCATAGCTCGGTCTACTCCTATTATTAGTCTATGTTCCTATCATTTCCATACAATTAAAATCACGAGAAATACGCAGACGACAATCTATTACGATTTATCTTTCTTATTGTTGCATTAATAAAAATATTTTTATTCGCAAAAAAAAAAAAAAAAAAAAAAAAAAAAAAAATCAACACCTCTTGGAGCGATCGGCGTCAAAATAGAACCAAAGCCTGTTTACATATGGATTCACATATATTCCAAATTTCAACCAGAACGTAGCATTACTTCTTGAGATAGGGCACTCAAAATGGAAAAAAAGAACGGGTGATTGCGCTACCCCCCTTTTAGCTGTTGACACAAAACTAAAATCAGTTCTTATACCCACTAAGGGCTACTTGCCGATAAATTTTTCTTTCATTCCGTTCATTATTTCTTGAGATACAGCAGTCACAATTGACGACAAAAAACGTTCTACAGCTCAACCCCCGTTTGAGTTATTGACACCAAAATTGAATCAGCACCTGTTCCTGTTAATACCAACATATGGACCAAATTTTGTTTGATTCCGCCAGTAACTTCCTGAGGAATAGCAAGCACGCGTAACTCGAAAAACGTCCCATTGCTCCACACCCCTTGGAGGAATTCGCGCCAAAAACTAATGGGCACAAGTTCACATAGGGGCACATATGTGTACTAAATTTCGTTCGATTTCATGCGGTAGTTTTTGTTGTAGAGCGGCCACAAAAAACTGGTCACACACAGACGTGACACACATACATACATACACACACACATACATACACACACACACACACAGACAGACAGACATTTTCCAAAAATGGTCGAAATGGACTCAGCACACCTCAAAACGTTCGAATCCGTCAAAATTCGAAATTCGAAAATTTGCACGAATCAAATACTTTCTTCTATATATTAGATATAGAAGAAAGTAAAAAGGGAAAGAGGATTGAGGAAACCCTTTTTTTTGGGGGGGGGGGAGGGAATTTGGGTCATTGAACTTGGGTGGGACGGGCATCCTTGGTGGTGCAGGTTATCATCTACAGTGGAAGATAAACAGTGTTAACTTGAAGCAAATTGAAACGTCTTTAGGTAAAAAAGTGTAGGGGAACAATCCTGTATGCAAAATATTTTACATTTTCCTTGTCGATATACAATCTTCCTTCCAAAGCTAAAGCTTCGGAAAATGACGAATAATTTCTTTAAAAACAATTACTGTTTTCAATCATGAACATTTTCCGTGAAGAAGTCCGAAATTTTTGTTCGTCTGGGCCTATACAGTGAAATCCCGTTACAACGAACTTCAAAAGACCGCAAATTGTCTTCGTTGTAACGGAAATTTCGTTGTAACGGAATCCAAGCACTATATTAGAAATTAAATGAAAACTGAAAATATATTTTGTTCAAACGGATCTTTCGTGGTATTGGTATTCGTTGTAACGGAATTTCACTGTACTTTCAGTACATATTATGCATGAAATTTATAATGCGTAAGTAGCAAACCAAACTTAAAGAACAAAATGTCCGTTTTCCGCCGTTTCGTACTAAACGTAGTCATATTAAGCAGGGCTGCCTACCCTCCCCCCCCCCCTCCCTAAGAGTGAGGGCTCATCCTCCCAAATCGCGGAGACCCACTCCCAAAAGCAGGACCTACCCAATTGAGGAAAATACCCCTCAAAACACCCCCCCCCCCAAAAAAAAAAAAAAAAATTTCAATGGCACAGTCTGCGCCATGACCCCCCCCCCCCCTCCTCTAGGTGGGCACCTCTGTATTAAGAGGGTTCAACTGCATTGATTTTTTTTGTGTAAAATTTGATTAGTTATTCATGTTTTCCTTTTAGAAAGCGGCATTTCCCGACTTTCACCTATATACAAATATGAAAACGCATTTCTGAATCAACAATGAAATGAAAAATACCTTCCAGTTCAGCATTATCTTATTTGTCATTGCTCCTTTGGGAAGAAAGAGGGAAAATTTGCGTGAGATAACGCGGAATTTGGCTCGCTGCGGAAAGCCTGGACTGTGAATCATCGTTGCGGCAGCCGTGGAAATTCCTTTAACGGTGGAATATTTACTCTAACATTGCAAAGGAAGGAATTGAACGCAATCTGGGATAGTTTAAATTGGCGGGAGCGAGTTTTCCAAGCAGAAAAACACTTCAGTAAGTTCTAGGCATCTCAATGCGTCTTCTGAACTGACATATTACGAGATATAACTCGCAGTGTCCCCCCCCCCCTAAGAAAAAAGAAATTCAATTTAGCATTTGATGAAATTTACTTTTTTTTTTCTTGTAACATTGCAACGATACTCGTAATCGTTCTGATCTCAGTCGAATACATTTTGATTAATCGCAATTCTCCCTTACCTACTTTTTGCGCAAATTTAAAAACTGAAGATTACAAAACTATGAAAAGATCGTAAAATAATCATAAAAACACTTCACAAACAAAACAAAATCAGAAAATACAGAATATTATTTCAAGAAATATTCTCTAAAAAAATCTTTAAAATGGTCTCATGAAAAAAGAAGAGAAACCGCACGCTTTGTAAATTAATTCCGTTTCGTTCTATAAATCTTAATTAATTGTTATGAAATGAAATTATAACGCAAGGTTCATTTCAGATTTTGTATTCAGTATTTTGTTCAAATGCAGAGTTCGCAAAATGACACTTTTTTTTTTTGCCGTAATTATTTAATTTACTGTGTGATTAGCACAAAATTTTATTTCGAGGAAGTCAATACAAACTCAAAATAAAACAATGCGCTAATCAAATAATAAATTAAATAGTTATGACAAAAAAAAGTGTCATGCTGTGGACTCCACTTATGATCAAAATACTGGGGAAAAGGTTCATAATTTAATTTCATTTTAAAAATTAATTTCGTTCAAGAGTAATGATAAATGAGGTAAATAACTTCGCAAGAAATAAGAGAAATTCCAAAAGAATGAATGAATAAAAAAAATAAGAGAATGAATGAATAAATACATAGATGAATTACTAAATGAAGGAATGTAAATGAATCAATTAATAAATGAAAACGTAGGTGATTTAAAATGATTGAGTGAGTAAATGAAACAAACTATTTCACTTTGCCCCATCCACTTTGCCCCGTATGTACTTGACTGATTGTAGAAAATATTTAAAATACAAATAAGCTTAATATTAACAAATTAAATATTTCACAGAGTATTAGAAAGTCTCAGTTAATAATTAAAATGTTAATAACAGGAACTTATCATTTTATAGTAACAAAAATAATTATTGACGTACAACAAAATATTACAAAATGAGTATCAATTTTTAAAAATTGCCTGTACTTCCAAACGCTTTAATCTTTGGTGGTATTTTTTTCCTGACTGAAATAGATTACATGTGGTACTATATATTTAAAATAATACCAAATAGGTAGAGCTAAAAGCGAAGTAAATATTTGACTATTTCACTTTGCCCCATGTTCCCCTACTTTTATTTTCAAAGTGGTTTGCTTTAATAAAATACTTTAAGCTATTTTTTTTTCTTCTAAACTCTTCGATTAAGAAAAAAGTAAAAAAAGAAACTCTACTTCCTTCAATAGGCTAAAACAATGCAATCCTATGTTTTGGAATCACTAGTAAAATTCCATTTTATTTTATTTTCTTGATGAACAACTACCAACCAGCATTTTCAGCATTCCAATAACAGCTTTTGCGTGACACAAAAACGAAAAAAAAAAAAAAATCTTTCCATTCCTCTTAAGCAAAAAATGCAATAAAATATTACTAAATCTGGCAATACCTCAGTAAATCATTTATTATTCTGCATTTTATGCTTAGCACCTGGTGACCAATGTCAGCGTCGCAGACGGATGCACTCTTCGGCACGTTGCAGTTCTAATTCTTCAGCAAACAGATTTGTAAAGCATTGGGGAAGAGGAAAGAATGCACAAATTTTTCTCAAGTTGCGTATGCTCATGAATAACAAGAAACTCTTCTAGAAGATGACCTAATTTTTTCGCGTAATTTTCAAATATTGCCATATAAATATTTTCATGAGTAATAAGTTAAAATATTTTTCCTCAACTGATTTATGCTGTAAATTTACTGCATCATGAGAAAATTGTTTTTGAAACGTCATGATGCTGTTTTTGCTGATAAGTTACAAATTTGTTGCTTCATGAAATTTTTTTAGCACATATTAATCAGCATATTGACGACTGTTAAGATTTTTTTTCTCATTCAAGTCATTTATTTGATCTAATTGTTTCGATTTTACGCATTGTTTGCATGACAACAAAAGCAAACAATGCGTAAAATGGAAGTTCTTCCCTCTTTGAAACTTTTGTACTAACTTAAAATTCGTGTGTGTGCGCGGGGGGGGGGAGGCTTTAAAATAAAGTATATTAATGAATTCCTCAATGAACTTTGAAGGGAAGTAATAATTAGCTATTATTTGCACGAATATTTGTCAAAACTAGTTAAAGGCCTTAATTTTTGTTTTAAGTAATGCTCATTCATGATTCTCAACTTAGTAAATTCGAACACTTATTTTACTGGTATATTTCTCAATAAATGAGCACACGGTTCTCGTATGGGGGTGCCCACGAGAGCGGGAAGGGAGGTCCATTGCGAAATTGTTAGGGGGTGTTTTTAAGGGGTCCTTTTCTATTTTAAGAGGCCTCATTATCATTGTGAGGCCTCAAAGACTTATTTGAAGGGGTGCGCCATCGCTCATGGGGGGGAATGGGCACCCCCATCACATAGAACATAAATGTATGCACATTTTAATGATATTTACTGATGCATGTAACACAAGCTCTAACTTAGAAGTCTTTTAGAATCAATTACTGTAAAAGCACTTATTTTCACGCCTCCGTCGTAATCGCAAAAATTTAAATGTCGCAAAACATTTGAACTTCAACTTTATGCATTCAGTCAACTTTCGATTCTATTCATATAAAATTCGCGAAATCATTGATATTTTCATTTTGCGAAAATTAAAGTTCGCGAAAATGAATGTTTTACAGAATATTCCAACGAATCTGGGAGTGCAAAGAATGCAAGGAAGAAAATTCGTGAACGGTAACTTTCGCGCAAATTAGTGCTCTTACAGAAAATTCTAACGAATCTGGGAGAGCAAAGAATGCGAGGAAGAAAATTCGGTGAACGGTAATATTCGCGAACATAAGTGCTCTTACAGTCAGGGGCATGCACAGAAATTTTGGGGCCCGTCACAAATAACTTTTACGGGCCCCCTACATATTGCTTACCCTACGTCTCTACATATATTTCCACATTAATTTTCAAAGTCTCGGGCCCCCTTCAGGCTCTAGCCTGGGCCAACAGTTGTCCCTTCTCCTCCCCCCCCCTGTGCACCACCCCCCTGCTTACAGTATATTCCAGCGAATCTGTGAGTGCAAAGAATGCACAAATTTGTTGAGTAAATTAAACAACTAATCAAATCACAAATGAATTTGCTTTCAGAGATAAGAAGTCATAACAGAACCTCACAGAGTGCCAAATGGAATGCTTCCCATGTCAATAATTAATCATGTTTATCTGTTCAATTGATAAGTCGGAGTTAGTGTTTACTTTTCTCAAAACGATTTGCTACATACAAAGTGACATGGACCGTTGTGATAAGATAGATAATTATTTGACAGATGAAGGTTTTGCTATTTCAATGAAATTCGAGAATATCAGTGTTTTCAGTTTATTTTAGTTTACTTAGTTACAGTTAACTAGTTGATTAGATAACTGCCTACAATGACACAATGAAAAGTTAAATTATGCATTAGTGCTTAAAAAAATCCTGGGTCTAATAATCTACAAAATTTAGGTTTTCTTCCCAAATTTCATAAATTTTCACTAAATCATTTGATTTTTCGCTCAGTTATTAGAACTTCTCAACCAGACATTACTTCTTGCCCCTTATAGTCATCAGAATGTTTCCTCAGTTTGCTGGATTTTCTTCCTGGTCATACAAGCCATTAGGACTCTCTCCTGTGAGTCCTTAAAGTTTTTCTTTAGTCGTGAGGACTTTTTGCATTAGTTCTTTGTTGTTGTTTTTCTTTCGTTTTCTTTTTTTTAGTTTAGTCATTGAATTTTTTGTTCAGTTCTAAAAAATTTTACCAGGTTTATTGGTTAGGTCATTATATTGATTTCTTTAATCGCTGCGGTAAGGATTTTCTCTTAAGTTCTTAAACATTGGAACTTTAAATATTCGTTCTTTATTTTCTTTCTTTCTTTTTTTTTTTTTTTCTTCACTTAGTCCTTGAATTTTTTCTTCAGTTATTAATATTTTCATTAGGTTTGTTGGCAAAGTTGTTTTATTTATTTTTTTATCATTAGATTTATGCTCAACTTTTTGAATCTTTATGTGTTTTAAATAAGAATGCTTAAACTTTTAGTTTAAGTAACAAATGTTAAGATTTCCTCCTCAGATTTTAAGATTTTCACTTACTCATTACGTTTTTTTCTTTTTTTTTTCTTTTCACATGGTTCTTAGTTCTTATGGTTTACCACTCAACCATTTAAGTTTCCCCCTCAGTCTTAAGAATTTTCCCTTTAGTCATTAAACTTTTAAGATTTTTTAAACTTGACTATTAGAAACCCTTCTTACTGGTTAGACTTTCTTTCCTTTATGGTAAGGATTTTCTCCTCTAATATTAAGATTTTTTTACACTAGGTAATTATGATTTTTCTCTTTTAAACTAAAATTTTCCCTTTGTGATTAGAAAAAAAAGAATTGAATCGGTGGAAAACTGGCGAAGTTATGACACTTTTTGTGGGAGCCACGCCCCCCCCCCCCCCTTTTTTTACTAAAAAATGCATATAAGAAATGCATATATAATGCATGAGTAAAAACAACGCATATAATATTTAAATTTTTAATACTAATACCATTTCAAATGAATCATAAGACTTTATTTGTTTTGAACTTGTATTAAAAACTAAATTGTTTATTCAATAATGAAATTTGCAATAGTAAAACAAAATGTTGATTTCCTCAAAGCCTAATTTTCGACATAATTACAAAATTCAGACTGCTCCTTGCAAACGAATTATTATTTAAATTTTCTGAAAATTTTATGCCAAGTATTTAAGTGGTTTGTTAACATTTTGTTGTGAAATATTTTTCTGTTTGATTAGTTTTGTGGAGTATATTTGCTATATTTTATTGAAATAGAACATATTTTATCGAAAACATATAGTTTTTGCTTTTTTTCTCATTATTTATCTTTACCATAAATTTTTGAAAAAGTAATTCCTACATCCTAATTTCGGTTGTTTTACGTATCATATTTAGCTAGCATTTTATAAATTTGATGAATTTTCGTTTGCAAGGAGAAATATGAAAAAAGCGTAATAAAATTTAAATTAAGAAAATATATTTTAAAATAATTCATTGAAATTTTATATTTGAGTTGGTATTAGCATCATGTAACTATGCTGAAAATTTCAAAGAAATTCATTGAAAATTACTTTTAAAAAAATTGAAACCACCGTATCGCTTTAATCATTATGTTTTGTTTCAAATCATTAGGATTAAGGGACTGTGAAAACATATCACGTGACAATGAAGAAAAGGCTTGGCTGAAGTTTTCTGAAGTTCCATAATAGGATTTTCTCTCTCCACTAGAATACTTTCTCTGAAAATGCGCCAAAGCAGAAGGTTAAATTAAAGGAGTTGATCTGGAAAGAACCACTGACCTACCCACTGGAGCAAAAAAATTCGTCACTTATAACTTTCTTGTTAGTCACGGTACTAGGTCACGTAACATCGTTTAGATTAAAGACTTCGATTGCGTGAAGTGGAGATAAAGAGTTGGCGAAAAACATAAAAAATCGGTTTTGAAGTCATGCAGTAGCTTGCAATATTTAAAACCAAAAATGTCAACTTGCCCACATTATCTTTTGCTATTTATTATTGATTGATTAGTTAATTATGAACAGTTAAGAATTATACCATAAAATATTTTTTTACTCCACTAGAAAAAAGAAGTTTCAAAAGTAGTTTAAAAAAATCGTGGGTGCAGAACAATTCATATTCTATCACCTGCAATAGTTGAGGGCGGTAATGTAAAGGAAAACGGAAAATTTAGTTCAAGAATTTAAAAATATAATTTTTGTATTAGGTCCATTTCATCTTCATTCTTTAAACTGTTCAAATTTCTTCTTAAAAAGAAATGGAAAAGTGAGTGGAAAATGTCGTAACTAGTAGAGAGATATTTCGAGAAAATAAAAGATTCTTAGGGCATAATTATTAAGATTAATAAGCGAATAAAAATGAATTAATTAAAGAAAACATTAAATGTAAGAAGAGAGCGGATGTTTTATTAACTAAGAAGCACCATTATGTTTTGTCATCATTCATACCAACAAAATTTACATCAGGCCTCAAATTTGATGATCATTTTGATTCAAATTTCTTTGATTTTACTTTCCATCAGTTTTTTTTTTTTTTTTTTTTTTTTTCATGTAGTAACTGAATATTTTTTTTTTTTGTTAAGTTCTTAAAATTTTCATTAGGTTTGGTTATTTTATTTCTTTAATCATTAGATATTTTCTCAGTTTTTAGATCTTTTGCGTACTTAAAGTAAGAAGTTTTACGTAAACTTTTTAATGCAAATAATTAATGTTTAGATTTTCTCCTCAGTTCTTAAGACGACATTTTCACTTACTGATTATTTTTTTCCCCACATGGATCTTATGGTTTATTACTCAGTCATTCAGTTTTCCCCTTATTCTTGTGTTCTCTCCTTAGTAATTAGACTTTTTCTTTAATCATCAGAGTTTTACTTGATTATTAGAAAATATTCTTGCCATGTAGGATTTTTCCTTAATCATAAGAACTTTTTCCTTGAAACTGAATTTTTTTCCCACTTAGTACATATAATTATGATTTTCCACTTCCAAATTAAACATTTTAATTCAGTGATAAGGATTATCTCCTTAGTCATTGGGTTTTATTTTTAACACTTTATCATTGATACCGACATACTTTATGAGATTAATTTTCTACAACAAAAATGATAAAAAACTTAGGAAATTCAGATTTACAATCAAATCATCTAGTTGACAGGCAATAGACGCTTCAAGGCAGGCTCGAATGAATATTGACCTTTCGATTTTGCATTTATCATTGCTCTTTGTGCACTGTAATTACTTTGTTTTTAATTTCAAAATATATTCATTACAAATTCCTTCCTCCACGAAGACAAACGCTTCGTAGCATCACCACTTTGAAAATTTAGTTTCGCTAAATCAATCAACGTTTAACGCATTATGATCACATTTGTCAAATTTAGACGCGTGTGACCATCACGTGATCAGGCAGCCTTATTGCGCAAGTTAGGAAATAATTAATTTTAATCTAAGAGGCAGCGGAGTGTCCATTTCCATCCATCATGGACTTCGCTTCTTTTCCAAAATACCACGGTTTTAATCATAAAGATCAAATCTACCATCAGCAAGTTTAATTAATGTTTTGTCTCTGTGTTCAGTAGAAGCGATTAACTTCTTCAGTTTGTTCAAATCTGACTATATTTAATTTTAATTACAATTACTTCTTTTAATTTCAGAGGGATGTTCAGATTTAACCGCAGGATATCAGATGGAATATCCTTCCGGAACATTTTAAATCTAGAGCGCAATAATAATGATATCCCTAAAATACTCCATTCACATCATGCTAATCAAAAATTGCTTTGTGGTCGTTGACATCTCCAGCTTGTTGTCTAACAACATTAAGACACAGTCCTCTAGAGAATACTTGTGCAGTTTTTAATCCTATTACAGAAAATATAGTAGTTTTTGATGTCTCTATATCTGGTTATGGGTATATATGTTAGTTTTACGTATCTAACCACTATAGAATACAGTCTTCTCCCGCTACAACGCGATCCGACTTACGCGAAATGGCTATAACGCGATTTTTTCCCCCCGGTAAAGAATTTTAGACCTAGCGCGAATTCTCCGCCCGCAACACGAAAATTTTCCGAAGGGAATCGCGGTGTGTAAGTATCGCTTAGTTATTGGATACTAAAATTTTTTTTTCGTGAATGGACCTTCATCCCTTTGGCATCACTGAGAGTGGAAGTTCCCACACCATACTAGTCTGAACATCTCTTATACAAATAACTACTACTCATTTTCCATTTATTTTTTTTTCATTCTATATGGGAAAGTTGATGAAATATAATGACACCTAAGAGCGCTGTTTCATTTAAAGTTTGAAGATAGAATGAAAAAGAGAAAGTTTCTGACAAGTAAAGAAAAGGTAAAGATTATGTTGAATAAAACGGTTATTTTTAAAATATAAATAAAAATTCAGTTTTTTTATGTGAGAAACAGTGATGTATAGTTAAGAAATTATTTTCAACAGCTTGAGGTGGTGTTTACAAGTGTCTTTAATTATATGGGTATGTTTGTAAAAGTTTTTACACATACCCTTTTCCACAACGCGAAATTTCGACTTACGCGAGGGGTCTTGGAATGCATAACTCGCGTAAGTCGGGACTCGACTGTACATTGCTTTTATAAGTTTATATAACTTGTGTTCATTATTGGAGGAGTGAGATGCAAGAGATGAAACAAACCATCAGGGTTCGCCGATATATATATCATGATATATATCCGATATTTATTTGGAAAATATCATGATATTTTGATACTTTCGATATTTATATTTTCAAGTATGCTATTTTCAACATAAAAATTATATTTATTTTAGTAATATTGTTCATTTATTATTAAAATTAACCAAAAAGTTATGTATTACATTTTAGGATGTATGAATACAACATTAATATAACAAAGTAATATAATATTCCTTTTTTAACACACTTTTATTAGCTTCACTTGTATGTTTGTGAGTAACTCTCCTTTGGACTAAGAGGCTTATTACTGTTAGTACATTTCACCACTTTATGAGCGTTCGCGGCCGAGCGGTCTAAGGTGCGAAATTAAATTTATAATTTTGCAACTCAATTTTCACCCACTTTTTGTGATCGGATTCTTTTAAAATTTGGAATGCAACCTCAGACCCGATGACAATGCAATATTCTATCATCAAATCAATTTATTAACGATACGTTATTAGTTTATTCTAATTATTATGCTTTTATTAGCTTAACTTGTATGTTTGTGGGTCCAACTTTCCTTTGGACAAATAGCCAGTGGCTTATTAGAATTACTTACAACGTACAAATCAGAGCTGCCGAGTGTAGCAATGTTTGCACATGAATTTACCAGAAAATATTCAAAATGTCTGATGCAAATAACGCAATAGAATACTAAGATACATTCCATTATAACAATAATAGTTTAAAAAACTAAAAAAACACGCTTTTGTAGCAAAATGAACTAAAAAGTAAAAAATGAAATAATAGTGTAAAAAACTAAAAAAACACACTCTTTAGTAGCAAAATGAACTAAAAAGTTAAAAACAATCTTTGGATGACAAGTATATAAAGTAATTGGCCGAACACTTAATTTTACTGAAATAGAAAAAAAGGGTGGTAGGCTTCTTATCAGTTGTCTTAAATTTCTTCCGCTTGTTATCCATGCAAAAATGTAAATAGGCAGCCCCCCACGCTTTTTTTTTATTACAGTAAAATTAAGTGTTTGGTCAATTACTTTATACACTTGTCATCCACAGATTATTTTTAACTTTTTAGTTCATTTTGCTACTAAAGCGTGCTTTTTAAGTTTTATAAACTTTTATTACTTTATATTCATAAAATTAATAGTTGTAACCATTTTAATACAGATTGAAAGTGCCTAGTTAAATATTAAATGTTGTTCAGAAGAAAAAAAAAGAAAATAAAATGCTTATGACTGTGCACCGACTAATGCACATTTTATATTTCTGGATTATATTACTGTTTAAGTAAGGAAAAATGAGTGAAACAGCTAACACTAAATTAGCTCCATTAAAATCGATAAAAATGTAAAATAAAATATTAGACATAAATAATGAAAGAAACATTACTTTCAAGCTTTCATATTTGCAAAAATAATACAAGAAAATAAAGAGCGGTTACAGATTTGTATTTACTACAAGTGGTACCCGCACGGTTTTGTCCATAGTAGAAAATCCAAAAGTTCATTTGGTTCGCCTGTATATTTACAAATAATGGATGATGAATTTCTCGCCAATTGGTTATGTTCATTCGCTCTTCCAATGTTACGGTTCCACGTCATGATAATTTCGTAATTTACTCGTCCATCTTATGATAATTTTGCTCTGGAAAATGTTCTTAAAATTGAAATAGAAAAAGCACAAAATCGAATTTTCGAAAAATCGCTTCTAGGTGCACACCCCCATGCTACAAACAAACTTTGTACCAAATTTCATAAAAATCGGCCGAACGGTCTAGGCGCTATACGCGTCACAGAGATCCGGGCAGAAATCCTGACAGACTTCCAGCTTTATTATTAGAAGAGAAGAGATAGAGATTTTAAAGACTGTACTTTGTGCTGATTGAAAATATCGGATATATATCAAAATATCCCATTTATGTATCAAAATATCGGATATTTTCGAAATTTACGGAAATATCATGATATTTTCAAACCCTGCAAACCATACATATTTGCAGAAAAGAAATTTATATTATGAAAAAGTTGAACAATAACTAATTTAGTATTGTAATTCGGAGAGACTTGAACTTGCGGAAACATAAGATAAACTAAGAGCTCCAGAGATGAAGCCTCAGAGAGAAGTCGCAGAATGATGAAAAGCGATTATAAGAATTGTATTTCTTCACACTCTAGCTAGAAATAGTAGCTGATAATATTATTTAGCTATTTCATTGTGCTAACTATCTCGCGCACACAGTCGACTTTTCCCTTTTGCTACTACTAAAAGTGTCTCATAGCTTTTTTCCTAGTCAATTTAGGCCCTTCGCATTTCGAAGGGTAGGAAAAATTTCCTGAGGAGGTGTTTTTTACAGGGTTTCCAACGATACTAAATTCGAAAAGAAAGGACAATTTTTTCGTGAAGAAAAGAACTATTTTGATCGTTAAAATGCGTTACGAAAATGAGACCGAGTTATCCATGATCCTCGTCAAATTTCTAATTTTTTCTCTCGTTCGTCCTTCAGGAGTATCGCGGACATAAATAGAAGTATGCGGGGAATATGAGGTCGGATTTTCTTTACTAATGATAAAGCTGAAAGTCTGTGTCCCTGGATGTCTGTATCTTTGGATGTCTGGATGTCAGTTACGCGAATAGCGCCTAGCCGTTCAGCCGATTTTCATGAAATTTGGCACAGAATTCGTTCGTAGCATAAGGGTAAGCACCTCGAAGCTTTTTTTTTTTTTTTTGAAATTCGATTTTGTTCTTTTCCTATTCCAATTTTAAGCCACCATTGGTGGATGTAATTCACGAGTAAATTACCATAACATGGACGAGCAAATTAACATAGCATATTGGCGAGAAATTCATCATCCATTATTTGTAAATATACAGGCGAATCAAATGACCTTTTAATTTTCTACTACGGACAAAGCCGTGCTGGTACAACTAGTATCTAATAACACAGATATTAGCAGGGTGCGATACCTCTATGCCTGGTTACATTACAACAGGGGTTCCACCCACCCCCTAATATCACGGAGCCCCTCCCCCCTCTCAAAGCAAGAGCCCCACCCTCAAAACCCGAGAAAATACCCCACAAAACACCCCCTTTCCCCCAAAATTTCAACGGCGCAGCCTGCGCCATGAACCCTCCCCCCTAAGTGGACACCCTTGATCATTCTAGTTAGTATCTACTACAGAATGCATGGATTTTAGCAATTTGTGCACATATTGCGTTCACTAGTGGATGCGTAATATGCAGAGGATTTAAATATTTAAATTTCTTTAAAAAGAAACTTTATACCTCCAAAAAAGTTCTAACAACAACTAAATTTGATGTTGTAGTCCGGAAAGAGTTTTCTCTCTTCCAAACAATTGGATCACTGAACAACCTGCATATAATTTAATTGAACTTCGTTTTCTATTATTCCATTGTTTCTTTCGTTACCTTTGTTCACTTAATTCCATCATATAATTTATTCACGCTATTCTTCTGTGATTTGATTTCGATTCACTGCATTCCCCTATGTGTTATTTTGTGTGTTGTTGTTCACTGAGACAGCGCGAGTTTAGAGCTTAGAGTTGGCGAAATAATTTGTTAATTTTTTTTCTGTATTTTTTTTTTTTTTTTTTTTTTGAATTTTATGCCAATTTGAATGGAAAATATTAAACATTTTTTTGTAAATTAAAAGGCACTTTCATTTTACATTGTAAACATATCTCATCATTAAGTATAAGTATTTATTTAAAGTAAATGATTCCAAAAGCAAAAACAAGTTTAAAAAAAAAATAACTAAATGAAGGGAGAATTAATTTCTTTTCTGATACATGATTTGATAACTGATAATCATAGCAACTTGTCATGCCGTTAAATAAAGTATTTTTCTTTCAGGGTATTCTGTCATATTAAAATGAGTTTGCAATAGTGAGAGTAAATGTCTCACAATATTTAAAAAAAATTAAAAAGCAAAAATAAATAAGTAAATAAATTTAATGTTTGAGTGTTTTCTCTTACACTAAAATAGCTTTGAATGTGATAAAATTAATAAGTAAAGGTTTGAATTAATTCTGAACTGTGATACTTTTAGTAACTTTCATTCATTGTATAAAAAAAGTGCTTAGCAATTATCGAACATTTAAATTTGTTTCCTACTCGGTTGCCGAATATTGAAGTATTCGGAAGAACCGAATATTCGGTTTGTCTGCGGAATATGCAGTACCGAATACCAACCGAATGTTCGATGCATCTCTAAATTTACCATCGTTACAAGGGGTTGTTTCCTAAATTTTAAAAGTATTTTTTCTGAACGAGCATGCTTAAAAACATAGGATTTAACCATTTTTTAAACAATCCAGGGGCGTAGCTAGGAGGGGGGGGGTTTGGGGACAACCCCCCCCCCCCGAAAAGTTAGTCTCAAAAAAAAAAAAGAGAAAAAGAAGAGAGAAGAGAAAGGAAAAAATTCCAAGCGATTACACACACACACACACACACACACACACACACATATATATATATATATATATATATATATAAAAGAAGTAACCCCCCCCCGAAAGTCGGGTCTAGCTACGCCACTGAAACAATCTGACCAAGGGCGCCCATATAGGGGGGCAAGGGTGGGCTCGAGCCCCCCCCCCCCCTTAGAAATGAGAACTTCCTTGCTTTTAATACTTTTTTCTTTGCAAAAATGTAAAAACATTTATTTTCCAGCTGTTATGAGTAAGTTATTAAAAATGTCAAATTTTTATGACTCTAATCTGTTCTGAAATCGGTTCCCATGGGGAAAATATCCTGCTAAACCATGTTAAAAATATTTGAGCCCCCTTACAATTTTGCATATGGGCGCCCATTATCTGACTAAGTTTAATATTTTTTTTTAATTATTTTAATCGGTGCGCAGATTGGAATTCATTTTTTACACTTCTACACATGACATCGCAGGTGATGAAATGCTATTCACTTATGCCATAAGAGCACAGCGCAAATTATCATAACCTGGTAAAGCGGTTGACGCCAAAGCGTTAATATTTAGCGCGGCAATGGAGTAGCGCTTCAAAGTACATACAACACTTGTGACGTCATAAAGACCACGCCTAATTTTCGAAATCGGACAGTTAAGAAAATAAGTAATACATTTCTGTTGGGAAAATTAAAGTTTTTTTGCCTTTATGTTGTTATTATTATTATTATTTGCTTATTTTATCAATTTCAGTGCATAAAAGTAGTTCTTTTACTGAAGGAAACAACCCCATTGCTGTTGCCATTTTTGCTATTAATGCTTTCATTCCGCATTTTAATGGAAGTTTTCATGTTAGTTGATAGCTTGTTTCCTTTATTTAGAAGAACACTTTACTTTTCAATGACTTTTGCTAAATCATTTCATATGTAAATAGAATCGAATGAAAAGTTCATATAAACCCTTTTGACAGCTTTGCACTCGGAAGTAATAGTGGATATTGATAAATATTTGTTACAAATAAACAAGAAAATTAACGTTGAAATTGTTTCACAATTTCCTACTAAAAGGAATATATAAATAAATGACTCATCAAAACCTTATTTCGAAACACGACAGAAAACCTGTTGCCATAAATCGTTCTCAATTTTATAGCCCAGTTACGCACTTCCCCAGATGGCACCGACGTCACATAGAACAAATGATTGACAACATACCTTTTCAGCTCGAATATTAGCTTCCCTGGCAGCTTGTTCAGCCGTTTCCGCTCTATCCACGGCGTTTTCCTTTTCCAACTTCATAGCTTGCATTTTTTTCTTAATAGCTTCCATTTTGGAATTACTAATGAAGCACCGAGAAAACGAAATAAAAACAAAACCCCGATCAACGAACGCACTCTCCGAAAAATGACCAGACTAGAATAAATTCCGCTCGGAAATAAAACACACTCCCTGCTCGCTATTAATCGTCTGCCGCTATTCACTTCACACAGCTTTATGTGTGTCACAGATGAAACAGCTGAGAAACAAGCAGAACATTTAAAACCGCACTCTCTCCTGCTATTGGTCGAATCCGCCGAGCATATACATACGGTCGAAATAAAAACACTTTCGGGCGAAGTCAGGGTCAAATTTCACTGCAAAGCATTCCATATAAAAACAACGCCGGACCGAAAAATGCTCGCTTGTCTGCATCGAAGTGGGTTATGCTGTGTGAGCTGGGCGATGCTGAGGTTTTTCAAGTGAAGAGAGAGCATTCTTTTGCTTTTTGTTTTCATTTTCTTCGGCTGAGCAGTTAGCTGTTAAAGTGAAATGAAGAGGGAAAATGCTTCTTCACTCGAAACAAAAAGAGGAAAAAAAAAGTGAGAGTAAATTTCCGTGAAATAATGTAGCATTGCTTACCAGTTTATGAGCTTTTTAAACATTTTGAGCGATAACTCCATGCATATAAATGCTTCTTTGGTGTTAAATGCTCATAATTTTTCTCCCGATGCCTTTTAAGGGATGGTTTTAGGAATTAAGACTAGATGCCATTTGAATGAATCATGCCCATTGTCTTTTTCCTGGTGATTTTCTTGATCATGTGCATTTTTCTTCTGGTTGCACAGAATTGTCCGGAGTTCAGCAAGAGTCAAAAAAGAAAACAATGGAAATGTCCTTCAATGGGTCAAAAGTAAAACTGGATACACAATTCCTCTGAGGCGCAGCGGGGGGGGGGGGGGTTAAGTCACTACAATCCAGGTTTTGCTAAATCGGAAGAAACATGATCGACTTCGACTCGTTTATCCCAAAACAGGTCTAACTCCGACTCCGCAACCGTGGCAGAAGAGCAAACTCGGAGCGAAAAAGACCGACTCCTGGAATTTTAAAACATCCAACTCTTTCTTTTACTCGAAAATCAGTCTGCCTCTCCGACTCCTCAACCCTGGAAACCGAAACAGCGCGACTCTGCAGCAGGCGTCGCAGCATGGGCGCCCATATGCAAAATTGTAAGGGGGGGGGGGCTCAGAAATTTTAACCATGGTTTAGCAGGATATTTTCCCCATGGAAACAGGTTTCAGGACAGATTAGTCATTAAAATTTGACATTTTTAATTATTTATTCATTAATGGCTGGAGAAGAAATATTTTTATATTTTTGCAAAGAAAAAAGTACTAAAAACAAGAAAGTTCAAATTTCCAAGGGGGGGGGGGGCTCAAGCCCCCCCCCCCCTTGCCCCCCTATATGGGCGCTTTTGCGTCGCAGATTCTTGAGAAAGTTAGCAGACTTTTTTTTTTTTTTTTCACGAAAAAAATCTTAAATTTCAGCGAACGAAGATTTGCACCATATTTTCTGTGATATTACCCACGGGTACTTTTAATACACTTTTAAAACACAAACACTTAATGTATCGCAATACATAAATCTATTCAGCTTTTTGAAAAAGCTTGGCAAAAATTTGTACTTTTATTTCTTAAATTTAGCATCGTACTTTTAGTATTTATCGGCGCCGATTTAAGTTTTTCGATGAACCTGATGTTGGATTATCCGGCAGATTATTACTGGATTTTTATAGCTTGACCACGAAGAGAAGGCGGATGACCTTGAAGCGAAACCTCATTTTGTATCATTTGTAATAGGTGGAATCAACCGGAAAGCACCTAAAAGTGAGAGTCGTTCTTACTGATCCTATCTATCACAAAATAATAACAATCAACCTATTACAAACGACACAAATGATGCGTTTGCTTCAAGGTCAGCCGCCTTCTCTTCGCGGTCAAGCTTTAGTCAGCGTCGCTGACTACCGAAAAAAAACTCTGCTGTTGGGTCAGTAACCCTTACGAGATCCTTGGTTTTAAGCAATATTGCCATCCCTAGTAAGGCAATATAGAGAAATGTTAACGACTATTTTGACCTCTCTCTTTTCTTATAGGAGAAAATTCTTGCCGCATAATTAAGTTATTTTATCAAAGACTATTATCAGACAGAAATCAAGTGCTAGTGTCTCTAATCCAGTTGCTGGGGAAAATATAAAGGAAGTGTGTACAAACAAAGAGATTAAAAATAAATCGATCAAAAATCAAGTTTGAGGTTTTCTGCATTTTTTTTTTCTTTTTCTTAATTTTGAATTCGATAGGATTGGATTATGCTAGCGACGTTCATCAGTAGTTGTGTGCACTATCGCAGCCAGAATTTTCTCTTGAGAGGTGGTGGTCATAACAGTCCTTACATTTATGCACTGTTTTAACATACAGTAGAACTTAAAAAATCCAAATTAAGTGAGAGCATGGGTAATTCGGATTTTTAAATTAATCGTGATTTTAAGAATGACGAAGAACGTACCATTTTGGAAAATAGTATGACCTATAAAAAAACTTACTTAAGGAAAGTAGTCTAATTTTTTGTTCCATTCTTCATTTAAACCATTTAAAAAAATGATAAGTTGCATACTTAGGAAAGTAAAGCAGCACTGCCCAAACAACAATGAAATATGTTCAATATAACTGTGCCATGTGATTTCATTATAGGATTTGTATAGAAGCTACAGATGATATTTGTTGATCATAAATTTAAAAAAAAAAAAAAAAAAAATAGTCGCATTAAAATTTTATTAACGAGACCGGTCTACCGACAGGGTTGTCCTATTTTGTCCACCCCGGATAAAACCGTCCTGGACAAAATGAAATTTTGTCCATTTCGTCCACTTTTTCAGTAAACTGGAAGTTTGTACGAGGGCAAATCAAAAAGTATTTGCGCCTTTTTTTAAGCCAAAATACGGCTATGAATACAAAGCAAACATATACATTCCCAACAGTGACAGAGTTTCTTGCCGTATCTGCTTTTTGCTCGGAAGAGCGGAGCTGCTATCAGTCATTTAAGATGACGGTTGTTCTTCAGACGTCCACAACTTATGAGCAGCGAAGTGTTATTCGTTTTCTATGGAGCAAGGGAGCCCATAGCAATTCACAGGGAAATGCACCTAAGCCCAGGCTTTGCCCTAGTGATTTTTCACGTTTTCGATCCCCTGAAGAGGTTTCTGGGCAGGACAGAGATTCACATGCGACGAAGAAGCCGAGAACGCGGTCCGACGGTGGTTCCACAGGCAGCCGCAAGAATTTACCACAAGGGGATCTCTGATTTAGTGCTGCAATGGGAGAAATGCCTGAACCGGTGTGGTGACTACGTGGAGAAATAATGTAAGGTCCGTAGTACACTGCGTGTATTTATACTTGTATGTACCTGTTTTTGGCGAATAAAAAATAGGCGCAAAGACTTTGATTTGCTCTCGTAGTTTAAATTTGAAGTTTGAAAATAATAAATAAATATATGTTCTTCCTATTCAAGTAATATTTTAATATAAAAATAGCATACATAAATATGTATATGAACAATTGATTGTAAAATATTTTATAGTGAAAATGAAAAAAAATAAGATCAGTTGAAGCTTATGTAAATGCGTATATAAATCAAATGAGTATTAATAAGTTATAATGCATATAATAGCATTTATAAAAGCAAACACCTCAGTTGTAAATGTTAAGGTGTTTATCTGTGATATGGAGATTTATTGCCCATAATAAATGCATTTGTGAAATTAAAAAGGAGAAATAAAAAGTTTTCAAAGGTTGGAGTCTCAAAACATTAAAAAATGTTTTTTTAAAAAAGAAGAAATACTTGATATTCATAAAGGAAATGTTGACATGGAGTGAAATTGTTGTTGTAACATAAATACAAATGTGATGATCAGAAACAGGCTTTGAACACAGCAAGGCTGTTCTTAGTCAATTTATTAGTGCCCAATGAAGATTAATGGCGCTTTTAAAACTATCTACCCCCTTGCTCATTATAGCCTCTTCCGACACACTGTTCTGAGCACCCACAACCCTACTAAAGTAGTAATTTTTCTTTATTTGAGTGACATTAACCTATCCATAAATACATGCAGTTTACTACGAAGCGACATCAGTAAAAATTCGAAAAATATGACAGAGTAAAACGTTTTTAGTCTATAAATCTTCCTTTTGTATGTATGTCTCCAAGGTTTTCCCTTGACTTTTCCATTGAGTTTAATTTCTACTATCTATATATATATATAAATGGACTTTGGTAAATTTGTTCCCTAAGATCTCAGAAACTACCCGGCAGATTTGACTGAAACTTTCACCGTTTGTTCTTTTTGGTACTGGGGAAGTTTGTAGACCAGTTCGAAAAAAATCCGATCGATAGTTCCCTTTTTATTCTAATTTGTCCAAATTTTCGCATAAATGCCTCAATATGACGGTGAAAAAATACGTGCACATATTAAAATTATGTGTCCATTGAAAGCGCTTATTTTTCTGCTGAAGATGGCATCTGTTAGAAAGTTCTAAGCTGTATGAAAAACGAGTTATGAGCTTTTTTTGTTCCATGTTCGAAGGCTTTCCTCAACCCAATTCATTATTTAGTGTATCATCTCAACTCCCAGCTCATAGCTAGAATTGTTGAATATTTTTGTGTTTCGTCTGACTGTTTGAGGCTTTTCTCAAGTCAAATCTCAAAGTAACGTTTTTTCCCAAGATTGGCTAATAATAACTAGACTTGGCTGATTATTTTCCATTTAAACGGAACTTTAGTGTAATTAATGGTTTTTTTTTATTATTTGTGCTGATTGGACACTTAATCATTATCCAATCTAACAGCAGAAACTTCGCCAAAATTTATGCAGAAAGATTTCAATAGCGGATGCATTTGGCAGTTTTTTCAACTGTCGCGGTTTTTTGAAGCCAAAGACTACGTAATAATGTTTGTCAGCTTTCACCATATACACAAAATATCGCCAATCAAAGAATCTTTAAAAACTTTTTTTTTACTGTAAAATAATCCAGCAACTAAATTAGGCAAATCCATAAACAGCACAAAAACTTCCATTAATGTGACTTTGTGCACAAATTCAAACCATCGCCAAATGTTACTACTTATTTTGGAAACATTTCGGATGAAATTATTTAGCGTCATTTTGTGGTGACCAAAAGTATCTCAGCATCTGGCGACAATATTTCTTTAACAAAAAATAGTAACATGCCGTTTTACAAAGTAAAGAGGGGGAGCATTATCCAATGTATCCCAAAACGATTCCCGCAAATTTGGTACCATTTTAAATCGCACCAAGAACCCACAATAATTGAAATTTTCCAAAATAACTAAAGCAAGGTTAAGGGGATTACGGGGGCGCGGCTACATTTTTTTAAACAGTTCACACTTCAATAGACATGCAAAGAAGATAAGACTCCATGTAAAAAAATAAAAAATAAGTATTAACTGATAAATCATTTTAAACATGTGAAGTTTAATTTCATATTTCGGAAATTCTTCAAATTTGTATATGGTTAAATTTCGTGTTTTCGTTTCTAAATGAATACTATTTTGCTCTTTTTACTTACTTCTACTTTAGTTTTATGAGTAAGGAAGAAGCTAGATTTTAAATCGCGTCAAAAAGGTGTGTTTTAAATTCTTTCACTTAAAACAGAAAACAAATGCAAGTAACGATTGTTTCTCATAATTATTTCTAACCCAGGCAACGCCGGGTATTTTTGCTAGTTGTAATATATAATAGTGTAATCACGACCAAAAGCTTATTCACATTGTTAAATTTTATTACTTTTTAGTAAATTATGATCTAAAATTAGTTGCACCAATGTGTAATTAAAATTTCGTTGGGTTTATTGAACTCTAAAGTTAACATTCATTCTATTTTAGTAAAATAATTAAATCATAATAGATAATGTATTAGAATTATATACTAATTTCATTACACCGTAACAATAAATTTATATATGGATAATCAGTTGATTTTTCATTTCGTCCAATTTCTTCCGGCGTCCTGGACTTTTTAGAACAAGTGGACAAAATTGCAACCTTCTCTACCGATCCCCGGCTCCCCCATATCTTGAAAGCGAACGAAACTAAATGCAGAGAAACCAAGAATGTAATTGAATCTCTGAAAAAAGGAGCAAAACTTTCTCTTTCCTTCATGTTTTCATTATGTTTATTCTTCGCATTCATTTCATTTTTGGAAAGAATCAAAAGGTATTGTCTGGGCACGTTTGACATGAAATTGGCAAGGAGCCAGTTAAGATGATTCTGTTTTACCTTCAAGAGTGGGAAAAGGAAAAGCTTGATGAGCATGTTTCGTTCATTTCAATGTGATTCTGTTTAATTTAGAGATTAACACTCGTCTACTAAAAACTGACACACCTGAAAACTAATAGATCCATTTCAGCCTGCAAACCGAATGTTTATCTTTCCATCTCATTGGTGGTCGAACAGTCTTCATTCATTAAAAATTTGTTTTTCTAGTTCATAACTAGCAAGTGAGTAAAATTGAACAAAGTAGCATTTCAGCCAAAAGCATTTTACTGTACAGGGAAGGGGGAGGATCAACCGATCGTCAGGGGCTCCCCGAACTTTAATTTGTGGGAGGGCGAAAATTCTCAATTTGCCCGAACAGAATTTCAAATTTCGCGGAATGATGATAATCCTACCGAATGGAACTTCTAATTTTGCCGAATAGAGCTGCAAAATTTGCCGAATAATGGAATTTTTGGGAGGATACAGTGACCAAACCATGCCCCACCCTCCGATCGTTCGTGGGTTCTGAATCTTTGCAAATGCAGATTTTATGAAAAAACATGAATAAAGACACATGTTTTGGAAAAGTTAAGTCAGCAGAAAATATTTAATTAACTAAGCAATAACAATTAAATTTGTTTCAAAAGTATGAAAAGTACAGAGCTTTAGCACAGGAAATAATTATAGTCAGCTCAAAAAACAAACTCATTGCTTGTGATGGCATGGGTCAGTAATTCTACCGATAAAATTGGCTTCTGAACAGAAAACTCTTTCCATTCCTCAGACTTGAGAACATTCTTAACATCACCAGCGAAAAATTTTTTAACTGCTTTCTCCAGTATAGTATCTGAATGCAATTTGGAAATTTCAAAGACCTCACCGACATTTTTAGAAGACAAGTTTTTTGATACAAATTCGCGGCACTTCTCTTTCAGTTCAGACAGCATGTACCTGTCGGCAGCAATGTACAACTGGAGAGACATTCCAGTGGAGAGTTGTTCTACTTTTCTCGTGTACATCCAGAGCAACATCGCCTTTGCCACGGTCAAATCCATGTCGACCAAGTTGACAGTATTATCTTGGCTCTCTTTCATGTCGCTCTCAAACATGGCTTGGAAAACTTCGGAGTTGGTGGACAGGATCAGTTTGTGTGCTGCGATTGTCTCTTCGCCCACACGGATCAAAACGTCAGATAAGTTGCCGCTCTCCAGTGGTTCACGAAACTTGCTTAGGGAGGAATCCATTTCACAGTTCAGAAGGGCACTTTTAGGGAAACTTTTTTCTGCACCTAAGATGGAGGAAATTTTTTTATCATGCAGGATGCTCCAAAACAGCCGCATCAACTCTGCACAGCTAGATTCCTCGTTGGGAGTACAGTAAAACCTGTAAGGTTGATCATCCTTGTAAGTTGACCACCTGTCGAAGTTGACCGCTATTTTCAGGCACAGAATTAGATCTACATCATATATTTCAACCCCTGTAAGTTGACCACCTGCTTGAGTTGACCATTAAAGTAGTGCACCGCAAGTGGTCAACTTACACAGGTTTCACTGTAACATAAAACCGGTTTAAAAAAAAAGCGTTCCTGTATAATCCATAGTTTACCAGAAAAGTACGAAAAGCTAAGTATGACGTCACTGCCGGTGCAAGAAAAAAACACTTTATTGAACATATCAACAGCAGTATACGTACATTACGTACAACAACAAATACGTGAAATTACGTTTTAAACGTTATCGTCCGGAAAGATATGAAAATATCGTTGTTCATATGTCCAATAAAATGTTTTTTTCCTTGCACCAGCAGTTACGTCATACTTTGTTTTTCGGTTTTTCTAGTAAACTATGGCTCGTACAGACACGTTTCTGTATGAAGTTTTTATGTATTTCCAACGAGGAATCCAGCTCAGCAGAGTTGACGCTATCGTTTTGGGACACCCTATATTAAGGGTCTCAAGCGGTGCAATTTTTCCAGGGGGAAAAAAAAACATTTTCCCCAAGAATATTTAAATTAGTGTTTTCTAAAAATTTAAATTGTAACCACCTGATACATACTTTGCCCATTTGTTTCTAAAAATTCAAATAAAAGCGAAATGTAACGAACTGAGCTGCTATTATATCTCAAAAATAGTTAATGTAAAAGTGATTAGTGATACACGTGAAAAACCTACCGAGTTTTAAATGCAATATTTTGCTACCAAGGACATAAATTTATGCATCTAAAATTTTCGAAAACATTTTTCGTTTTCGCTAAGTCATATAAAATTTTAAATCAGTAAGAATTTACAGGTAAAGAAATTAATTATATTTTCTCTGAAAAAACTATTATGAAACTACAATCTTCCAGTCACTAAATATATTGAAGGACAGTTTTAATAGTAAAATGATTTTCCGAAATAAAAAAGAATTTTCAAACTAGCTGCAATCATTATTTATGTAAAGTAGCTTGTCCTAACTGACAATCAACGCACAGTCTAAACTACTAAGGCTGGAAAGCTGAAATTTGGAACATAGGTTTATTTTATAACGTAAACGTGTGCGAAGCAAAGATTTTTGGAAATTTTGAGTTTAAGGGGGGGGGGGGAATGCGAATGGGGAACTTTTCACAGTTGAGTGAATAAAATAGTAAATGAATACAAAAATAGGTGAATGAATGGATAAATAAGTGAACTTTGAAATGAAGTAATACAAATTAATTATTTAGAAGATGAATACATTACTGATTTAATAAATAATAGAAAAAGTAAACGAAATTATCCATTTTGCTATGCCCCGCATGTCCTTGAAAAATTGGACAAAACATTTGAAATAAAAATAAACCGGATAAAATTAAATAAATGCTTAACTGCATATTAGGAGGTCCCAATTAATTTTGAAAATGAAAAAGTGGTCATTTTTATCATAAAAGTAAATTTCTACGAAAAACAAAATATTACAATATGAGTACAGTGAAACCTGTGTATAACGATACTGTCTATAACAATAAACCTGTCTGTAGCGATATTTTCCTCGGTTCCAGAAAAATGTCAGCACAGATGATCAAACTGACTGTAGCGATAACCTGTCTATAACAATATTTTTTTAGGCTCCAACAGTACCGTTGTAGACAGGTTTTACTGTATTAATTTTTTAAATTGGTTGTATTATATTATACGATTTGATCTTTAGAGATCATCTTTTCCTGACTGGAGTAGCTTGCATTACATAGTTTAAACATTTATTACCAGGAAGGTTCTGCTAAAAACAGGGTAAATATTTCACCATTTCATTTTGCCCTCCATTGCCATACTTTACCTGTAAAAGTTGTAGTTTCAGTTTCCATATTTTCGACCATCATCATTTTACAGCACACGGTTAAAGTGTCATTCGGAAACAAATTTGCATATTTTCCGCCTAAAATATCTTGTCTCTTAAATAGTCTGCTGTGTCCATAAGCTGTACAATCTGAGAAATCCCTTGTTCGCCATCCAGGACCATAATCCTTTCCAAATTCGTTTTTAATGATGAATTCGTAATTCAGTTTCGACGGAAAATATGAGAGAGGTTTCAAAAATAAACCAACATATCCTGAATTTTCTTCAGTATTTCCGAATGGATAAAGTTTCAGCTTCCATTTGACGTCCCGGAATTTAAATTCAGGAGAAGGGTAAAATTTCGGTTCTTCTTTCAAGGTTGAAAAGTCTTTGATTTTCCAAACAACACAAGCTCCGCTGTTAGACTGGTGAAATGAAAAAAACACTTCCGATGTGCAAAATTTTGGAAATAGATCCATACTGTTATCTGCGATAACTAATACTTCCTACTAAGCTTTTTTGAGCTTCTGAAGATGCTCCGATTAGAGGGAGGGGGGAGACAAAAAGTGCCAAGTGTGAACTTCACAGTCATCGGCTAGTGAATGAAGCTTCTTTGGCGTCATTTTTTTTTTCTTTCTTATAATCTCGCAGTAAATGGCAACCATGTGTGATTGCTACATGAAATCAACGCTCCTAAATACTAAATGCCTATCGCTTTCTCGCTTTTAGGAGCAAAATGATCCCAGTAAGACCAATTTCGGTACTCTCTAGACGCCATCTATCGAAGGTCAAAAGTATTATAAATTAATAGGGGGAGAGCACAATCGGTTATCTTCTAAATTTAAATTTTGTAATTGACGCAAAAAAAAAAGAAAAGAAAAGAAAGAAAAAAGAAAGAGAGAAAAAAAGGAAGGAAGAAAGGTGGGGGGGGGGGGCAAGCAAACAAACAAAGGAAAAAAAACCCGCTGAATAAGAGAAAAACGTAAAGAATAAAAATTTCTTGCCTGAGTATTCGCAAATAAACAAATGTTCTGTACTCACTAAGGATAGCGAGGGTGAAAGTGTGTGGTGAAATAAACGGCGATCATTCCGTGCATGCAACCTTTCGTATATAATGTATAGTAGATTCGCCCCCCAACCCATCGCCAAAAATGAACAATCATGCGAAATCATGAGAGGGTGTTGACTTCAGAATTGCGAATAGTGTTACTGACGTCAGCGGCATGTTTACACCCTTGGGAGTTTGCCTCAATATATTTTCGCTCATCCCCCCTGTATCACTCTAAAAATAACTGCAATATTTTAAAAAATGAACTTTTCATAACTTTGATCGTTAATAAAAGAATACAAGATTCAAGATTCTTCAAAAGATTGTCTTTAAACATTCGACATATCATTGTAAAAAGACATTTAATTTTGAACCTTAATTTTTCATCTTACATGATAAACGAAGACTAATTTTTGATAAAATTTTACCTTTTCATCTAACACAACTTGTCTTAGAGTTTAAGCACTGGAGAGCTTTCAAAAAACTTGAACTTCGATGAGGTTATAAATCCTTTCGCAAATTGAAATGAAAGAATGGTTGCTTTGAAATAAGTTTAATATTGTGAATGTGTGTAGTTTCAATGTATTAAAATTTGGTTTTGATGTATGAAATTTTGTCTACTTTTTTTTTTCTTTTTGTATTAGTTGGCAAGCAGTATCCCGGAATTAAAATTATAATTGCTTGTAAAATTTACTCTTTTGGCATTTAGTACTGTTGCGGCACTTAAAATGGAGTTGTTTTCTCGTTCGCCGCTTGAATTTTTTTTTTTTTTTTTTGATTAATCACATTGCTTATTGTTCTCATTTGACTGTTTTTGGCGTCCTTTGACTTTATTTTCCCCCGCCTTCCTCTGCAGCACCACCCTCGACCGGGCTCACGATGCTGCTCCTCTAACGAAAACCGTCTCCAGGTTGCGTCCACATCTTACACACACACGCACACCTACTCACGCACACACACACAGATACATCCACGCAAGCACATACACACACGCACACACATACACACTCATGCCTGCACACAGACAGAAACACACACTCCTACACACACAAGTGATTGCGAAAAACATAATTTGAATACAAGATGTCAAAATTCAAATTAATTTTTTTTTCTTTCTTTTTCCTTTTTTTTTTTTTTTGGTGGGGGAGCGGGGTCTGGTGATGAAACTGACTAGGGACCCGCCTTGCCTCTCTGCGGCCCTGGCGCTACTCCTTCCAAGTTCCTTGAAAACGAAGTTTTTCCGTACGTTACCCAAATGCCCACAGATTCGAGTCAAATAATCATCACAAAGCATTGCACATTAAATGAAGGATTGCGGCATTTTTGAATATCACTTCAAGAAAAACATGTTTCATGCAAAATCTCAAGATTTAAATCAAAAAGCGAGGTCATGCCGTTGAACGAGCGCCGTAAATCAGAATCGCGCGAACACGTATTCGTGTTTCAAAATTCCATTTAACGCCATAGCGATCGAAGCAGACGATAGTTAAGAAATTCTGATTTTATCGTCGGGTCATTTTATGCCGTCTAATGATATTCCGGTTTAGTCAAGGGATCGTAATATAAACTATTCAAGAACTTATTTGAAAAGAAGAAATTTAAATGAATTACTTTATTCTCTGCATTTTTATCATTTCCAATTCTGCTTTTGACGCAAATAAAAACTTTAATGAATAGAACTTAGGCGCAAATATACTTTTTTCATGTGTGAGTCGAATGGCTCATAGGATAAGATAGGATTTCCAATTCTTCTGAATAATTCAATTTTTTCTTCGGCTGCATTTGAAACAGTTCATTTGATGATGGATGTTGTGTAGTGAATACTGTTTTCACGTAAAAAAGAATTGTGTAAAGTAGAGAAGATCGTTTATAAATAATTCGATTCCGAGGCACATGGTCGCCTGCGTTATAAGCATAGCAAAATAAAAATCACAGGATTTGGACATCATTCAGAGCTCAAGTGAAACCAATAAGCAATTTGTGATTGCTCAAAGAAAAAAATAAATCTTTCACAGAAGTACTCATTTTTGTTCAGGGAAACGGCATAGCTGTCAAAAAATAAGATTAAAAAAAAAACAAACTAAAATCAGCTTTTTTAAATTTGGTTATTTTGATGAAAGAGACTTGAATAACTTTGATTGATAATTTTTTTACCTTCTTTACTAATAATAAAGCTGAAATTCTGGATCTCTGTCTGGAAGTCTGTGACGCACATAGCGCCTAGACCGTTCGGCTGATTTTTATGAAATTTGGCACACAATTAGTTTATAGCATGGGGATGTGCAACTCGAAGCTGTTTTTCGAAAAATCGATTTCGTTCTTTTTCTATTCCAATTTTAAGAACATTTTACCGAGTAAATTACCAAATTATCATAACGTGGAACATGGGCGAGCAAATGAACATATCAAATTGGTGAGAAGTTTATCATCCATTATTTGTAAATAAACAAGTTAACTAAATGACCTCTAAATTTTTCTACTACGGGTAAAGCCGTGCGGGTACCGTTAGTTATAAACATAACTAAACTTGGAATTGAAAGTTTCGAAGAAAAAAGAAAGAAAGAAAACATCACATTTCAAGTTTATAGGTAGCAAATAACTTTTACAACGCAAAACGGGACCATATTAATAATATAGATAGCATAATAGTACACTGAAAATCAGGAAAATAGGGGAAAATAAAACATTTAGGTCGTGTTACATGAGATGAAAATCAAATGAGAAACAAATAAGGTAATTTTTTTTTTGTCGAATTGAGATTTTTTTTAAGCAACAAATTAAATCAGATTTTTGACAAAGCTCAAATGTTCCCTATAAAGAGAGCTGATAATTAACCAGTTACATGCATACATCTGTGATTAAAATTATCTGCACAGAACTATTCTTAAGAATTACTTGATTTCCTTTGCAAAATTTAATGCAATGGTTTCAGAAATAAAGTGTTTCGTAGAAATACAATCGGAACCCAATATCAATTAGTATTTCCAAATGGTGCATATCGTGTTATAGAGAAACGGTTTGCTGTCAAATACAAAAAAACCGCATTTAAATATCGAGCACCGTTCTGAAGGTGAAGAAATTTGGAAATTTTGTCCAAAATCGGAAATGGAAATGACACCCAAGTTACTATCGTCGGCAGGCTGCATTTCGGGCCAGAATTTTTTTTAGAAAAACAAAAATGTGCCTACAACTTACTTTTTCTTGATTTTTAACAGGCATGTCAAATTTTAAAATTTCCGAAACTATGAAGGTGCCCTAAAACGTCTTCCTTGGTTGACATGCACTGACACACACGCAAAAAAAGGAAAAAGTAGGGTCAGAAAATTGCCAATTCTTCAAAGAATGTCAGGAATGGGAAAAGTTTGGGAATCCCTCCCTTAGGGGCGCCCCGATGGGAGATCACGAGAGATGAATGTGACCTTCCAAAAATGTCCATATTCGGCAAATTTGGTCTGACGATTCATCATCATTAACGGCAAAATTTAGAGTTTTATTCTGAAAAATTATCATCATTCGACGAAACTTGGAGTTCCATTCGGCAGAATCTTCATTCGACGGAATTTGTAATTCCGTTCGGCAAAATTAACATCATTCGGCGAAACTAAGAGTTCCATTTGGGAAATTGAGAATTTCTGCCCTCCCAAGCATTTGAGTTTAGAGCGCCCCCTGCCCTGCCTTAGAAGATTAATCTCTTTATAGTAAATAAAAATAAGGTTTCAAATAAATTCTGGAAGGAAGTCTGTGGCGGACCTGCGTCCAGAGACCCCATAGCACCTACAGCCTTGAAATTTTGTGCAAAATTACTTCGAGCCCTGGGGGTGTGCACCTGGGGTTTTATTTTATTTTTTTTAATTCAAATTAATTTTTTTGTAAATAATTTTTAAGCTCAAATTTCGCATAAATTGCCTATTCCTACACATTAAAGGGGTGAAAAATTACTTGCACATGTTAATATTACACATCGTTGGAAAGGGTAGAATTTTTTCCTTTCTACACAATTTGTTTCAATGCTCTAACTTAAATATGGCGGGAGTTATTTGCATTTTTAGCTCAAACTTTTTTAGGCTTAGCTAAAATTTAAGCACTACTTTCTTCATTGAATCTATCAGTAAAAAGTGAAGGAATTGTCCCACAGTTTTTTTTTTTTTTTTGACACCATTGGAAAGAGCGGCTTTTTTGAGTCCAGATCTAATTCGACCTATGGTCGAGAAAAAATAAGCTTCTATCTCCAAAGGAAAAAAATTTACAAGCCGTTAAAAAATAAAGTTTGAATAATCTCATCTCCATTAAAATTATTGAAGTTTTATTTGGCGTTGCCATAGTTCCGTCTTTTCGATTCACATTTTTCTTTTTTCTTATTCACAAACTATAAATGTTTCGATTTTAAAGGAAAACAGTTTTGCAATGCTCATGAGCCCCTTAGCCCTTACGGCTCTGCAAGTTGGTACAAGTTATTTTGAAACCCGGGGTAGGGTGCGTTTTGTTCCAAAGGAAGCTCATAATGAATTTTTAATCTGTTTCTTTTTAATTGACGATTTAAATCTTTGTGAATCAAATAAGACTGCGAAGCAGTCTTCGGGGGGTTGGTGAGCGTTAGCAAGCAAGGGGCAGAGGCCCCTAGTAAAGTAAAATAAAAGCCAATGGTTGCTCAACTCCAATACTGAATTCATATGCGCATTCAAATACGATTTTCCCTCGCTGATTTAATTATTCCTATTCCAAAAAGCAAGAACAGCTGTGGGAGAAAACAGACGATATATTCATTGACCTTAACCCTTTCGCCCAATTAGCACACGTTTCCTTTCATGGCTCGCTCGGTGTTGGCAGGAGATGGAAACTTATCTTTCGTTCAAGATCTTAACCTGACCTTGAAAACAAGACTCCGGCTTTTAGTGTATCTCTTTTTTCCCCACCACTTTAGTAATCTGTTTTAATTTTTGTTTTGTCAATCATTCTGCACCGCTAAAAAATTGAGAAAAGTTGAGACATTTTTTTTTTAATGACTTGACAGCTAACGTTAAAGTAAAAGTCGGTGTTTTTAAATTATTCAGCGTTCTTTATAAACTAGAAAGTCGAACAAGTTGCAACGGGTGAAAATTGCATCTACATTTTAACGAAGCAATTGCCTGTTCAGTGATATTTTTATAGGTGAACAGTTCAGTGACCGGATCCAGTTCAGCCTTGTCAAAATAAAGCATTTCCCTGCATGTAAACCATTTTTAAAAAATATTATTAAATTATCATGCCGTGGCGCGAGTTTCATTGTTAGCGTTACTCGATCATTCGCTGTTATATATATGAGGATAATTGAATGTTTCAAAAATTTAATCGTTTTTCATGAAACGTAGCTCGTGTATATTTTATTTGTCCTTATCTTGTCTTTCGCTTTCCATTAATTCAGTGAAACCCTGATTTAACGTTTCTCAAGGGACTGGATTTAAAAAACGCAAAATGCAGAAAAACTTAAAATACGAGAAATACACACAAAGCGAAAATCTAACAGAAAAGAAATATAGGTAATAAGGATACTCTTTCAAAAAGTATAAAATTTATATTTTATGAAAAGAACATTATTATACATACCATTTTAGATCATTTTAACACGTTTTGTAGCGAATTCGGGCGTTTAGGTTGAAAATACAGTGAACTCTCTCTATCTGAATGAACACTCCCTAATGTGAACACTACGATATTCTGAACGCATTTCGATAGTCCCGGGGGTACTGCATAGACTTCACATAGGCTGACCTCTATGTTCTCTGAAGGCCCTATAATATGAACACTCCAGTATTATGAACGTTTCTCTTTAACCACGTTCAATTATTACCTCTTTATATACTAAACATGTTCACAATCGGTGCTCGGGGAAATTCCTATGAATCAAATTGGAGAGTCTGATATACATTCGCAATTTTATCACAATGATTAAGGGTTTAAAGGGGAAGATGGAAAGGGGAAGAAGGCAAATTATTTTCTGGATATAACTGTATCACATAGTGGAAAAATTCTAGTTGACTTTTTTCGAGAGAAAATATATCTGAGCAACTTTTTACATTGTTTTTTTTATTTAAATTAAAAATTATTTCTTTTATTACCGATTTGTCAAGAGTGTCCAAACTGGGTCAAATCTCCCCACTTGAGGGAGGTTTGACCAACTGAATTTTCATATGTCTGATTTACTATTATATGGTACAAGCAACAATTATATCAAAAGAAAAACCGTAAATTTATTTAATGACATGAGAATATTTCACGTTTCTACTCACTGTCTGGAAATAGGCTAAAAAGAAGCGTGGGGGGGGGGGGGGGCTGCCTATTTACATTTTTGCATGGACAACAAATGGAAAAAATTAAAGACAACTGATAAGAAGCCCCCCACGCTTTTTTGTATTACATTAAAATTAAGTGATTGGTCAACTACTATCATCCAAAGATTATTTTTCACTTTTTAGTTCATTTTGCTACAAAAGCGTGTTTTTTTAGTTTTTTAAACTATTATTTTATTTTTCTGTTTTTTAGTCTTATGTTGGAGAATTACCAGGCGACGAAATTATTTATAAAACGAGTGCGAGGTAATTTCTTAAAGTTAAGACAAGGACACCCCGATGGGAAGCTACTGTGAGTCATCGATGTATGTTTGCGGAAATCATATTTATATTACTTTGAAAATTTGAGATGCATTTGAATAAAAGTTTGTTCAACAATGGTCTGATCAGCAATGAATTTCCAATTGAAGGCTCACCTAAATTTTGGCATGAAATTAATTAAAAACAATTATATTTCATGTTCTAATTACCTTGGAACATTGGAACAAATTTTGTCTGATGCAGAAAAATTAAAGGTTTTTGTAGATATTTTGAAATAATTTTTGCGATCATTTTTTAATCTATTTTTTTAAATTTTTCCTTTTTCACATTGTTGGATTTATGCCAAAATATTGATTAAAATTGGAGGAAACTAACAATTAAAAGAGTTAATTAATTAATTTGATTGTAGAATATTGCATTGTCATCGGGTCTGAGGTCGCGTGCCAAATTTCAAAAGAATCCGATCGCAGAAAGTGGGCGAAATTTGAGCTGCAAGATTCCATTACAAGATACATACATACATACATACATACAGGTGAAGCTAATAAAAGCGTGTTAATAATTACTCTTTTTTCCCAGGTAATGTACCGATAGGTGCATTGTAATATTTTATTGTTGAATCAAAGGAAAACTTTTTACATTAAAAAAGAAAGCAATAGCTGCAAGAATTTAGGTCCTACTGAGTTGAATTAGACATTGCACTAGTCACCAATCCGAAATTCTGCAATTCTATCTCAGTAACTGGTATAGCTCAGTAGAAGCAAAGTGCTGAACATAATGCAATAACGCACTAGAATAAATATACATGCATTATCCAGTCTCCCTGTATAATGAACAGCCCCATAATCTGAACTTTTGTTCGGTCTCATGAGTGTTCAGAATAAAGCGAGTTCATTGTATTCAATAATAGTGGATTGTTTTTAGTTATTGAGTTCAAAGCAAATACAGCATCTTCCAGGATTGCTTTGCAATTTTTTTTTTTTTTTAACCTGACCTTTGTGAGGAAGAAAATAGTCTTTCACTATTTTTAATCTTTTCAAAGCAAAATTGAGAGAAGTGCTTCCGGTTCTTCTTGTTCATCTTCAATAGCGGACGAAACGTCCATAAGGTCGGCTACGGATGGAGCAGTAGCATTTGCTTTCATTGATTATAATCACATCACACCAAACGTCGATATTCTTTTAAAATCACAAATGAAACATAATGCTTATTTTAGCGGGTGTTTTTTTTCTTGTTTTTACTTCTCTGGGAAAACGCAAAATGCGGGAAAATCATAAGCAACAAACTTACAATCCGTGTTAAATTAACTTTATTAGTACACGGAAAAGCTGGGACATGATGAAAAGAACGTGAAATGCGGGGGAACGTAGATTCGGGGGACGTAAAATCAGGATTTCGCTGTATTATTCATTAACATAATGCATGTATGAGGTTCATCAAAGTTGCTGCATAAAGATTTTTTCATACCAACGATAACACCAGTGCACGATTTAAATTTGAAATTTCTTTCCTTTTCGAAAATACTATTTTTATTGCAATTGCCAAATTAATTTTTCTATTAATGCTCACAAAAAGAGCATGTCTGACAGAAGTTAACTCTAGGCTACGCACATTGTTTCTACTTTTATTGCTTTGGCATTTCTCTGATAATTTCTTTTTCATTTTTTTAAAAAGATTGTTAGAAGCTATGCTTCTTATGGGATGTTGTAGCAGTCGGGGTGAACTGAAATAAATCGACATGAAAAAGCATTCCATTCTCAAAATTCGTCATTTTTATGCTCCGTAATATATGTTTAGAGCGTGCTATTTGATGGGAAATATTTATCAATGATCATTGTCGTACTTTGCTGTAACAAAAGAACATTTTGTATAAAATTATTATTTTGTAAATTTTAATCGGGAGGAATTAAAGACCATAGCATTTATCCTCTGGGGTTACTAGATAAGATCTTTCACGGCTTATGGTCTCAACCTGGAGTGGAGTGTAGTGTAGTCAGGAGTGCCCACTCTCCCCAAGAGCAATGGCACAACCCCCCTAAATTTCGTGAAAACTCCCGCCAAAAATGAGAAAAATGCCCCTCAAACCGCATTCTCCCCTAAAAATTTCTATGGCGCAGTCTGCACCATGAACACCCTAAGTGTGGGGCTTCAATGAAATTCGTGCTTTTGAAGCAGTGTACCGAATACAACTTATGAACTGATTAAATTCATAAATTTTGACTCAGTGGCAACTTTGTCCGAAGGCCGTAGATCTAAACCGAGATCACAGCATGAGAAATTTACTCCGTCAAACAAATACAGAAGGCAAATAAAAAGTTTCGTCTGAATTTACTTCTCGAGCCGAAACTGGCTCATCCCGTAACAGACTAGTTTGATATACAGTAGACATCACGGTTGAGCTATTAGTTTTGTTTTCGAAGCAATCTCAATATCAAAGGTCGTTGCATGAGAAATTTACTCTATAAAACAAATACAGAGGGGAAATAAAACCCTTTGTCTCAATTATTTCTTGAGCCGAAACTAGCTCATCCCATTAGAGACTCATCCTACACACAATATCATGATTGAGTTGTTAATTTCGTTTTTGAAGCAGTCTATCGGAAGACGTTAGATGAGAAATTAACTCTAACAAACAAATACAGAGAGGAAATAAAAGCTTCGTCTCAATTACTTCTTGAGACAAAACTAGCTCATCCCATAACAAACTCATCCTGCACACGATATCCCGATTGAGTTGTTAGTTTCGTTTTCGAAGCAGACTTTATGTCGAGGTAGTTAGATGAGAAATTTACTCTATCAAACAAATACAGGGAAGAAATAAAAGCTTCGTCTCAATCAATTCTTGAGCCAAAACTAGCTCATCCCATAACAAACTCACCCAACATACTATATCACGATTGAGTTGTTAGTTTCGTTTTTGAAGCAGTCTATCGAAGGTCGTTAGATGAGAAATTTACTCTATCAAACAAATACAGAGGGAAAATAAAAAGTTTCGTCTCAATTACTCCTTGAGCCGAAACTAGCTCATCCCATAACAGACTCGTTCCATACACAATAGACATTACGGTTGAGTTGTTTCGTTTATCTTCGAAAGGATGCGGCGGGTCACGCCGACTTCTTAGCGCCATTTCGTGCGGAACAAAGGCAATGAGTTGTGGCGGGAAGAGAAAGAACTTTCACTTCTTTCTGGAGAGAAGGAAGGGCACACTTTCATTTCTTAAACGCTGCCAAGCCCGAACAGTAATTTGTTGGAGAGGCGGTACAATTGCAGTTAAAGGCGAGGCGATGTTGTGAGGATATTTAATAACATGTTAATGTTCTAATAAAGTTCTTTTCAGTGAGTGGTATGGTTGGTGTATTAAGATGTTGCAGAAGATAATGCTTTGAACAGGGCCGACGAGAGGCCACGTCAACCTCGTCAGAAACTAGGTGCCCGGTCCTGGGGAGACCTGACTTGGTATCAGAGTTGTTTCGTTTCATAAGTTTTGCTCTGGTGCCTGGCTATCAAAGTGGCAAGGTGTCCACCTTGGCTCTGAGTCGACCTAACTTTGGACACGTATTTATCAATATCTTCTGTGAGCTCTAACGTTTCGGTTTTCTCAAAATGCTGTGGGTCCTGTTACATTGGTTGTCTACTTATCAAAATTAAAACTTTTTAAAGGAACAAAAAAGTTGCATGTGATGCCCCATCCCCTCCTAAGAGTGATGTTAAACCTACTCAAAAGTTACGGAGCACCCCCCCTCCTCTCAACCCCCAACTAAGACCAAGAGCCAACCAAAAAGAAGAAAAGACCTTCTAAAACACCTCCCTAAAAAGTTTCCTATTGGACACCATAGAAATACCATCAAACACTAAATTTCCCCTTCCATACATGGCACAACTTTAAGGTTCAATAGAAAACGTTTCTTAAACTAGTTGAATGCTCGAAGAAAGGTATGGTCAGCACTCCCCTCTCCCATCCCCTAAGAGCAAGGGCACACCCCTCTAAATATCGCAAAGAATCCCCCCCCCCCCAAGCAAGAGCAAAAAAGTAAAAAATACCTCTCAATAGAAATATTTTAGTTTGAAAAAATATTTCAAAGGAACAACTAGTTTGCTAATTTTCTTTTATTTCCAAAGAAAATCTTCCAAAAATGAAAAAAAAAAAACTAATCTTTTTGTAGGTGCACATATTATTAATTTGTACGTTAATCGAACCGTTACTTCTAAAACCTGAGTTATATTGCATTTTCGGATGTATCGCGCTTTTTTCGTTGTTCCCAGACACGCTCGATATAATGAACGGTAAAGGGTTACTGCACTAACAATTAACACCCAATCAATTCACTTTATCTTGACGTTCCTTAAATTGTGTACCACGGAATCCCAAGGTTCCATGAAGATCAATCAAGGATTCCGCGTTCTTTTTTTCAACTCAAAGTAATTACTTAAAATACCGATAAAAATAAATGGTGAGGGAAAGATATAATCGGTATTTTTTGAATGAGCAGCAGAGAAAACATCAAATCAACTGTGAATTAAAACTCAATTATTGTGGATGTATGATTTGCGGCTACGACAGAAAAAAAAAAAAAAAACATGAAATTTTTACTGAAACCACTTTTTTCTTTTTTCGCTTTCAAATTGTTAGTTTTCACTCCACAATAAGTATCCACATATAAATAATAGCCGATGATCGAGTAACTCGCATGTTTCAACGATGAAACTCGCGTTACCTCATGATAATTTGATAATATGTTATGTTAATGTTTAACATGCTGGGAAAGACTTTATTGTGACAAGGCTGAACTCGATCTGGTAGCTTAACTGTTTTACTGGCAAGACTATCATTTCAGGGGGATGAAAAAATGGAAGGGCCGTAGTAGCCCGATCGGTAGAGTGTCGGACTCGGGCCGGAGGGTCCTGAGTTCGAACCTCGATGGTCGAAGATCCACCGTCGTCATTAAAGGGGACTGGGCGACGTTAAATATGCTCGTGGTCTCAATGTCCTCCAAGTGAAACGATACCTCTGGGGGTGCTAGCACCAGGTAGCTGTTAGCTCCTGGTCTAGTTCTAAATTCTCATGAACTGTTCGATCCGGTGATGGTGCTGCCATCTATCGGTATAAAAAATAATAGAGGCAAGGCACTTAGTATGCAGTCCTCGACATAAATACAGTTGTAGTCAGTTGTGACTCGGAAACGAAATTGAAGAAATGGAAAAACGGTCAACAATGAACGCTACCTACTGGAGTTTAGGGTTAATCAACTGGAGTTAGGGTTACAATTTCAACAATTGAAATATCACCAAACAGGCAATGGCTTCGTTCAAATGTAGAAGAGTAGAAGCCGTTTTCACCTGTCATACCTTGACGGGCGACTTTCTAGTTACTTGGAATAATTTTCATTTTTATTGCAAACTAGCTGTACCCGACGCGCGTTGCTACGCCAACAAAAAAAAATACATCATTATACTGATTTTCATGACAATCGGTTGAACGGGGCAGAAGTTGCTACTCTGCAGTGCCACCTGGTGGCGAGTGGCTTCAATGAGCATATTATGCACCTTCTCCGTGGAAAAATACATACATATATAGCAATTTTCATAATAATCGGTCCAGGTATCAAGTGAAGCCGTGACTATACTCAAATTTTGTACTCACGCAGTTTGCAAAATCAATCAATCGCTAAAAATATCAAATAGAAAAAGTTTTAAATCCCCCCGTTGCATGAAAAGCCATAAAACAATAAAGAAAGAATTTATTTGTTCAAACTCAAGAAAAATGGCAACAGCTAACTTCTTATCAATGAGATCTTTCACGCGAATTAATTTCTGCAGCCGATAATTTTATTCGTATTTATCCAATGGATTGTGACTTAAATTGGAATAAAAAAGGAACTATCAATCGAATTTTTTTCGAACTGGTCTATAAACATTCCCAGTACCAAAAATAACAAACGGTGAAAGTTTCAGCCAAATCTGCCGGGTAGTTTTTGAGTTCATGGATGACATACAGACAAACATTCATTTATATATATATAGATAAGCTATTTGTGAATGTTGCATTCAATCTACACTGTTGAAGACAAACCAGGGGTTCCGTGAAAAAAGTGAACTTTAAAGAATTGTTCCACGAAAGAAATTAAGAAGAGCTGCTCTATCCTAATGGTTCACATCGTCTCACACGTAAGCTACTCTCCTGTCAAACTCATTTGATCTGTTCCCGACTTGAAAGCTGTTAGAGTGCTGTAGCCTTCTTTTTTCTGAAGGCATTAAAGCTTTGTCGTCATCTTGGATACCACATCTGTCGCGAAACCTCTTCTATGGAAATTCTCAGTAAAACTAAATGAACTCTGTAGAAGTTGTTTCTTTGCCAGCGCTGTGCAAATGCAGGGAAAACAAACTCTAGTTGGCTGCACTTTGTTTTTTGCAGCAGGCGTACAGTACAAGCCAACACGTGAACTTGCGGAATGAATGCTGTCAGCAGTGAAGTCGGAGCAAAAGTGACTGACTCTGGGTCCGAGAATTTTAGAACCTTCGACTCCGACTCCTTTATTCCAAAATCATTCCGACTCCGCGAGCTCTGGCAGAGCCAGTGGCGTAGCTAGGGTGCGGTGAAGGGCGCGGTCCGCCCCGGGCGGTATACTTTTAGGGGCGGCGATTCAGTGCCTCCGATGTGAAAAAAAAAATAAAGGAATCATATTTTGAGTCTATTATTAGAGGAAAATGAAGGAAAAAAAACCTTCGAAAGAGACCTTGTGCCCTGCCCCAGCTTTTTTTTTTTTTTTTTGTAAGGAAAATACTGAAAAAATTAGTTTCTTTTTTTCTTAAATAAAGTTTTTAATTTTAAGTTCCGAAGATTTTCGATGGATTAATGTACAGTGGACGCCGGTTGTAATTGAATCAGTGGTTAATTGAACCAACCGCTTTAATGAATCAATTTGTCATAAACAGAACAGAATCCGGCTTTATTGAACTTGTCCCCTTATTGAATCAGCTGCTTTATGGAATCAAAACTGTTTAGATCAAACGTGATTCATATAAGCGGCGGCCACTGTATTAGTAATGTTTTATTGAAAGGGTGGCAAATAGAGCAGCCACTCCGGGCGGCAGAAACAGTAGCTACGCCACAGGGCAGAGTTATGGACTTTGTGAGAAAATCACCGACTCCGAGTCTTGAAATTTTAAACCATCATCTCCCGACTGTGACTCCGACTCCTTTGCTCCTAAACGAGCCCGTCTCCGACTCTGCAGCCCTGGTCAGCAAGACCCGACTGCGGTTTTTGAGCACACTGAGCAAAAACTTTATTTGGGCACCTGCCTCCCCCCATCGTTTCTACTATATGTAATGAAGTAATAATACTAATTGATACTTAATAGTAAATGATACTTAAGTATTGGCACAATCAAGCTATTTCTGAAGAAATCTTTCATTAAACATTTATAGGCAATAAGAGTGAAATAATGCATAGTAGCCTCGAGAGTGGCTTTGAGATTTTCGAAAGAAATAAAAGTTTTAAGATTTCTTTTCTCTTAAATTTAATCTTTACATCATGCTGTAGCGCCATGTGGAATAACTCCAAAATTTTAAATACTTTTGCTACAGATTTATTGCTCTCCAAATCTTTGTGCCTTGAGCCTGTGCCCCATCATGTGCCCACGCCTAAATCTGAAACAGTGGGGACTAGTTCTTTCAGAAGCCATGTTACGCTGAATTTTCCAATTAACTCTGAATGTTTTTTTTTTCTCTGATGCGTGGAACCGCGCGTTCCTTGGCTTCTATAATTTTACAATTTTTGTATTTTAAAATAAATTAGTTTCATCTAAATACATCAGATGCAAAATTTGTACTCGACTATTTTTTCTGTACCTCTCAATATTAGACATCCAATACCAATATCTCAGTTGTTGTTGTTGGCTTGTCCATGGAAGGTCTAAATTGGACCGAAACTCTCTCTGTTGACATATATGTATATAAACAGTAATTCAAAAAAGTAAAAAAAAAAAAAGAAATGGTAGGGTTTCATAAGACTACCGATTTAGCAATATTGGACCTACAGCTCATTGGTGGAGTTTGAATGCAAGAGAGAGTTGCAAAGTTTCAGTCTGTTACCGCTAGATGTCTCTGAATATCATCGTATTTGTCCCACTTGTTTATTATTCAGTTAGTCAAGACGTCAGTCAAGGGACAGGTCATGTAGCATTTTATGACTGTCCGACGGATAACCTTAGCGGATAACCAGACCTAGCATAATGTGATTTATTCTTGTAGGGATGTACAAAGGATACTGTGGTTTTCATGCAAATTTTGACGAACTGAAAAATTAGATCATTGCAGCCAATTGCTTCTGTGATTGCAGATATTTTACAAGATACACTGCAGGAGTTTGAATACAGGTGTTATATCATTCAGGAGTCAGGAAGAGGACATATAGAGCACTTTTCGAATGATTTACGTACATGAAAACATAGTTTTTGTACAATATTTGCTGTTAAAAATATATACATGTTTGGAACTCAACCATTGTTTTTGAGCCACCCTGAAAATCAACAAACATTGGACAAGACATTACTTGAGTGCAATGACGTCACAAGTAAGTGACTCCCACTCCACGTGCCTACAATTTCCTTTTCAGTGCAGTTCACATAAAAAAGCAGCACGCCGCAAAACAATACAAACTGCTTTCTTTTGGTTTTCCAGGAAGAACAGTTGACGGTACACTAACCAAGAAACAATTCTCCTCGACCCCAACAGGTCGCCAGCACCCCTTCCAGATATTCCTGGGCGCAGCTCTGTTGTTTGTCCAAATCATTAAAGGTTAAAGGCGCATCATTTGTAACTATCAGGGAAGAACAGGTGGATGCATTGTCTGGTTAGAATTCCGTAGTCATTATGAGCGCTTGAGTTGTTCCACGCATAGCTGATCATACATTGTAACGAAAGCGGGGATCCCAGGACTCCGAGTAAGCTGTTAATGTTTTTCGAGGCAAGCGACAATGTTCGCTTTTGGGATTAATGGCGCAGAGCTGTCATTATTGTTTCTGGTTATAGTTAAGCACAAAAGTTCATTATAAAAAAGAGAGAAAAGGCTGCTTTAAAGCCGGAAATGAAATTATTTTGGAGAACAGATAATTAACTTTTTAGTAAGAGCTCTCTCTCTCTCTCTCTCTTTTTGAATTCTTCAAACGTTGCGTTTTTATTCCATTAAAGTTAGTTTAAATACAAGTCCTTTCACGGCCTTTTCTTACCTTCAAAAGTGATTTTTTATTACATTATTTCAATTTATTCTTTTACTAGTGTTACCCACATGGCTTTGCCCGTATTAGAAAATTAAAAAGTCTTTTGGTTTGCTTGTATATTTACAAGTAATGTATGGTGAATTTCTCGCCAATTGGCTTGCCCATGTTACGTTATGATAACTTGGTAATTTACTCGTCCATTTTATGATAATTTTGCTCGGTAAAATGTTCTTAAAATTGGAGCAGAAAAAGAACAAAATCGAATTTTTGAAAAATCGCTTCGAGGTGCACACCCCTAATAATGTTACTACTTTATTGGCATGGTAACTGCAATCAAAACAATCAAAGACCATTGCCAAGAACTACTACTCAAGCAATTCGTCAAATTTGGAAAATAAAAGTGGAAACTGTTTATGACTGCTCTATGTTTGGCTTTGTTTTAATTCGTTAATTTCTTTACGTGTTTTGGCGATTTATTGCTGGACCGTGAAAATCAAGTATGATAAAAAAAATAATAATTATTATTATTATTCTCGTGTTAGGAATAGAGGCTAGTAACTTTTTGCCTTAAGTATGGAATTGGTGCACCCTAATTCCAGGGGGAGGGGGAGAGAAAGGACACTTGCTGGCCCGGGCCCAAGCCTGAAGGGGGCCTGGGATTTTTGATATGAAGGGCGAAGTATATGCACGGACGTAGGGGCAAACAATATCGAGAGGGCCCGTAAAAGTCATTTGTGATGTACCCCAAGATTTCTGTGCGCGTCCCTGAGCTGGATCAGCCTGGAACGTGTCCAGCAATGTGGTTCGAAACCAGACGATCCCAGATTCTAATCCTAATCGTTCCTTTCGGTTAAACTCCTAAGAATTCAAAATGAACAACTTAAGAGAATGAAAAAATGATTAAAAAAACTTATCAAAGAACAAACTATGAAACCCTCTTAAACTTCAAACGGCGCATCTATTTTTAACAACTATCAATGTTCGTTTTGAGAATCGTTCTTAAAATGCAAAATACCTGCACGCAACTTTATAAGTACAGCTTCCAGAAATAATTAAAAACAAACTACGTATATATATTTTAACATCGGTGTAGGCGAAAAAGAAAGTTTTACAGCCATTAAAAGTCGCCAAAGAGTCTAACTAATATATCGGGTCAAAACTTTCGAGTTCTGGTGGCGCACATAACGTACAATAAAAATTCCAGAATGTTTTTGCACCTGGTTGTTCGAATAGTTCAATGCAATCCGCTTGTCCCACTTGGTAATCATTTACCAGAAATGTATGTAAGAGAGAGCAACACTCGTTCGAACGTTTTTGTTTGCACAGCTGGTTTTTTAGTATTCGAAATTCACATCGTAATATTTGAGTCTTTAGAAATATACTGCAAGTGGCAGTGTTGGTTAAAATTACTCAGTTCAAATTTAAAAGGGGCGAACTGCTTCACATTTCCAAGCAAGCATTTTTTATACTTGAGAAAGTTCTATTTCCTGAACAATCAATATTGTTTATTGTTCTCACTTTTGACGCTACGTGTTCTTCTTCCTTATTCATACAAGACAGATACTACTAGTTAGTAGCAACCCAGCAATACTTTGAAGAATATCGTCCGAGAGTTGAAAATGCTTTTTTGTTCGTATTCACAACTCCAGCGCTCAAATACGCTACCTTGCGGTGATTAACAATACAACTGAAAAAGGTAAAACATTCCGTTCCACGTGTTTTCTTTGGGGTAAATTAGAGGCTTCAGACAGTTTGCGATGTAATGTAATTTCAAAGGAACAGAAAAGAAAGCTTCCCATAAACACGACGAAAAATTATTGTCAGTCACTAAGCTTCAAAGTAAGTTATGAGTTACGGCATTGGTTTGTTTTACCTTTTTCGTCCGCCATTAGACATTGACTGCAGCGCCCCCTTTAGTTTATTGAAGTTACGAATAAATGAAAAGAACTATTCTATTCCTGCATTTTTAAAATTTCATATTTGAATTAAGATTTTACATTGCTTGCATTCGCATAGAGTAACCGGTCGACCGCTGTTGGTTGATCATATGACAGCTAATGACGTCAGTGGTTATTAACGGGTTGTTTACTAAGCGATACTCCATCGAACACTTTTGGTTAAAAACGCGGTTATGTGCGCAAATGAATACCGCGCAGGTGGAAAAATATTGATTATGGGTCCAAAATATCACGTGATTCAACCAAACAGCTTAAATTGCGGTGAAGCTATTAGAACAACTTCGGCAACAACCACTTAGTCGGTATTAGAACGCTCTTGGTTATTCACCAGTTTACCAGTTGCTTTAGTCTATACGAATGCACTCATTATGTATTTATATACTCTTAAAATTTTATTTTATTTATTTAGTTATTCATTTTTTCTGAAAGGAAATCTTTTCAAATCTTATTCGCAGTTCCTTAGCTCGAATACGCCACCTGATCTAAAAAATCAGTGCAAGAGGTAAAACATTTCAATTTTGCGCTGACAAGGCAGATGTCAGGAGGTCATGTTCTATCTATAAGGTTGCGTTCGACGAGCTCGACCGGGAGCGACCGGTTAGTCAATCACGTGATAGCTAATGATCACGTGCTCCAATCAACCAATCAACAGCTGAAAATGGTAACCGGTGAGATAACCGATAGATGATAGAACGCTGCGGTGTGTAACCGGTTACTTACCGGTCGACCGGTGAGATTCGTCGGACGCAACCTAAGTGGGTGGGTCTTGGTTTTACCTCTTTCATTATCCAGAGTCTGCAGCGCCTCCTGTAGTTAATTTGAACTGCGAATTGTTTTTTATTTTTCAATGTTACGTTTGCGCAAATTCCTAACTGCATTTACCTTTTTAGAGAAATACTTCGTGTATTAGGGTAAAAATTCTAATACGTTACTACTCATTGGTGTTCTTTTTGCATTTTATTTAGCGTGGAGTCAAGGCCGTATCCAGAGTTTTTTTTCGGGAGGGGCCCGGATTAGCACAATGCCCTAACACACACACGCACACATATATATAGTATATATAGACACACCAAACGCATAAAAACGTTAACATAGAAGACTTTTCGTCTCGATTTTTAATAATTCCACTGTTTGGACTGTTGTTATTTTAATTTCTTATTATTTTTCTTATTCACCTTGTAGTGGTAAGGATAACAGGAGAGTCTCCCTTCAAGTCGGATGTAGAACATCCATAATTTCAGGGGGTCGGGGGTTTTCCCCCGAGAAATTTTCGAAAAAAAAGCTGTATTTTGGGGTCTTATATTAGGTAATTGTGACTACAAAAATATGAAAAAAAAAAATAGGCAAACAAAGTCTTTTAAAAGATATACATTCTTTTGCAAATCAAGATCAAACAAAATAAGAACTGCTTGCTCGACAAATCATGGAACTTAATGGAAAGAGAGGAAAAACGAGAGAGGAGAAAAGAGAAGCACTTCGTCATCTGCTCATATCGGCTCTTAGTGAAGTTTGTTTTTAATCACTCCCCCTACCCCATTTTTTTTCATTAAATGCCCTACAGTATGAAAATTGTACAAAATAGTTTAAACGAAATGGTGTAGACATTCAGAAAATAAGAACGGAAGAGTAATATTCTGGTCATTTGGACAATTCATACTTTATTTTCTTGATAAGATACAAAATTGAAGAACTTTTCAAGGAATTTCAAAAACTTAAATAATTTTCAAAGACTCTCGAACAGTTGAAATTATTTGAAGCTCTTTATTTACACTTTTCAGAAGTTGATTGCAGTCTTACAAAATGATTATAACTTTGTAAGACACACCCGTTTTAAGTTAAAAATAAATGCGACGAAATATTTCTCGAAACAAACTTTTTTTTCTCAATCACAAGTAGTGCAGAAAATGAAAGAGAGTAGTTTTATTTTTCAAATGATCTTGAAAGTTATGCTACAAAAACGAGAGAATCGTGATTTCTGCATTTTTTACTCAGGATGTATCAAGGAGCTGAATTTGTCACATCTTGGTAACAAGATACTCGCCTAATCGGAAACTAGGGGCCCAGCCTTAGTGGAGTCCCCGGCTCAAAATCAGTACAGTTTAAGTTTTATAAGAGTTTTAGGGGGAGGAGGACAGGGTTGTGCATAGAGGGGAGAAGGGACACCTGTTGGCCCGGGCTCGAGCTTAAATGGGGCCCAATATTTTTAAACCTAGGGTTGAAAATATGGGAAAGCAATATGGAGGGGGCCCAAAAAAAGCATTTGTGACAGCCCCAAAATTTCTGTGCACGCCCTGGAGGAGGAAGTGCACAGAAGTCAGTTTGGTAGACTTGAAAAATCTACTGAACTGACAAAGAGCCTGCCTTAACCCTGGACTGTCCTGAATTGAATTGGGAAAGAGAGCAGGAAATCCTAATTAAAGGTCTAAATTTCAAGTGTGCCTTGCAGCTAATGAGAACTAGAACTGCTTTTTCTGTATTTCTTCAAAATATTATAAATTTTGAATTGTAGCAAAATTAAGAATAAAAAAAACATTGTTATTTTCCTTTTCTGACATTAGGAATTTAAAATAAAAAACCTTTTGTTTTACGGTGCAAAACATTTTGGGTTTCGGGGGGGGGGGCGCCCTTCAGCCCCCCCTCCCCTCTGGATACGGCCCTGCGTGGAGTATGAAATCTGAAAAGGTACACTGAAATTTACACAAAAATATAACTTTCAGACACACGTAATAATCAACAATTCGCAACTCCAAAGCTCGAATACGCTACCTTGCGGTGATTAACACTACTACCGAAAAGGGTAAAATACTCCATTTCACGTGTTTTCTTTGGGGTAAATTACAGGCTTCAGACAGTTTATGGTGTAATGTAATTTCAGAAGAATAAAAAAGAAAGTTTCCCACAAACACGATGAAAAATTACTGTCCTTCACTAAGCGTCAAAGCAAGTTATAAGTTACGGCATTTGTTTGTTTTACCTTTTTCATCCGCCATTAGACAGTAACTACAGCGCCTCTTATAGTCTATTGGAGTTGCGAATATAGTATAAAAGGTATTAAAAATAAATAAATTTTTGAATAAACAATGCTTCAAAATCTGGCTGCAAACCTCGATAACATGATAACGAAAACTTGAATTTGTTTATATTCTATATATTTAGTTTTAGGTTTTGGATTTTTGAAAAGTTTCAAGGGAAAAATCCACTATAATATTAAAATCTGTTCGCGTCTGTCTGTCTGTCTGTCTGAAGATCTATCTTCTCGAGAACCGCTGCGAATCGAGAGTCAAATGAGGTACCGATCAATTTGAAATTTTCCAAAGAAAACAATAGGACCAATCTCGTAATTGTGCGACTTTAATTAGCGGAGATATTAATTAAAACGTTAATTAACATAACGTTATTCAGGAATTTTTATTTCTTTCCTGTTGCCATTTTGCATATTGGTGAGCAAGTAAAATTCTAATAATTCTTTTAAAAGAGATTTTTTGGCAGCTGTCCAAATCTTAAAACAACGTTTCCATCTAGAATTTTTATTTTAAATTAATTTAAAATTGGTTGCACTATTCGGACATAGCCTTTATTTTATCGTCTGTCTTTTTTTAAATTTTTACATTCAACGTTCTTAACTTTTTTCAGCATAGGAAAGTTGTTTCTTTAGCTATCTTTATTGATTGTAGTGTAAGTTTATCATTCGCCGGCTTCATATTTTGGTACAATTAGGAGATGTGACTAATTATGTTTATTTTGTTGGACCTTTTCCCGTCACATGGGTGAGTTTTCGAATTGTAATAACTCTCTTTTTCCTTCCTGTTTCTATTTTTGAAATACAGTTTGTATCGTTAAAAGAACATGTTAAATTAAGATTGTTTGGATTTCTTTAAGTGAAACAGAGTTGAACAAAAATATTGTTTTTAAGGATTTTAACTAAAGCTTAATTCGAATCTGATGACTTGGTATTAAATTAATGCTGATTGGTATTTATAAAGTCTTGGTGCTTTAGTTTCACGTAAGCAACCAAAAAGTATGTGTCATTTTATGTAAAAAGCTGATCTTAATTGTACATACAAATGTTTCAGGTATAGTCTATCAGATTTCATTCAGTTTAAAGTGAGCACAGATTATAATTGATACTGCATATATTTTCATCTTTTGTGCTAACTGAAAATACTCATAACTTGCATTATTGATAACTATGATTAACTTTAAAGAGATTTTTGCCAAAAATATGCTCTACTGGTGTTATGCAAACCTTGCATTACGCGTATTTATTTACTCCTTAGCGCTTTAGAAACTGATGTCAGAGTAATACAAAAACATCAATTGGACATCTCTTTCATTTTTTAAGTAGCCCGTGCAACGCTGGGCACGCAGCTAGTTATATCTTATAAAATTTGAAACTCCAAGCAGGTAAGTTTTGAAATGAGACGAGCTGATGTGTGCCTTAAATTTAGGCACTACTTTCTTCATTAAATCTATCAGAAAAAAGTGAAGGAATTGTCCCACAGTTTTCTTTTTGACACCACTGGAAAGAGCGGCTTTTTTTTACTACAGATCTGACTCTACCGATGGTTGAAAAACTAAGTTTCTATCTTCAAAGGAAAAAAAGTTAGAAGCGGTTAAAAATAAAGTTTGGATAATATCATCTCCATTAAAATTATTGTTTTATTTGTCGTTGCCATAGTTACGTCTTTTCGATTCGCATGTTTCTTCTTTCTTATTCACAAACTTTAAGGGTTTCGATTTTAACTGAAAATCTTAGTCTCACTACCAAACGGCACGAACTTGAGGGTCACGGATTTGGACGAAATTCCAGATATAGGTCAAATCCCACTAGATATGAACCCCGGTAAAGCGGTTTGACTGCATAGGTCCTAGTTTGGCTGCGACGGGGGTCCAAAGTTGCTAAATTTGACCCAGAAATGCTATGGAGTTTCTTTTAGAATGACCATTTTTACTTCTTTTTCTGCTATTTTACTGCAGTATGAGCCATTTGCATGCACTTGCCTTTGAGTTAACTACGTGGAATACAAATTTTAAATAAGTATTTCTCAAATTAAAATTGGATTGTTCTTTTAAACTCAATAACTTGAATGCCAAAATGTTTCTATTCGTGTAATTTCATGACAAAAAAAAATCATTTAATCTTATAATTTGAAATAAAGTGTTATTTAAAAACATTTACTCCAAAAACACCATAAATTGTGGAGAAAATGCAATGTACACAAAGGTGAAAAAAGTTTTCCAAATATACGAAGAGGGTGAGAAAGGTGGTAAGTCACCAACTTAGGATTGAAAAATCTGGAAAAGATGTCGGAAGAGGAAATATTCAACAGAATAAAACTAATTTTTATACTTTGGAGTAGAAATAAATTATAAAATGTATCAAGCTACAGTAAAATTTCACCGCATATGATTTTTCACCGCATATGAAGTGGAAATATAAAAGGTTTCATCATTGAAACAGTGGTTTAAGCAAGCCAAACGCTTACACCAGCTACAGCGGCTAAAAAAAAAAACATTTGGGCAGTTCAAGTTGTCGCAGTTCAAGAATTCCTTCAGTTCAAAGCAAAATCGAAAAAAAATAAAAAATAAAATAAAGAAAAGGGGAAAAAGGAAGAAGAAAAAAGGCATTTCGCAGCCAGGGTGTCAGTATATGCTATGCTTGTAATTCTTCGTTTAGCCATTTTCATTCCTTTTTGCGTTTTCCCATGTCAACAAAAACGATTTAAGCGACGGTCACGGGCTAACTCTTCAAAAAGGTTTAATCGGAGAAATTTAATGCATAATTATTTCGTAACAAAACATTAGTTGATTTCTAACATTTATGCAAACAATTTGTGTGTTTTCGCACATTCACGAGCTCAAAAAGGAAGGAAAATATTAAAAAGCTTTTAACCCTCAACTGGTGAGATGGTATTTTAAACTTTTTTTAGGTAATTGGTGAAGTAGGGTGTATCATTTAACCGCAGCGGTATATATCTTGTGCACCCCTTAAAATTTAGCAAATTATAGCTGAAACATTTCCGATGAATTTTGTATTAATTATTTATGTAAGTGCAACTGAGGCAGTACCATAAGTGACATTCCTACTAAACCATACATGTAAATGCAAACAATTTGAATACATTTGTTTAGTTCTCCTGGGGTCCAAGATCCTTCCCATCATCAGTTAAGTGTCAACACAGTTTTATTTTTTCCCTTTTAAATCTTGTTCCCAAAATTTTCAAAGATCTTTTTTTTTTTAATCTTAAAGCTCTTTCTGTTCTTGAATACACTAAAATTTACCTTTCTATTTTCAATCTTCACAAATTTTCTATTTTACTTATCGCATTCTAACATTTTTTATCGCAGCATCGAGAAAAAGTATCGAGATCGTAATCTTTCCTCTTCCTCTTAGTTTTCTCATCTGCGCAATGTCAATGTGTAAAATAGTTTCATGTAAGTTTCTTTTTAATATTTATTTATTTGTCAGCATTTATTTTTTATTCATTTTTTTCTTTTTCAATTATTCACTAGTGGAATAAAGAATTTAATGCTTTATTATTAAGGATGTCATTTAACTTAATTATGATCTGTATGTGATGAATTATTTTTATTTATTGTCACGTTAAGATAATTTATTTCTTCCCCACCCCCTTTGATTCTTTTTTTTTTTTTTTTTTTGCTTTCTTTTTTTTTTTTTAGTTATTCAAAATCATTTACACAAGTGCAGAAAATGCAAGCACTTCAGAACATTCGAACACCACTTTAGCATGACAGCTAACTTCAAAGCTTTCATCACCGCGGAAAAAGTTACGAAAAAATCTGCCCACTTTTAATTTTAATAATAAAAAAACTGCTAACCGTAGTTTTCATCGCATGAAAGAACCACATTCTTCCATTTTGACTTCGTGGACGACGTCACAGCAATGCCCGGATGTGGCTGAGGTCGAGTGGACAAAGAAGGTGACTGTGCTGGTGACGTCATGCCAGGAACATGTTAGGATGTATACAAGTGGATTTTTAAGTTCTTTTTTTTAATTTTTTTTTTTTTTTGGAGTGGCAAAAGAAAGTCGCCCTGGAATGGGAGAGATGTGGTGTTGTTGAGAGATAAGAGTTGTTTCTCTCCATCTTGAATTATGATGTCGGTGACAGTATTTATGACGCCTGATGTGGTAATGGTGCGTCTGGGCGGTCAAGCCAAATAGTTCGCTTGAAGTGTGAGATTTCAATTGATAATTTTGCCGGTTAAAATAAATTATCTAAAAGGGCCATGGGCTACTTGTTTTTTTTTTTTCAAATTGTACAATAACACTTCGTGTTCAATAAGTGGTGCAAGCCCAGATCTACGCTCCCGCAGACCCCTCGGTGCGGTGGGAGGGGCTTGGCACTAAAACGTCCACGATCCAGAAAACCAAAAAAAAAAATTGAATTTTGAAATTTTGAATTTCAATTATGTTTTTCGCAACCACGACAGGACCCTGATCATTGGAGTTATTTTTTCTAGAAACGGCTCCTGTCCCCCCAAGCCAGCTTCTCCTCCTGGGCGGTTACGTGTGCATAGTTGTGTGTGTGTGTAGGCTTGTGTGTGTGCGTAGACCTGTGTGTGTGCGTAGACCTGTGTGTATGCACGTAGGCGTGTGCGTAGTGTATGTATGTGTGTGAAGTCGTGTGTTTGTATGTGTGTGAGCGTGCGTGTCTGTAGGACGCCTCCGACGAGGAGAAGCGGATAGCTCAGGACCGGGGGACAGCCTCGCCTGGAGGACGGCGGGCGGTGGTGCTGCAGAGGCCCCTGGTCCGAGCTGAAAAAGGAACCACAACATCAAAAAATGTCAAATGAGAACAATAAGCAATCGAGATTGCTCAAAAGATGAAAAATAAATAAATTGAAAGAATCTTTTCTCAAATTTCACAATTTGAAAACAGTTTTGTAATGTTTTGGTAAAAATGTGAGGAAAAATAGAAACTCAACTCAAATGACGTTAGCACAACGGTTCAACTCACTATCCAATCCAATAGGCGGTTAGGGACCCTCTACAAATCTTTTGTTGGGGAATCCAAAATTTATTGATTCGGCTGGCCTGGTGATGCTGCATGCAACAACTGTCGAATGCTAATGGTCTAAAGCAGAGGTTCGAACTTACAGAAAGATATTCTCGTAAAAATTGCGTGGTGTCAAACTTCTTGTTACCTCCCCCCTCCCCCTTGATACAAACTCAAAATATCACGAATCCCCTCCTTCTTCAAAGAGTGACATCATCTTTGGACATTCATTTTGACGAAAATTTCAATATCATTTTAACGAAATTAATTCGTCAACTACGACAAAAATTTCGTGAAATTTGAGAACGCATTTCTGAGACCGCTGTAAGTAATTTCCTGATCATTAGGTTTTTTCGTATCATAATGTTTGTTTCATTACAGAATTTTGAACCAGATTCAAGGTCAGGGAAGCGGGAATTTCACAGGGCCCGGGGCTCCAGAATGCCCTGACTAATTTGATAGCAAAATGGATTTGATGAAACCTGATCGAAAAGAAGTTTAAAAGAAATAGTTGTTTTCATTTTGTATTTTGTCTTAAAACTGCAGAATTGCGCTTTATAGGGCCTGGAATTTATCTTAGACCCTGTTTTGAGCTTTTGAGACAACTATAGGTCGTTACAAAACTTGTTGCAATCGAGCTCTATTATGTAATTGAAAGACAAGGGAAAAAAAACTTCTCTTGAATACACTTAGACCCCCCGCCCCGTACCTACACTATTGATCTTTTAGGAGGGTTAATACAACCAAGGTATTTCAGACCCCGAAGAGTTCCTATTTTTCCTACTTTTTCCTACTTTTTAGAGCTCTCTCCTTATTTTCCTACTTTTTCCTCTTTTTTCCTACTTTTTCTTTCTTTAGCATAGCACTTCTAATTGTGCATTGATTCTTATTTTTACAATGCCGCACCGATAATTTTCTGCATGTTTCAATTTTGAAAAGCAAAAGAAGCAAGCATATCCTGAGCTTTTCATTGACTGACTACATTAATTTCTGGAAGGAATTGCGCGGCGGCGTTTGCGTGTTTAAAAGTTAAATTTTCGTAAGTGACTTTTTTGCCGTTGCGGCGTTTATGATCGACTTTTCTTTTTATCGCCCTATACTGTGCTATCGTCCTGTGCTATCGTCATGTTTTAACGAAACTAAAAGAAATAGAAACTGGCACATTCTGATGCAATTATATATTATTTACTCCTCAATTAGAAGCTTTAATTAAAGTAAACGACCGACTGTTCAAAAAGTGCGGGAAAAGCCGAATTTCTTATTCGCCAATTTTTTGTATCATTACAAGTGAAATGGAGCTCTATTTAAACAGAAAGGCAATATAAAACCTTAAAAGGAACATAAGGAAGCAAAAAATGAAAAACTTGTACACTGTACATATTTTATTGATGTTAGTACAAAATAAAAGCGACAGATAAGAAAGTCGCAAAAACGGACCGCTTCAAAAATAATCGCGGAAACTAACTTTTTTCGTGCATAAATATAATTATTGTTCATTCTAAATCGTAAACATGATTATAAAATTTCATTTTCTTTCCTTGCAAAGAGTGCATTTGCAAAAAAAAAAAAAAAAAGTGGCAAAACTTGGATGGGCAAAACATTCCCGATTTTTCGAGAAAAATCGAAAATTAATTTAAATGCGAGATTCCGTTTTTATTTCTTCACATTTTTAAAAGTTGGGGGATAGAGCCACAAGCAAATATGTATTTTTTCTTTCATTTTAATGGGTATTTTCTACTCTGATATATCATCTATATCAAGGAGTTGCTCATCATTTTTATGTGCTGTGTTTATGGCAATGCGGCATTTCTGAACATTTAAAATTTTTTTGACAGAATCTTACTCTTTTCGGGGTGCGGCCATTATACCGATGCGGCGTATCTACAGTAAAATATTGTACTTAGTGCGCCTGATCAAAGAGAGGAGGGGAGAAAGAGATATATGCAGGCATTTGATGCCAAGTGCTCCCCCCCCCACTCTCAAATTCGTGAACAATTTCCGAATGCATATTTTTGTTGTATGGTGAGGATTGAGAGAAACTACATGCCTTTCCTTTTATATGCTCAGAGAAATATTAGTAACTGATCTTTGTCTTTGATAAAAATGTTATGT